>NW_019154113.1:4253234-4348718 GCF_002288905.1 Enhydra lutris kenyoni | reverse complement strand
TCGGGCCGCCACGGGCGCGCGCTGGGCATGGTCAGCCCGCCGCCCCCGCCCGCGGAGGCCAGCCCGCCCTAGCGCCGCGAGGCCCGGCCCGGGCAGCGCCGCGGCCGCCGCGGGCCCGCCGCGCCCATCGTGGCCCCCGAGCCGCCCGTAGGCCCCACGCCGCCGCTTTGTTCCTCACGCCCACCCCCACCGCCGCGGCCTGCGCCTTTAAGAGGGGACCATGCCCAGCGCGCGCCCGTGGCGGCTCGAGCGCGACGCGGCGGCGGCTCTTCCCGCTCGCGCGCGAGGGCGCGGGGCCAGCGCGACGGCGACGGCTGTGGCAGCGGAGTCCGCACCCCCGTCCCGCCCCGCCCGCGTCTCTCGGCTGGCTCGGCTCCGCTAGCGCTGCGCCCGCCCCCGTCCTCTTCGTGGCCGGCGCCGCTGCCGCAGCTGCACATCCTCCGGCTTAGCTCGCCATTGCAACAGGAGCCCCTCACGTCACGCACGGCGCGTTATGAAGGGGCCCCAGCGGCGGCAGAGCCTGGCCCCTCTCGGGATCCGTCCGCGCCGCCGGATTGGCGCAAAAGTGAATGGGGGGCGGTTCACGTGGCCAAAGTTTGACAAAAAAAAAAAAAAAAAAAAAAAAAAAAAAAAAAAAAGCCTCCCGGCGCGCGCGGCCCCCGCCCAGATCCGCCCCGCCCGCACCGTCTGCGGCTCGGCCGCGGGGGCGGAGGGGGCGTGGGGCCGGACTGGGCGCGGGCGGGGGCCGGGACCGCGGCGCCCTGCAGCCCGTTATCCGCCCAGCGACCACGCCCCCGCCTGTCCGCGCTCGGACTCCTGGCGGCGGCGCCCAGCACCGACCCTAGGGTGTCCCCTCCCGGGGACCGTGCCCGCCAGGCGGCCCCATCCTGAGAGACGCACTGCCAGCGCGAAGCTGAAGAGGGATCTTTGAAGAAGGGGCTTCTTGGTCCCCGAACTCGGCACGAAGCGCTCGTGCCCTCTCTGAAACTGTCCTCAGATAAACCCCGCTCCCCACGCCCTGCCCTTCAGCCAGGCGGACCTGACCGTCTACCTTGTCCGCGTCTTCCCGATTCACACTGTACCTTTGTTCCCGCCGTTCTGTGGGCAGGAGCGAGCGCATATAGAATAAACAGTTCAGGAGCCGTTTGAGACGTGCATGCTTGGAGAGTGAACCGTGAATTCACTTACCTGTTCCCTGCCCCTAGTTTCTAAGTTTATAAAAAAAAAAAAAAAAAAAAAAAAGGCCATATTTAATGTCCAAGCTCCTAACAGTGCTAGCATTTAATGGATGTTGGAGAAATGGTAGGTGATGTTAATCCTGTGGATGGTAAACACTACTTTTATTTACATTCTTTGTGGGCAGATAGTCGGTTAGTATCCCAAACCTACCTGAATCTTTGTCAATATTTTTACACAGTTCATCCATAAAAATGCCGTGGATTTCTAAGGTTTTGAATAACGGATTCTCTAGGATGGAGTTTAAATTTTATACATTTCCTCTTTAGGGGGGTGAAAAAAAAACTCAGCTAAAGCTACAAAAGCTGAGAAAGTGTCCATACAACAAATGTTTGTATAGAGCAAATATTAGTCTTGTTACCTAGTCGCCAATACGTTGGGGTTTTCTAATGAAACTCCTGGAGAGCAAAGTGTTTTCCTGGGCCTGAGAGGTTCCCTTCATTTCCCCCAAATGAACCCAGGAATTAGGGACAGAAAGTAAGCATGCTTGGGGTAATCCTTTGGATCTTTCCTCGTTGTTAATATGACCAAATGTTTGAAATATTACACGGCTGAATGTGGTAAGTTGTGGGAGATACAGACACAATCTCTGCAATTGAATGGCGGTCACTGTTGTTTTATTCCTTGGATATTACCACATTCTTTGGCACTTATTATTTATGTCAAAAATAGTTCATTACCCACCTTCCCCACAGACTCCCTCCCTAAGAGTGATCCACATCTAAAAATAAAATACTCATTATGCAGTGAACACAGGACTCCAGCAGTAGTCTTGGGAAAAATACAGAACATATAACCATGAATTATAGGCTCAAAAACCATCCAAAGGGGTTTCCAGTAAGACCATAAGCCACAAATGCCAAGTAGTCACCAGATGCCCCAAATTCAGCAACAGCCCCATAATTCACAATGATTTCCATAAAGCAGGAATCTGGCAAGACACAGATGTTCAATCTGGTGACATACTGAATGAGTCCAATATTTTCTAACCTGCTTTAAACGTCTCTATATGTCCTCGTCTAGACTGAAATCTGATGAAAAGTACATAAACATGTGATGGAACTTAACGTTGTGAGGATGTGGAATGTTTTGTCCTCTTCGATTCCTTGGTTCCTACTTGTCCCTGTGCCCATAGATCAATATCGTCACCTGCCTCATCTGGGGTCTCAATGGAAGTGTCTCCTTCATGATTTAGAAGACTCCCTGTTCTCCATATAGCCTGGCCCTAAAGGTAGAGCAGCCTGGACCAGGAAAATAGGACACAGGTGAATTCCTCCAAGGAAAAGCAGAGGAATGCCAGTCCAGGAGATGGTGGGAGGGAGGAGCCAAGGTCCTATAGAAGTCAGCCAGGGGCCCCAGGAACCTCCATACTGGGTCAGGGGCCACTTGCCTCCATACTGGGTCAGGGGACACCTCCATACTGGGGACGGAGAGGGGAAACAGTAGCTGAATTGCTGAGGCAATTTTCCTGGGGAAGCTTCTAAAGGTGTCCTACCCATCGAGGGCCCCGTTTGAGGCCTGAATCAGGAGGCAGAGCTGTCCTGGGTGGGGATTTCATAGCCGGAGGCCAATGCCTTGTACCAAGGACTTCAGTGACAGCCAGAGACCCAAAGGGCCAAAGAGGGTTGGTAAGTCCAGTATGGAAGCCTGCCTGTTAAATACCAGCCCTGTCAGTCCCTGCACCACCATTACCAGCAAGGATCTAGGGAGATGGGGTTTCATAGACATTTTGCCTCACTAAACTGAGGGAGGAACTATTTCTCAATTTCACAGCACCAGGAGCCCTCTTAAGTTAAGGGACTCATTGACCATTAGTAGGGGTAGTAGGGCGCCTGGGTTGCTAAGATGGTTAAGCGTCTGCCTTCAGCTCAGGTCATGATCTCCAGGTTCTGGAATTGAGCCTCATGTCGGGCTCCCAGCTCAGCAGGGAGACTGCTTCTCCCTCTGCCTCTCCCCCTGCTTGTGCGCTCGCTCTCTCTCTCTCTCTCTCCCTCTCTCTGTGTGTCTGTTATCTTCCAAATGAATAGATAAAACCTTAAAAAAAAAAAAAAAGAGGTAATGGTGGGGCACACGGGTGGCTAAGACAGTTTAACATCGACCTTCTGCTCAGGTCACCATCTCAGGTTCCTGAGACCAAGCCTTGGGAAGGGGGTTCCCTGCTTAGTGGGGAGTCTGCTTCTCCCTCTGCTCCTCCCCCTACTGGTGCTTGCGTGAGCGCTCTCTCTCTCTCTCTCAAATAAATAAATAAAATATTTAAAAAGAAAAAAGGGGGGGGCAGTGTTAACCACAATCAGAAAAACTTGTAAGGGAAACCCCAAACTAGAGAGTTATTGAAGGATGAAGTCTCCTCACTGCATACACCCCACCTGAGATGGGGGCCGGGGCTGGGTCAAGTACAGAGTGGGCGTTCCGGTCTTCCTTCTGCATGAGGAAGTCCCATTGGGACACGCTATGTCCCCACTCAGGGTCTCAGTGTTCTGGTGTCCCAACGGGTCTTTCCACGGATCTCATTTTAAAAGTTCCTTCTCAGTGATTCTCGACTGACATTTAGAAATTTGCTCAAAAAAAACGCCACATGATCTAACTTCCTGTCTGCTTTCATGCAGTGTGATTCTCTATGACATGTAATTAAAATTCATCTCCACCTACGTTCCTGAACACTTTCTCACAAATTGGAACTCTGTCTCCACACACGTTACATTTTTTTCTGTTGCTAATACATTGAACGCCTGTAACAGGTATAACATTTCATATAATTTGCAGCAATTTCTTGGAAACCCTTGGTAAATACCTCAATTGTCCGTTGGCAGCAAGCCTTGAGCAACTGACAGAGTTCCCTGTAAGGGCTTCTTTAAAGACGCAGCCCCTGGATTCCTGCCGCAGACAGGGGGCCCTGCAAAAAAGGGTGGTAATCATTTTTAAAACCTTTAGAAATACCTCTTTTGAGAAGGAGCAAATGCAGGAGAGGGAGTTGTAATAATTCGTCTTTTCAGAAGTTCTGTTCAGTGCCTGCAAAGAAGAAAATCTATAATGACCATTTTACTAAGATTGCCACTTAACCTCTATTAACCCAATAAAACTTTGCTTTATTATTAATGCCACTATTAAACAGGCATTTAAGGTCCTCATTAGCTAATTACTTTGCTCAATATTTCCTTCTGTTTGCAGCATTTCCAGGCAGACGCAGGAAAGGGCAAGTGACTGTGGCTTATGTTCTGGATTCCAGATGAGAGTGGATCCGACACTGGTCATGCTAGAATGTTCTTCATGCTTCTTCGGTCTGCTTATCAGCTTTGCCCATTCTTTCTGTCAGATACTGAGGCATTATGTGTGTGTTTGAGAGACAGAAGAAATTCAGCACGGCTCTGGGTGCTGGCCGGATGGGATGTAATCTTACCAACTAGAAAACATTGGCTGACGCCGGCACAGGCCACTATTGAGAAACCGCCTGAATGTTCTCTGGGAGATAACCTCCCCACAGAGGCTGGGGACAGTTTGCTTCTAGGCTAAGACTTAATCCCTGAATAGCAGAGAAGTTTGCCTTTCCCATCCATTGCCAAGAAATGCCATTTATCTTCAGAGCGGTGCCAGAGTTTCCACAGCTGGAAAGTTTGCACAAAGACAAAGCTTCCATTCCACCGGAGGGAGGGAGTGTCGCGCCCCCACCCACTACCAGAACCCAGTCACTGGTCAGCTAGCCAGCAGCATCACCACCTGAGGACCGCATACAGTGGTCAGGCCTGGGCGCCTCACGGAAATGTTCCATCCACGTGCAGTTTGGACTCTCTCTGTTTTACTCACGGCCTAATAATGAAGCATAAAATTGCTTGGGAAATAAAATATTCAAGTTGCAGGAGAAGGTTTGAGCTCTGAACGGAGGCAGCAGAAATTCAGATCCACAAACACATGAAGGGCAAAGCAAGAATGGGAAAACATCCACCTGCTCAAATGACCCCATGCCGTTCACCTTGCACACACCCTGGGATCATGCTAGGGTGCCCACGCCAGGGTCATAAACCCTCCCATCCCCCATCTGGTGAGTTAGAAGGATGATTATCCAGACCTGGTATTAAGGTCTCTATAGGAGTTCAAAATAAAAATGGTACATGATGCACTCTGTTGGAGAGTCTGGAGGAAGACGCTTTCTGACAGTCTGGGAGCAAAGTCATACCCACTTAGAGAGCGATTTGGTCAAAATGGCAAGATATGAGTGCATTGAGTTTTGACCCAGCAATGCCACTTCTGGGAATTTGTCCTCCCGCCATACAAGTACAAAATGACCCTTGTACATAGTTATTCTCTGCCGCAGTGTTTGTGGCACTAAAAGATGAGACCCAAGTGTCCGTTTCATTTCGTGGGGAATGGACAAAGAAACAACAACCCAGAGAATGAAATCATCTGCCGATGTAGAACAGAGCAAAGAAGCACTCCTTCCCCCTCCCCTGCCAACCCCCGAGAGGGGAGGGGGACAGAACAAAGAGCAGACAGAATAGGAATTCTGGTAGGGTTTTCATAACAAAACACCAGAAGGAGGCACAAGAAATAAGAGAATAAAACCTCCAGGTTTGGGGGTACCTGGATGGCTCAGTCCACTGAGTGTCCAACTCTTGATTTTGGCTCAGGTCATGCTCCCTGGGTCTTGAGATCAAGTCCTGTGTTGGCAGGGAATCAGCTTGAGTTTCTCTCCCTCTGTATCCCCCTGCCCCACTCACATGCTTACTCTCTTCCTCCCTTAAATAAATAAATAAATAAATAAATAAATAAATCTTTTTTAAAAATTAGAAAACAAAACAGAACAAAAAAACCCTCCAGGTGTGGGTCTTGGTGGTTGAAAGGAAAGGGAGTGAGATTTCCCAGCGGGAACTTAAATATTCATCTGTTTTTTTGTTGCATGATTGTATGATCTCTCAAACCCTCCAAGGAAAGGTACCAGTTTCCCACCAGTTGAATCCCGTAGATGATATTAGCAGAACACTGATGACCAAAGACCATGGGTTCTCTCTGACACCTGATTTGGTGCAACGGCCCTTGTTTAATGGAAGTGGGACCAGGCACCCAGAGAGATGAAACCAGGTTAGCCCTGTGGGGGTCGCCACCAGCCTATTAGCCAATACCCCAGCCCAGAATGTCTCAGATTCTAGGCAAGAATACCCCAAGTTTCATCTCTCACCCCTTAAGGATCAGTTAAAATGGAAATTTCAGCGAGCTAACCAAAATTTTACTAGGCAGCTTTCCTTAACATCATTACAATTGTTCTACCAGCATGGAAAAGTCATTAAGAGCCTACTCAAACCATCAAAATGCCTATACTTCTTTCAGAATCTATTTCTCTACTTTTTTTTTTAATCCTAGTTCCATATTGTACTTTATTCCTGGTTCTTCCATAATCTCAGGGTTTCATGCCGTTCCTTTGTGTGTGTGTTCCTTTAAGCATTCAAAAGAAAGAATCAATCTTTCCAAATTATTTTAGACTAACAGTCTTAAACACAACAAAGGGGGTCGGGCATTTATCAGAACATTGTGACAATGGCGCCCTCTTGTGGTGTGTGGCTATTCCTGGTAAGCGCAGATCTGTAATCTTGGATCCAAATAGTCAGATTTTTTATTTTATGGTTACTAATAACCTGTTTCTAATGACCTGACTTTACCAGAATCTTCCAAGGCGATACCCCGGTCTTGTATTTGTGGCCAACCATCTGATGAAACTGTGACATGAGAGGAGTTGAGCTAAAGGGCCAGTTAGGATCGACCCCTTGCATCCTGAAGCTGAATGAGAAACGGGAAGTGTGACTAGTGTCTGTTGTTTTAACGAGCTCCCCCATGAGATTTTATTACTCAGAAAGTTTTGAAAGCTAGGGATCTCTGCTTTCATGTGGGAAATGGGTCGATTTCACCCACCATGATAACGACATGCCAATGTAAACGGATTGCACGTGGTAGTAGATGCTAAGGGAGGAGCTTTCTCCTGCATCTGCCTGGGATCACAGCTGCAGAGGAATTCATACTGGAGAAGCTCATCTGCTGGCCCTTGAAGCCGATGTTGGAGGTCCAAACCTCGTCTTCACAATTCTCCTCCAAACACCACCTTTAACACTTTTGCACTCGTATGAACTGTGGGCGATGTGGTCATCTGCACGTTTGCCTTTGTTGTGTCCCCCGCAAGAAAGGCCCCCCACCCACACCTGAACTCAGAGGGCAGTCTGAAAATGTGCCCTCCCGCCTGGCAAGTGGAGGAGGAGACTCAAAGCTAGCATGCTTTATTATCACAAGCTAGAAGTGGTCTTTTTAAATATCATTTGTTTCCATCATGACAAGTGTACTCTAGGATCCCCATTTCCTATTTTCCTCATCCCCCTACCCACCTCCCTTCTGGGAACCTCGGGAGACATATCTAGAAAAATCTTGCTACAGCCAGTGTCAGAGAGATTGCTGCCTGAGCTCTCTTCTAAGATTTTTATGGTTTCAGGTCTCACATCGTTTCAGGTCTTGAACCCATTTTGAGTTCATTTTTGTATGTGGTGTGAAAACGTGGTCCAGTTTCATTCCTTTGCACGTAACTGATTAGTTTTCCCAACACCATTTTTGAAGAGACTGTCTTTTCCCCCGTTAGCTATTCCTCCTTTGTCAAAGATTAACTCATGTAATTGCGGGTTTATTTCTGGGTTCCGTGTTCTATTCTATAGATCCATGTGTCTATTTTTATACCAGTACCATACTGTTTTAATTACTACCACTGTGCAATATAACTTGAAATCTGGAGTTGTGATACCTCCACTTTTATTTTTCTTTTTCAAGATTGCTTTGATTATTCAAGGTCTTCTGTGGTTCCATACAGATTTTAGGACTGTTCATTCTAGTTCTCTGAAAAATGCTGCTGGTATTTTGATAGGGATTGCATTAAATTTGTAGAGTGCTTTGGGTTGTATGGACATTTTAACAATATTTTTTCTTCCAATCCACGAGCCTGGAATGTCTTCACATTTCTTTATGTCATCTTGAGATTCTTTTATCAGTGGTCTATAGTTCTCAGAGGACAGGTCTTTCACCTCTTTGGTTAAGTTTATTTCCAGATACTTTATTGGTTCTGGTGCGACAGTAAATGAGATTTTCTTAATTTTCACTTTCTGGTGCTTCATTATTAGTGTATAGGAATGCAACAGATTTCTGCTCATTGAGTCTGTATCCTGCAAATTTACTGAACTTGTTTATTAGTTTTAATAGTGTTTTGGTAGAGTCTTTAGGGTTTTCTATATATATTATTATATCATCTGCGAATAGTGAGTGTTTTGCTTCTTCTTTACCAATTCAGATGCTTTCCATTTCTTTATGTTGTCTGACTGCCCTGGCTAGGACTTCCAGTACTATGTTGAATAGAAGTGGCGAGAGTGGACATCACTGTCTTGTTGCTGGTATTAGGGGAAAGGCTCTTAGTTTTTCACCATTGACTATGATGTTAGGGGTGGGTTTGTCATATATGCCCTTTATTATGTTGAAGTATGTTTCCTCTAAACCTACTTTGTTGACGGTTTTTATCATGAATGGATGTTGTACTTTGTCAAATGCTTTTTCTGTATCTATGGACATGATCGTAGGGTGTTCTCTTTTTTTCATTTTATTTATTTATTTGACAGAGAGAGACAACGAGAGAGGGAACACAAACAAGAGGAAGCAAGAAAGGGAGAAGCAGACCTCCCACCGAGGAGGGAACCTGACACAGGGTGGATGCAAGGACTCCAGGATCATGAGCTGAGCCAAAGGCAGACGCTTCAGGACTGAGCCACCCAGCAACCCCGATCATATGGTTTTTATCCTTTCTCTTCTTGATGTGATGTATCACACTGATCATTTTGTGAATGTTAAACCACCCTGCTTCTGGGAATAAATCCCACTTGACCATGGTGTGTGACTTTTTTTTAATATATTGTTGGATTTGGTTTCCTAGATAGCTTGTTGAGGATTTTTGAATTTTGATTCATGAGAGATACTGGTCTGTAGTTCTCTTTCTTTGTATGTCCTTATCTGGTTTTGGAATCAGGGTGATGCTGGCCTCATAGAATGAACTTGGAAGTTTTCCTTCCTCTTGTAATCTTCGGAATAGTTTGAGAAAAATGGGTAGTAACCCTTCTTAAAATGTTTGGTAGAATGTCCCTGTGAAGCCACCTGGTCCTTGACTTTTGTCTGTTGGGAGTTTTTAATTACTGTCACAATTCCTTTACTGGTGATTGGTCTGTTCAAATTTTCTATTTCTACTTATTTTGGTAGTTTACATATTTCTAGGAATTTGCCCATTTCTTCTGAGTTGTCCAATTTGTTGGCATGTGAGTTTTCCAATATTCTGTTACAATTGTTTGTGTTGGTGTTGGTTGTTTTCTCCTCTTTCATTAGTAATTTTGTTTATTTGTGTCCTCTCTCATTTTTTAAAATGATTCTTGCTAGAGGTTTATCAATTTTGTTTATTTTTTTCAAAGAACCAGCTCCAGGCTTCATTGATCTGTTCTATTGTTTTTTTAATTCCCATATCATTTGTTTCTGCTCTCATCTCTATTATTTCCTTCCTTTTCCTGGTTGGATTTTGTTCTTCTTTTTCTAGCTTCTTTAGCTGTAAGTTCACGTTGTTTCATTGAGATCTTTCTTGCTTTTTTGAGGTAAGCCTGTGTTCCTATAAACTTCCCTCTTATAACTCCTTTTGCTGCATCCCAAAGATTCTGGAGCATTTCGTTTTCATTTTCATTTGTTTCCATATAAGTTTTTATTTCTTCTTTGATTTGCTGGCTAACCTGTTCATTCATCATTTAGTGCCGTGTTATTTAACCTCCATGTATTTGTGGTCTTTCCAGGTTTTTTTTTTCTGGTAGTTGATTTCTAGTTTCATTGCATTGTGGTCAGAAAAGATGCATGGCATGACTTCGATGTTTTTGAATTTGTTGGGCCTTGTTCTGTGGCCTAACATGTGATCTATTCTGGAAAATGTTCAATGTCCACTTGAAAAGAATGTGTACTCTGTTGTTTTAGGATGGAATGTTCTGAATATGTCTGTTAAATCTCTGGTCCAGTGTGTCATTCAAAGCCACTGTTTCCTTGTTTTCTGTTTGGGTGATCTGTCCATCAATAGAAGGGGGGGGGTTGTTGATGTCCCCTACTGTTGTTATATTACTACCAATTATTTCTTTTATGTTTATCATTAATTGTTTTATGTATTTGGGTACTCCACGTTAAGTGCATAAATATTTACAATTATTAAATCTTCCTGTTGGACTGTCCCCTTTACTATTATATAGTGTCCTTCTTTGTTTCTTGTGACAGTCTTTGTTTTAAAGTCTATTTTGTCGGGACGCCTGGGTGGCTCAGTTGGTTGAGCAGCTGCCTTCGGCTCGGGTCATGATCCCAGCGTCCTGGGATCGAGTCCCACATCGGGCTCCTTGCTTGGCGGGGAGCCTGCTTCTCCCTCTGCCTCTGCCTGCCATTCTGTCTGCCTGTGCTTGCTCTCTCTCCCTCTCTCTCTGACAAATAAATAAAATCTTTAAAAAAAAAAAAAGTCTATTTTGTCCAATATAAGGATTGCTACCCTTTCTTTGGCATCCGTTTGCATAATCAGTGTTTCTCCATCCCCTCACTTTCAATCTGTAGGTGTCTTTTGGCCTGAAATGAGTCATTTGTAGGCTAGAAACGGTCTTAAGTTTCAACTAGCCCTGCTGCTAGACAGAATAGTTCAATCGTTTCTGTGAAGCTGGAAATATTGGGGAGGGGCTCCTGGGTGGCTCAGTCCGTTAGACGTCTGCTTTTGGCTCAGGGTTCTGGGATCGGGCCCCACATCGGGCTCTCTGCTCAGCGGGGAGCCTGATTCTCCCTCTCCTTCTGCCTCTCCCCTTGCTTGTGCTCACTTTCTCTCTCTGACTAATAAATAAATAAATAAAATCTTTTTTTTTTTTTAAGATTTTATTTATTTATTTGACAGACAGAGATCACAAGTAGGCAGAGAGGCAGGCAGAGAGAGAGAGGAGGAAGCAGGCTCCCTGCCGAGCAGAGAGCCCGATGTGGGGCTCCATCCCAGGACTCTGGGATCATGACCTGAGCCGAAGGCAGAGGCTTTAACCCACTGAGCCACCCAGGCGCCCCTAAATAAATAAAATCTTAAAAGAAAAAGAAAATAATGAGGAAACTCTACTGACCTAGTATAATTTGTTTTCTTTTCTACGTGTTCTGGGTTTCCTGACATTTTCCAATAAATGTTATTTCATTAAATAAGAAAAAAACATCTATGCCATTGCAAAATCCGTTCTATTTCTAAATTTTATTCCTTAGTAATAGAGCCAAGCGCTTTGGTTAAAAGAAGGCAAACATCAGAGGCAAGGGTGAGAAGCTGTGACATTTGCCTAGAACATATACCACACCCAAACCACCTCTGTCTTACTCCTTCGTGAAATTTTGTGATGTCAAGAGAGCAAAGCTGACAGAAACTCAAAGATCCCACAGAGAGCTCTGATCCTGCCCGGGACCACCTGTGCCATCAGGGGCCAGTCAGGGGCTAGAAAACTGGCCTGTTGTTTGAACAAAAAAGAATTTTTGTAAACAGTTTTATTGAGGTCTATTGATATTTGTTCTAAATGTACAATTTGATAAGTTTTGCTGCACATATCAAATCATATCATATCAGTGCTGTGGTATGAATGTTTGTGTCCCTGCCAACACAGAATTCGTATGTTGAAATCCTAATCTCCAAGATGAGGTGTTAGGAGGTGGGGCCTTTGGGAGGTGATTCTGTCACGAGGGTGGAGCTCTCTTGAGTGGGATCAATGTCTTTATAATAGGGACACCCCAGAGCTCCCTCGCATCCAGGTGAGGACATGTCAGGACGTTATCAAGAGGGCTGAGATGTGGATGTGGACCCTCAGCCAGCCTTGCTGGCATCCAGATCTCAGACTTCCAGCCTCCAGAACTGGGAGAAATAAATGTCTATTGTTTATAAGCCCCTCATTCTGCGGTATTTTGTTATAGCAGCTCAAATGGACTAAGACAACTACAGTCAAGACTGTAAGTCAAGACTTATCTATCGCCCTTGAAAGTTACTCCCTCCCTGCCCCAAGCCTCCATCTCAGGCAACCCCTGACCTGCCCTCTGTCACTGTAGGTCAGTGTATATTCTCCAGAGCTTTATATAAATGGAATCATACAGTATGTACTTTCCTCATCTGGCTTCTTTCACACATACACACTAGTTATTTTAAAATGCATCCTTGTCGCTGCGCACGCTAATTGTTCATTCCATTTTATTGCTGGGTAACATTCCATTCCACGAACATACCACTGCGTATCCATCCAACTGTTGAGGGACATTTGCACTCACTGAGATTTGCACTGTTACACATAAAGCTGTTATGAACACTCACAGCAAGTCTTTGTACGGACATATGCTCTCATTATCCTTGGGCAAGTACTTACGAGTGGAATGGCTGGGTCCTATGGTAGGTGTGAGTTAACTTTTTAAGGACCTTCCAAACCATTTTCCATTTTATACTCCTACCAGCACTGTGTGAGAATTCCAGTTCTTCCACATCCTTGCCAATACTTGGAATATGGTCCAAGGTCTTTCTAGCCTTCCCAATAAGTGTGCGGTAGAATCTCATGGTGGTTTTAATTTGCATTTTCTTCATGGCTAATGATGGTGAGCATCTTTTCATGTATTTATTGGCCAACTATAGGTCTTCCTGGTGAACTGTTTAAAGCTTATGCCTATTTAAAATATTAGGGGTTGTTTTTCCTTTTTCTTTCTTTCTTTTCTTCTTTTCTTAATTGGCTTTCAGCTCCCTGGTTAAGTTTATTTCTAGGTATCTTATTCTTATTGATGCAACTATAAATGGGATTATTTTCTTAATTGCTCTTTTTTGCTCCTTCATTATTAGTCTATGGAATTGCAACTGATTTCTGTATATTAATTTTGTATCCTGCAACCTTACTGAATCATTCATCAGATCTAGTAGTTTTTTGGTGGAATCTAAGGTTTTCAATATATGGTAATATATGTCATCTGCAAATAGTGAAAGTTTTATTTCTCTCTTACCAATTTGGATGTATTTTATTCCTTTTTCTGTCTGATTGCTGCAGCTGGGAATTCCAGCACTATGTTGAATAAAAGTGGTGACCGTGGACATCCTTGTCTTGTTCCTGACCTAAGAGGAGAAGCTCTCAGGTTTCCCCCATTAAGGATGATATTAGCTGTGGGTTTTACATATATCACCTTTATTATGTTCAGGTATGTTCCCTCTCAACCTACTTTGTTGAGAGTTTTTATCGTGAATAAATGTTGGACTTTGTCAAATGTTTTTTCTGCATTCATGGAGAGGATCATACCATTTTTATTTTTTCTCTTATTAATGTGACGTATCGTGTTGATCGATTTGTGAATATTGAACAACTTATAGGAGGGCTGACAACATTGACTCCACCTTTAGCCCTCCATCTTGCTCATGCCCACACAATGACCTCCCTTGGGGCTATGTCCTCCAGGTCCCTTAGAAATTAGTGTATGCCCTGACCAGAATTAGGGAAGGCTTGTTCTGATCTTCCCTAAGGTGGCACACAGAACGTGCCACTTTAGATAACTACCCTTTGACCTCACCACCATGATCCCCTCACTCTGTAAAATGGGTGAATAAGGGTCCAGATAGGGATGGAGAAGGGTTGTGTAGTATCTGGAACATTGTTCACCTGATCACCCCCTGTCAATAGATTACTGTGAATACAACTCTGTGTGGACAGTAGGGAGTGATTTGCTTCATTTTGCAGTCTCAGAGAGCTCTCAGTCTGGAGGACCCTTTGCTGTCCGTCCTCCACCTTCTATTAATTAATGAGCTGGCAGATCAAAACCCAAACAAGCATGGGTAAAGGGACCGGGCTGGGGGGAAGTTGGACGTCCATGGGAGAAAGTTCGGGGTGGCCAACCACCTCTATGTAGGGAGCCAGGTTTTCTGAGCATTTTGGACCAGTGCATGAACACAGGGAGGCCTCCAAAACTCCCGTGGGATTGTTTGCTATCCTATACAACAACATGGTGGAAAAGAAACAGAGAAGGGAAAGTGAACAAGCGGTTGCAGCCCCAACTTGGCCATTGATCTATGCAATAGGAGACGTTACAAAAGGGATTTCCCTGTAAGGAGAGAATTGGAACATACCAGAGAAGTGTAGGCTTTAGAAAAGAATATATGAGCTGCATATTCCTCTAAAATGAACATTATAATGGAGAATAGTTGGAAGAAAGGAAGGCAGGGGGCAAGGGGCCCCATCCTAAGAGGAAACTACCCATAAAAGAAAAAAAGACCCCACCCTGCTATTCTGTACCACCCAGGACAGAGGCCTCCATCAGATGAGGGGGTGGACAAAACTGATTGGATGACAGGCACATGGAGGGCTAATCAGATTAAAACAGCCCTCCAGAAAACAAAACAAAACAAAATAAAACAACAACAACAACAACAACAAAACAGCCCTCCAGCAGTTCCATAAAAACCCCTAGACTTAGAAACTCCAAGGGCAACCTTCTGGGGTCCACTCCCTCTTTGGGAGCTCTGTACTACTGTTCCATAAATTTTGCTTTGCTGGGGTGCCTGGGTGGCTCAGTGGGTTAAGCTTCTGCCTTCGGCTCAGGTCATGATCTCAGGGTCCTGGGATGGAGCCCCGCATCGGACTCTCTGCTCGTCAGGGAGCCTGCTTCTCCCTTTCTCTCTCTGCCTGCCTCTCTGCCTACTTGTGATCTCTCTCTGTCAAATAAATAAATAAAATCTTCAAAAAAAAATTTTGCTTTGCTGCCCACCACTCTTCATCTGGTCTACCTTTTCTTTATTTGAAGTGGTGTGACCAAGAACCCTGGACACTAAAGGAAAAGAAATCCTGAAACAATTAGGTCCAAAAGAATCCAACAGCAGGAGGAACACTTAGAAACCACTGCGTGTAATGTTAAAGATGCATGGATAGTGGGTACAGACCACCATGCACTAAAGTGAGAAACTATTATATCTCAACAGAATTGGGACCTAAAGCATGGGATTCCCCAGGAGAATGACTCCTCTGATGAGGAGGATATTATCATAGAGGAGGAAAATGACTCACAGACACACCCTTCAATTCAAAGACCCAGTCCACTCATGAGCCTGGGGATGACCAAGAAAAAATTCCCAGTCATCAGGAAATGACTGTGAGGGAATAATCAACCCTGAGTTAGTGGCATTAACTGGCCTCTTTAAGCAAAAAAGCCAAAAAGGGTGGCAGCTTGGAAGTTACAACTGGAATATTGGAGGGGATGACAGGGTTTGAGACATCAAAAATGGCCTCCATCACAGTTTAATTTACCTTATGCCAAAGATATACACTGCAGGCATGGGTGAGAGTCGCAGGCATTTAGCTAATTTGATGGATTGGATAAACGCTAGCATAACCTGGCATAACAAAGGGGATGTTCCCTTCTCCCTACCCCCTGCCCCTATTACACTGGACCTCTATGGAAGAACTACAAGAAATTATATGTGAACTGGGAATAAAACATGCCATTTATGCCCAGCATTTTAGAGGCCCCGATGAAGAATTATCTTCCCCTCGTATGGAAGACTGTGTCTTACAGTCAGCCCTGGAAGCATGGTATGGGCCTTTAGTATCTATCTGTCCTTGCCCCTGTGTTTAAACCAACCCATTGCTACAGTAGCCACTATGATGGCTAATTTAATGAAATTGAAAGAATTGGTCATCAGGGAAATAGATGGGTTAAAAAACAGACAAAAACAAAGGATCCTGCCGATGATAGAATGGCAGAAAGAGGGCCCATCAAGGTCTCTCATAAATAATTGTGGCAAGATCTAGTATTATCTGGGATGCCAAGAGAAAATATAGACAGACAACTCAATTGG
This sequence comes from Enhydra lutris kenyoni, assembly GCF_002288905.1. NCBI lineage: Eukaryota > Metazoa > Chordata > Mammalia > Carnivora > Mustelidae > Enhydra > Enhydra lutris. The sequence goes on along the minus strand of NW_019154113.1, from coordinate 4,332,589 downwards.
GTCTTGCTAAACCTATAGAAGGCATCACCCCAAGGGCATCTCCATAGTTCCACATTTGTCATGGGATGGTGGATTGAAAAAAATGGATATTGCCAGAGGATATAATACTTTATCATTATATGGATGATGTTAGGTTAACTTGTGATAACTAGTCCTCCCTGCCTCAAGCAGCTGCGTCATTATAGGCAGACTTAAAGTCATGAGGATGGCAGGTAAGTACTGACAAGATCCCAGGGTGGGGTCAATCAGTAAAGTTCTGGGGGCATCATCTGGGCAAGTAAGGCGGAAGTGATGCCAGAGGTGGTCATTGATAAAATACAAGCCTTCCCAGTCACTAAAGTGGAAAAAGAATTACAGGCTTTTGTTGGTTTATTGGGTTACTGGAGATCTTTTATTCCCCATTTGCACAGATATTAAGACTTTTATATGGCTTGGCTTAGAAGGGAAGCATAGGGGGTTGGGGTGTTAACCAAAAGGAAGCTTTCTTGAAGGCAAAAATGGTAGTTAAACAAATAGAGGCCCTGGGGATATTGATACCAGATGTGAGTTGTGAATTAGACATAAATTCATATCCAGAAGAGTTTGGCTGGGACTTGTGGCAATGATAAAATGGGAAACAAATCCTATTAGGATTCTGGTCTTAATTATGGAAGGGAACAGAAACCAGGTACAAGTGTCATTGAGAAATAACTAGGAGCTGTGTATCTTGCATGGCAATAGACAGAAAGACTAACTGACTTTCCCATAATTATAGGAACCTCCCTGTCAATAGGAGGATAGAAGTAGGACATGTTCTGTTCAGCAAAGCTTAGAGTACCTGTGACCTTACAGAAAAGACACACTTACGTACAGTAGAGGAGTGCCTAAATACTAATCCGATGTCTCATGAACTATACTTGTTACTAAGGCCAGTCATTTCACATTGACCCAGCCTAACTTCCAGGAGTTGCTGACATGATGCATCCCACCTCCCCAAGTAAATGAAGGAGTAGGCTTGCCCCAGTGGATACATGGTACATGAATGGCAGTTACTAAGGAAGCCCCCCCATTTGGCATTCCTCTGCTGTCTGACTGGATTCTTACAACTGGGGCCCAAGGGTGCAAGGGCTCCTGGCTCCGGGGGTCTAACAGACCAGGTTCGGGATTAATGGAACTAGAGAGCAAATACAGAACACCAATTCAAATAGTGATCAAGAGACAAATTTTACTGGCCATGATGTCCAAGAATGGGCAGAGGTTTAGGATATATTATAGACTCTCCACCTGCCATACAGTCCTACTGCCAATCAAAAGGATGAATACATTAATTTAAAAAAAAAAGTTAAAGATGTCACCAGACGGCTGTCTCAAAGGATGTTCTCCACAACTAACAGAGGCCACATCACTCCTTGATGCCATGCCATCACAGGATACACATTGGCATGTGAACACCTAACCAACCACACCCCCACAGCTCAGGTGCAGTGGGTGTAGATAATGGCATGAGGTTGAGGCCTCTCTGGTGGGAAGAGGAAGTCTTTTTGTGATTGCCAGAGGCTTCCCACCTGATAAGACTCTAACTCATTGGAAATTGACTTGGGTTAGGGTTAGGTGTCCTAATCCCTTGAGACCAACAGGTCACATCCAGTATTATTCTTAACCCCTTGTTCTACATTGGTCTGGGTCCAACACTCATGCAATTAACTGCTTCCGAACCCCTGACCTTGGTACTACAGTAGGGTTGTTAGTATAGGTGCCAGTTGAAACGCCTACCTGCAATATGGACACACCTTCTGATGATGTTAAGGGGCAAAATATATGGTACCATCCCCAAGAGAAAATACCTAAGCCAAGGGTGGTATTGGCTCATGGGGACCAAATTGCTACTGTGTAGTTGCTAAATGAAATTTTGCAATATTTTATTGCCTGTAATACATTTGTCTTATCGTCATCACTTACGTTGAAGTTCACAATCGCTCCAGCTGTTGGGTCTGCAGAGAGGACTTCTTTACAGGGTTGCTGAGGAAGCTTGGTTCTAAGTATTTTCTTTGTCTTATAGGTATATTAATATTGCTGTTGTGGCATAGGGATGCAAGTCCCCTCCTGATAACTGGCTCTACAGTCATTATGGAAGAATGGCATGTAAAGATTATACAAACTACACAGATGGGAGGGTAGAGTGTGGAGTGCTGACAACACTAACCCTATCTTTGGCCCTCCATCTTGTTCATGTCCACGCAATTACCTCCCTTGGGGCTACGTGTTCCAGGCCCTGTGAAGGTTAATGTATGACCTGACCAGAATGTGGGGAAGCTTGTTCTGATCGTCCCTGAAGTGGTACACAGGACGCCCCACTTTAGATAACTACACTTTGACCTCACCACCATAATCCCCCCACTCTATAAAAGCTGTGGGTTAGGGTCAAAACGGAGGCAGAGAATAGCTGTGTAGCCCCTGGATTGCCACCCACCTGATCCCCCTGTCAGTAAGTTAGAATTCACAGTAGAATTCTGTGTAAATGGTATGAAGTGATTTAGTTTGGTTTTTTAGTCTCAAAGTATCTTCTTGGTCTAAGGGATATTTTACCGTCCCTCCCCCACCTAACAACACCCCCTGCCTCCCTAGAATAAATCCCACTTGAATGTGGTGAATGACTTTTTTAATGTATTGTTGGATTCTGTTTACTGATATTTTGAGGATTTTTGCATGTATGTTCATCATTGGCCTGTAGTTCTCTTTTTCTGTGGTGTCTTTATCTGGTTTTGGTATCAGGCTAATGCTAGGCTCATAAAGTGAATCTGGAAGCTTTCCTTCCTATTCTATTTTTTTGAATAGTTTGAGAAGAATAGGTATTAACTCTTCTTTAAATATTTGGTAGAACCCACCTGGTCCTGACTTTTGTTTGTTGAGAGTTATTTGATTACTGATTCCAACTCATTGCTAGTAGTAGTCTGTTGAAATTTTCTACTTCTTCCCGAGTCAGTTTTATTTATTTATTTATTTATTTATTTTTTTTAAGATTTTATTTATTTATTTGACAGAGAGAGAACACAAGCAGGCAGAGAGGCAGGCAGAGAGAGAGAGGAGGAAGCAGGCTCCCCGCTGAGCAGAGAGCCCGATGCGGGGCTCGATCCCAGGACCCTGAGATCATGACCCAAGCCGAAGGCAGCAGCTTAACCCACTGAGCCACCCAGGCGCCCCCCGAGTCAGTTTTAGAAGGTTGCATGTTTCTAGGAACTTAGCCATTTCTTCTGGGTTATCCAATTTATCGGCATAAAATTTTTCATAATATTCTTATAATCCGTTGTGTTCCTGTGATGTCCATTTCATTTATCCTTCATTTCTTATTTTATTTATTTGCATCTTCTTTTTTTCTTGATGAGTCTGGCTGAAGGTTTATCAATTTTGTTTATCTTCTCCAAGAACCAACTCCTGTTTTCATTGAGCTGTTCTATTATTTTTTAATCTCTATTTTACTTACTTATGCTCTAATCTTTATTTTTCCTTCCTCCTACAGGCTTTGGGATTTGTTTATTCTTCTTTTGCTAGTTCCATTAAGTGGAAGGTTAGCCTTTTTGAGATTTTTCTTGTTTCTTGGGATAGGCCTGTATTGCTAGAAACTTCCATCTTAGAACAGCTTTTGCTGCATCCCACAGATTCTGGGCCATTGTGTTTTCATTTATCTCCGTCTATTTTTTTTTTTAATTTCTCTTTTGATTTCTTGACTGACTCATTCATTGTTTAGTAGATGTTATTTAGCCTCCAAGTATTTGTGTTCTTTTCGGAGTTTTTCTTGTGAATGATTTCTAATTCCATACTGTTGTGGTTGATTTCAAACTTTTTGAATTTGAGACTTGTTTTGTGGCCTAATATGTGATCTATCCTGCAGAATGTTCCATGTGCATTTGAAAAGAATGTTTACTCTGTTTGGGGATGGAATGTTCTGTATGCATGTGTTAGGTCCATCTAGTCTAATGTGTCATTCAAAGCCACTGTTTCCTTATTAATTTTCCTATGGTTTTGTCTTATTATTTCATTTGGAACATAGTCCTTGGCCTCATTTTATCTGACTCTCTGTGTGTGTTTCTATGTATTAGGAAGGTCAGCTGTGTCTCCTGGTCTTGAGAGTAGTTACCTATGAAGAAGAGGTTCTGTGGTGCCCTGTATTACACTGCCCTTGTCTGGGGCTGTCACAGGCTTGCAGTCAGTCTTACCAGGTGCCTGTCCTCAGTCCATCTCTTAGGGCATGTGGTCATGACAAAGTGTAGGGCACTCTCCCTGGGCTGCCCACTGAGGTTGTTAGTGTTGGGCAGAGCCAGCAGTCAGACCAGATACCTACACCCCCACACCAGTCTGTCTACTGGAACTACAGCCACATAGATCAGGGTGCTCCCCCTGTGCTGTCCTCAGACAGATATTTGCTGTAGGCAGGGATGCAGTCAGACCAGATGTCTGTCCCCAGTCCATCTGCCAGGGCTGCCGTCACTGAAGGACAGGACACCCTCTCTGAGCTGGCAGTCCCTTATGGGGTTGCTTGTAGGGTATTTTGGGGCAAGAACTGCTTTGGAGGGATGCCTGTCAAGTGGGGGCAGAATGTATGGAATCGACCCACCAGGGAATATGGGGGTGGAGTGCATGGTGCTAGCAAGACAGGTACAGTTTTCTGGTTGGTTCCTGCAACTGCCCCACTGTCTAGACCTCGGGAGGTTGGAGGGAGAGAAATGGCATCCACACTAGCACTTTTGTCTTGAAGAAGTCTCCTGCCACTTGACTGCATATTCTGAGATTAGTAAATAAATCTCCTTTGTGTGTACCATGGGTACTTTTCAAACTGCTGCTTCTCTGCTGTCTCAACTAGGTTATTTATTATGCTGGCTCTTTAAGGGTGGGGACTCTGTTTCCTATTGCCTTCCAGCACTCTCTGAGCTAGACCTGATCATTTTTAAAGTGTCCAGAGTTAAGCACCACTGATTGTGAAAACTCACCAAGTTAAACCCTACTAGATTTCAAAGCCAAGTGTTATAGGGATTCATCTTCCCAGTGTGGGTTCCCCCACGCCTAGGGTACCTGGTGTAGGATCGAATCTTCTCACATCTCCATGCTTATGATGGTATCCTTCTGTTTGTGATTAATCTTGCCAGGTGTCTGGTTCTCAGCTGAACCTCTGTCCCCTCTGCCCTTTTTGTGGTGGGCCTCTTCTTCACAATTAACTGTGGGAAGTCTGTTCTGCTAGACTTCCAGATCATTTTCAGAGTTAGTTGTACATATGTAGCTGTTATCTCAGTGTGTCCATGGGATGAGGTGAGCTCAGGCTCCTCCTGCTCCACCACCTTCCCAGCTGGTTGTTAGTTTTTTTTTTTCTTGAGTTTTGAGAGTTCTTTATATATTTTGAAGAAGAGTCCTTTATCATACATATGATTTGCAGATATGTTCTCCCAGTCCGTGGATTATCATTTTGTTCCCTTAACAATACCTTTTAAAGTGCAGACATTTATAGATTGTGTTTTTCCTGTTGTAGCTAAGAAAATTTTGCATAGCTCAAGATAACAAAGGTTTTTCTTATATTTTTTTCAGAACTTTTATAGCTTTAGGGTTTGTATTTAGGCCTAGGAACTATTTTTTATTTAATTTTTGTAGAAGATTTAGACCAAAACTCATCTTTTCCCCAAATAACTTTGTTTTCAGCACTCTTTATTAAAAAAGACCATCTTTTCTCCACCAAATTGCATAGGCAACTTCATTAAAATCAGTTTTTCATATATTTGTGTGTTTATGTCTAGATTTTCTAATCTACTCCATTGATCTATTTATCCATCTCCATACTAACACTACTCTATCTTGGTTATTAGAGCTTTATAATAAGTCTTGAAATCAGGTAATCTTAGACCTCCAAGTTAGTTCCTTTTTCTTTTTCTTTTCTTTCTTTCTTTCTTTTTTTTTTTTTTTTTGAAGTTGTTTTGGCTATTCTAGATAACTTTACATTGTATGAAAATTTTAGAATCACTTTGTCAGGTTTTACAAAGATGCCTGCTGGAATTTTGATTGATATTGCCTGGCACGTTTAGTCCAGTTGGGATAGAAAAGTCATGTTAACAATATGAAAACTTCTGACTTAACGAAGATAATATATCTCTTTATTTAAGTCTTCTTTAATTTCCCTCAAAATGGTTGATAGTTCTCAAAATACAGGTTTTATCAGATTTTAGTATTTATTTTTGAAAATGAGAATATAATTTTTAAATTTCAGTTTCCTGCTATTTGTGGGTAGTATATAAAAATACAGTTGACATCTGCATATTGATCTCAGGTTCTGTAAGCATGTTAAATTTATTTAGTAGCTCTAGTAACTGTAGGTCCATCCAGTTTTCTGCCTAGATGATCATGTCATCTGCACATAATAATAATTTAATTTTTAATTTAATTAACTTAATTTATTTAATTAATAAATTTTCCTTTCCAGTTTGAATAGCACTGTTTTCCTATACTTGTTTTGTTACACTGACTACAACCTCCCATACAATATTGACTGATCTTGGTCTGATCTTGGAAGGAAAGCAATCAGTCTTTTACCTTTAAGTGTTGGGTTAGTTGTAGGTTTTTGGTAGATGTCTTTTATCAAGTTAAGGAAGTTTCTTTCTATTCTTAGTTTGCTGAGTTTTATTAGGAATTGATGTTAAATTTTGTTAAGTGCTTTTTCAGTGCCTATTGAGATAATCAGATGATTTTTCTTTCTTAGTTTTTCAGTATAGTGAATTATACTGATTGATTTTCAAATGTTAAACCAAGCCCACTTGATTATGACATCATGAACACTCTACTTTTAAAAATTATAGTATTTTATAAAATTCAACTTCATAAAATTTTTTTTAGAATTTCAACACCTATGTCCATGGGGGGTGTCTCAAGAATGTGGGTCTGTGGTTTCTCTTTTTGTGTTTTTGTGATTTTCATTTCAGGGTAATGCTATCCTCATAGGATGAGTTAAAATATATTCCCTCCTCTTCAATTTTCTGGAGGAATGTGTGTAGAATTTTTATTATTCTTCCTTAAATGCCTGGTAGAATTCACCAGTTAAGCCATCTGAGCTTGGGGTTTTCTTTGTAGGAACGTTTTAAACTACAAATTCAATTTCCTTAATAGATATAGAGATATTCAGATTATCTATTTCTTCTTGAGTGAGCTTTGGTAGTTTGTGTCTTTCAAGGAAATTGTCCATTTCCTTAAATTATCAAATTTATTGGCATAAAGTTTATAATATTTCTCTTTTATCCTTTTTAATATCTATTGAATCTGTATGTTACTATCTTCCTCACTCCTGGTATTTGTAATTTGTGTCTTCTCTTTTTCCTCCCTGATTAGTCTGGTAAGATATTGTTCAATTTTGTTGATTTTTTTTTTTTCAAATAATCAGCTTTTTGTTCCATTGGGTTTTTTTTTCTATTTTTTTCTCATTTTTTATTGATTTGAGTTTTCGTTGTTCTATTATTATTTCTTTTGTTCTATTTACTTTGAGTTTAATGTTATTTAATCTTTTTAAAATTTTTTTATCTTAAGATTTTATTTGACAGAGAGAAAGACAGTGAAGAGAGGGAGTACAAGCAGGGGGAGTGGGAGAGGGAGAAGCAGGCTTCCTGCTGAGCAGGGAGCCCAACGCAGGACTCGGTCTCAGGACCCTGGGATCATGACCTGAGCTGAAGACAGACACTTGACAACTGAGCCACCCAAATGTTATTTAATCTTAATCTAGTTTTTTAAGCTGGGAGAAGTAACCAATTTAAGACCTTTTTCTTTCCTAATATGGGTGTTTAACACTACAAATTTTTCCACAAGTACTGTTATGTTAGCAGCATCCTACAAATTTTGAAGTTGAGTTTTTGTTTTTATTTAGTTAGAAATATTGTCTAATTTCGCCCTTTATTTTTTGATCATTGATTATTTAGATGTATTATTTGGTTTCCAAATATTTTGGGGGTGGAATCCAAGTATCTTTTCTGTAATCAATTTCTAATTTAATTCTATCACTGTCAGAAAAGACCTATTGTATGATTTGAATCTTGAAACATTTTTGAGATTTATTTTATGGCCAGAATATTGTCTATTTTGGTAAATGTTCTGTGTATGTATGTATGCTTGGAAAAAATAATGTCTGTCCTGCTAATTTGGGGTGGAGTATTCTATAAATGTCAATTAGGTCAACTGGGATGACAGTGTTGTCTAAAATATCATTTACTGATTTTACTTGTTCAATCAATTATTGACAAAAGTATTGACATCTCTGACTGCAATTATGAATTTATCTATTTATTTTTGCAATTCTATCAGTTTTTCTTGCAAAACTTTGTTACTAGATGCATAATTATGTCCTTTTGATGAACTGATCCCTTTACACTTGAATTGTTTCTGACAATAAATCTATCATCCCCCCATCTCTGTTCTTTTTTTTTTTTTCCTTAAGATTTTATTTATTTAGTTGACAGAGAAAGACACAGCAAGGGGGAGAGGAAGAGGGAGAAGCAGGCTTCCCGCAGAGTAGTGAGCCTGATGCAGGGCTCAATCCCAGGACCCTGGGATCATGACCTGAGCCGAAGGCAGACGCTTAACGACTGAGCCACCCAGGAACCTCCCCCCATCTCTGTTCTTCTGCATGTACTATTGTCTTTTTCCCTTCAGCTGCTTTTAAGATTTTCTCATTTTTTACTTTTTTCATTTTTACTTTTTATTTAATGTTTATTATTTGTGTTCATCAACGTATTTATGATGTGTGCTGGTATAGCGTTCTTCATATTTTTTTCCTGGACCCTTGGCTTTATACTTTTCATAAAACTTAGAAAATTTTGGCCATTGTACCTCCAACAACTATTTTTTCTGGGCCTCCCCCAGCCCCAAGACTCCAATTGTGCATATTAATATAGCTGTTTGTATTTGCTCCAAGGCTCAATGTTCATTTTTCCAAGAGGAATTTTTTTTTTCCTTCTGGGTCTTATTTTGGATTGGATTTATGGCCCTGCCTTCGAGTCTACTATCTTGTCTTCTGCAATGTCTAATTCCATTGTTAATTCCAGTGTTAATCCCATTCCATCTGTTTTCTCAGACATTGTAGTTTTCATCTCTAGAAGTTCTATTTGAATCATATATACATATAGGTATATGTATCTATATATGTATATATATAGATACATATATGTAAAATCTTCTATGTCTCTACTTTTTGAATATAGAAAACACAGTTATAACTGTTCTAATGTTCTTTCTTGTTAATCCTAACATCTCTGCCAATTATGGGTCATTTTCAACTATTTTTTCCTCATTATGGGTCATGTTTCCCTGTGTCTTTGCATGCCTGGTAATCTTTGGATTCCAGATATTATGAAATTTGCCTCCTTGGGTCCTGAATATTTTTTTATTCCTGTAAATCTTGTCCTGGGAAGCAGTTGAAAGTCCTGGAAGCAATTTGATCCTTTTGGGTCTTGCTTTTATGGTTTGTAAGGCAGGTCTAGTCCAGACTAATTATTTTCTGCCACTGAGGCAAGACTTTCCTGAATACTTTATCCAATGTCCTATTAATTATTACATTTTCCACTCTGGCTGGTAGGAACAGGCCTTCTGTTAATATTTGATTCTTTACAGATTTCAAGAGTTCCATCCACAGTTATCTTTCTTCCCGGTACTCTGTCTTGCAAACTCCAGCTGCTTGGGTCTCCCCCAACTTTCAGTTCAGTCTGTTCAACTCTGGAAATCAGCTAGGTCCCACTTGGCTCATTCTTCTTTTTTTCTTTTAAAGATTCTATTTAAAGTAATCTCTATATCCAATGTGAAGTGAACACTTACAACCCTAAGATCAAATTTGCATGCTCTACTGACTGAGCCAGCCAGGCACCTCTTGGGCTCACTTCTATATTGTATCTTGGAAACTCTCTGAAAACAGTACTGGAGCAGCCATATGACCATCTTGCCTGTTCTCATTTACCTAGGATCACTGACTTTCATTACCCTATGACTAGTATGTTGAAACTATTATTTATTTGATTTGGTTGTTTCAGGTGGGTGGGTAAAAGCAGATACTGCTTTCCCACCTTGGCTGGAGGTGGAAATCCAGAAAGAAAGAACTTATTATAAAGACTTGTTAACTGGGCACAAAGTTGTTAACTTGTTAATGAAAGGGTGAGGGGAAACACTATGATATCATGGAAGTGGCAGCTATGGAAGGACCTACTATTCATAGAACTGAGGGAACATTGGGAGGAGGTTAGGATTCTTAAGACTTAGAATCTTAGAGGTGGGGCACCACAGAGTTGACACTCAGACATCTGAGGACAAGACCCTGGACAGTAAGTGTTGGTCTCTCCCATGTCACAGGGAAAACTGAATCACATGAGCTGCTGCTATAGGAAGGCACTGCCTCGGCTGGGATGTAGAAGCGTGACTGGGGTAATGCTCATAGGAAAAAGAGGCAGACATGAGAGAAAAGTCCCTTCACCTTCCCCTACCCGCTTAGCCTTGCATCCTCCCTCTAGCAGTCTCACCATTGGCAGTGACTGGCAAGGAGCTTCTGGGTAAGCAGAGCTGTGTTTTGCCAAGTCCCTATCCACACATCACAACCACCACCCACAGGAGAATGGGACTAAAGCTAAGAGAGAATTAATAACCAGCATGGCAACCAAGGGAATAGTGACTAGACCTCTCAACTAAGTGGAGAATGCCAACCTTTCTGAATACTTGTTTAGTTTCCAGAGCATGAATCAGCCCTTAATGTTAACATACTGCACTGCAGGCATTATCAGAATATGTCATCAAATTATCCACAAGCCATGGCTGGCAAAAGCTTGGCCAGATTTACTGTAAAGATATATCATGTCCTGATTATAACTGCGAGAAGTTGGAAACAACCTAGATATCTGATAATAGGGAATGGTTAAATTATGCTACAGACAAACAATGGGATATTATATTATTTTGTAATGTATATTATGTTGTGATATATTATTTTTACAGTCATGAATTTGCTCACATTTTTACCTCTTTTGTTGTTCTTCATTCCATCATGCTTTTCCAACTTCCAACCAGGATCATTTTCCTTTGTATTGAGGAACAACTCAGAATTCCCTTGGTTCAGGTCTGCTGATTATAAACTTCCCCAGTTTTTGTCTAAAAAATGTCTTTATTTTGTCTTAATCATTGAAAAATAGTTTTCTCGGATACAGAATTCTAGAATGGCAATTATTTCCCTTCAAGTCCCTGTAGATATCATTCCAATGCCTCCTGGCCTCCAGTAGTTGTTCTGATAGAAGCCAGCTATCAGTCTAACTGATCATCAATGATAAGCTCCTATAAAGATGTCTTTTTCCTATGGCTGATTTTTAAGTTCTTTCTTTGTCTTTGGTTTTCAGTAGTTTTACTATACTATGTCTAAGTGTCTTCTTCGTATGGATTCTGATTGGGGTTTTGTTGGGTTTTTGAGTCTGTGGATTGATGCCTTTCATCAGGTCTGTGAAAAAAAAAAAAGTCTACCATTATTCCTTCAAGTTACACTTCTGTCGGATTTTCTCTCTCCTCTTCTACTGTGATGACAATTCCAAATATGTTAGATCTTCTCCCTATATCTACTATGTATCAACTACAATCTTTACCTTGTTTTTTGTATTATTCAACAATTTTATTTCTCTTTGCTTCATTCCAGATTATTTTGACCTATCATCCAACTAATTCTGTCTTCAGTGTTGACTAATCAGCTATTAAGCCTGTCCATGAACTATTATTTTTGGCTACAACTTGTTTTCAACCCTAAAATTTACTTAAAAAAAAAAAATCCTGTGTCATTTCTTAATGTTTTTTACTTCCTTGGCAAACATTTCAATCTTGCTTTTTTTTTTTTAATCTCCTAATACAACATACACATCTCTCTTTACAGAATGTTTTATGGTTGTTATACTGGGAGTGTTAATGTCTTGGATCCCTGAGAGTCCAATGCCTGTTGTTTTTCTGGTTCTCCCTTATATGGTCTTGTCCCCTCATGTGTCTAATTATCTTTGATTGTGTGTTGGCCAGTACTTAAAAATTATGTGTGGAAATAATTTGAAGTGAAGGATGGGCTTACCCTCCTTCAGAAAAGATTGTGATTGCTTCTTTTAGGCATCTGGGAACAGTTACAGTTCATGACTACCTTCATTCCGGTGCCAGGCTGAGATTTCTCCGAGCCACCAAGATGACAGGAAGTCAGGCTGCAAACTCTGCTCAGGCCTTTAAGTCAGGGTGAGGGATTTCCAAGGTTCTCACTCTTGGCAGGCTCCAGATTCAGACAATGTTTTCTCATCTTGAGAGGCCAGAAAAGAATTCAGCTCAGCCTCTCAGATATCTCTATAGGCTACCAAATGTCCCAGGACAAAAATGAATACTAGTGCTCTTTGTATACCTTTCTGTGTTACTGCACCTTATTCCCAGATGTTGGCCTAATAATTGCATGATTTAAAAAAAAAAAAAAGTTAAACCAATATTGTACAGTTTTTTAAAAGTTTCTTTTAGAAGGAAGCCTGGCCTGAATCACCCAGTCTATCATTGCAGGAATACACTCAAGAAAAGGGAGAGGGTGCTATTTTAAGTGTCTAGTCTATTCTCTGCTTGAGAGTCACAGTAACCAATGCCAATTCTGAGGAAAGTATAGTGTAATTTTTTTTTTTAAACTAAAGTGGCTCTGCCACTTATTAGCAAGTCACTTTGCTTTTCTGAATCTCAGTTTCTTCATGGATCTCAAATGACAGGAATAACCTATTTCACAGGTTTAGAGCAGATGATGGATGTGAAATTGCTTCGTGACAAAAAAAAATATTATCATTATTATTCTGGTATTTTCCAAATGTAATTTTTCTTTTTACAAGTTAAGACCCTAGCTCTAGAAGTTTGTGAGTGGCTGAAATACATTTTTTTTAAAGATTTTATTTATTTACTTGAGAGAGAGCATGAGAGGGGAGCAGGTCAGAGGGAGAAGCAGACTCCCTGCTGAGCAGGTAGCCAGATGTGGGACTCAATCCTGGGAGTCCAGGATCATGACCTGAGTCGAAGGCAGTCACTCAACCAACTAAGCCACCCAGGTGTCCTTGAAATATATTTTTCAAATAAATAAAATATTTACTAATAATAGTCAAGCTCTTGATGTTTGTGAATGGGTTATATCTATATTTAAAATGGTTTGGGATTCTTGGTTACTTGGATGGGATCAGTTTCTAAAAATTTACTGAGCTATATATTCACAGTGTGTGCATTTTTATGTGTATGATTTTTTCAATAAAATGTTTAAAAACCAAAAACTTATATCTTATTTGAATGAGCAATGTATGTATATGGGATAAAATTTAAAAGATAGAAAGGGGTAAAAATAGTTTTTCTTTTCATCCTGATCTTCAACCTTTCAGTTTCACTCCTAAGCAACCACCACTGTTGGTTTCTTTTGTACTGCTCCAGGGATTACATGATGCATATCAAAGCACATGTGTGTGTACAGGTGTGTATACATGCATGATCCCTCTTTTTAAATTCATTATCAGCATCCTATACATGTTGTTCTGCGTCCCACTTTTTTCACTTAATATAAATCATTCTGTAGTCCTACTTACAGATTCATTTACAGTTACAACTACTTAGTATTCTATTGCATGGATATTCCATAATTTGTGTACTAATATAAGGTATACCACTTTTTTGTACTATGTACCTCAAAATATTATCTGCACACCATTGTGTGAATATATTTTAGGACCTCTTTCTAGAAAAGGAAATGCTGATTTAAAGATTGTGTCCTGGGGTGCCTGGGTGGTTCAGTTGGTTGAGTCCGACTCCTGATTTTGGCTCAGGTCATGATCTCATGGGTTATGAGATCAATCCCTGCGTGGGGCTCCGTGCTCAGCAGGAAGGCTGCTTGAGATTCTCTCCCTCTGCCCCTCCCTCCACTTGTGTTCTCTCACTCTCTCTCTGTCTCTCTAAAATAAATAAATAAATCTTTAAAAAGATAGTGTGTTTATTTAAAATTCTGATATATCCAGATTGCTTTCTGTAGAGGTTGTACTAAAATACACCTCCATAGACTTGAGAGTGTCTGGTACCCCATACCCTTGGCAATATATTAAGCTGCTTTAAGTTACTAAGTTTCTTTCCATTTGCCAGTTTGATAGGAAGAAAAAAAGGGAAACAAAGATACCTCCTTGCATTCCTTTTATAGGGGTGAGGTTGAACATCTTTTCATATGTTTAGAAACAATTTTAATTTTCTATGAAGCTTACCATTTGTGTTCTTAGTGCATTCTTCTATTGATCTGTTAGCCTTCTTTTTATTGGTTTGGAGTTTGCAAATATTCTTTGCTAATTTGTTCTTTCACTTTGTGGTTGTTTTAGCCACAGCACGTTTTATTCTCATGTGGCCATATTTGTTAATCTTGCCCTTAGACATAAAGATTTCATAGTATAAAGATGTTGATTTTCACAAAATTACTTTAAAAAGAAAAATATAAACCCAATAAAAATACCAATGAGTCTTTCTTCTTCCTTCCTTCCTTCCTTCCTTTCTTCCTTCCTTCCTATTCTGAAGTACTGGGGGTTATAACTCTAACATATCTTTTTGCAGAGCAGAAGGGAATGGACACAATTCAACCTATCATTTGAATGCATAAATAGATGTCCACAGAACAGAACGGAGACCAAAATAAACCGGAATATATTTAGGGGTTTGGTTTAGTATAAAAACGAAGGGAAGATGGAACTGTATAGCAATTTGGGGGAAAAAAAGTCGGATCACATTCTTCCTTTTTATACCAAAGTAAATTCCAAATAACAAATCTTTGATCAAAGGTTTAAAAGAAGTACTGGGAGAATGAGGGAATCTTAGAGTAGAAAAAGCCTTTCTAAACATCACCTAAAACCCAGAATCTACAGGTTTACTTGTAAAAATGGAAATTAAAATAAATATGACATTATCCCTACTGTGACAGCACTTCCACTCACTTCTGGTTTCTTGGGTGAGTGCAAAAGGCATATAGTTAGAGCTGCCCTGTTGGGGACTCTGGGTGATCCCTGGGCATGCTCATGGGTGCTGCAGGCAACCAATGCTGAGGTGAAGGCAGTGGAAGACTGAAAATCTCTGATAGGAAAGGACAAGCTATCCATCACTCTGCTGGGTGTTGTAGATTCTAAGACCAAATGTGACCAGTGGCCCATATCGACTTAGACCAAGGTTGGCAGGTTTCCTCTACTCATACTTCCATTCCCTGCTCCCCTGCCTGTGGTAGCATCTAATCCATCACAGCCCTGGGAGCCAGGTGATTCTCAACACACCAAACTGCAGGGAGTTACTAACTACCAGTAATTGATGAAGCCTACTGGCCCTCCTGGGCTTGACCATTATGAATATTGCCTCCACTGAATTATGCATGAATGCGATACCCTTAACTTTCCTGTTTGTCTTTTTAAGAAAGACAGCATTCCTGGTTTGTTTTTGAAAACCACATTTGAATTTACCGTAAACCCGTTCTTAGGCACATTTATGATGTCTTCTAGCATTGATTTCTCTTCTGTTGAAGTCTGATGTTTGAAATTTATCTTACACTTTAGTGCCAGGATCAACTCTCTTCCCCCAAAATGCCTGGCATCTTTTTTCTAGCAACAAGAAGCAAACAACTTATGGTTCCCTGTTGGCCTTGGTTACTGAGAAGCTCAGAACAAAATTAAAAGCTCAATAACAGGAACTATATATGGTCCTTTTCCTCCTTTCTCTGTATAAAATGGCTCTTTTACTAACCTCACTGTTCACATATGCTTTACTGTAAACCACCTCAGAGCCAGAGAGCATTTGCAGCACATGGTACAGGCCACACTGTCTGGGCCCCCTACCTCTTGGAAGTCTCCAGCTCTGTACTCTCCTTGTTGCCTCAGGCGTGGCGGTGACGATGACCTCTGGAGTGTTGCCAGCCCTGGGCCACTAAACCCTCCCTTCTTCAACTCCCTAAACCCTGCCCATGCTTTTGTATGCAGTCCCTGTGTTGGGCTCTTCTTGATTGCCCAGTTCATGCAGGCCATCTCTTTCTAGCCTAGACCCTATCTGCTACCTACAGTGAATGTCCTGGGAGTGGGTGTGGGAAGCAGACCCTCAAAATGGGACTGGGGACAATGCTGCATTGTTCATATGTTTAAGGAGTGAGCAACAGGGCACTGGTAAGCCAAGGCATGTAGCGGCATCTCAGGCATTCAAGGTGTCACTGGTGATGTCACAGGAGAGGAGAGCAAAGCAAGAGGAGATCCAAAGGCTGAGAAACAGTCCTGGTGGTTAAAAAAAAAAAAAAGGGACTGGGAAGACAGTGAGGTCACCTGGCCTCTTCTGATGGCCCCCAAGTGTATAGTGAGGACAGGGAGAAGGACAAACAGAAGGTAGTTACTTTTGGTCAATGCCAAACCCAAGTGGGAAATCAGAAAGCCCTGATCGAATTCCTGCATTGTCTGGGTGCAGGAGAGAAATGGCTGTCCAGAGCCTGACTGCAAGGGTTACAGAGTTGCATTGCCAATTAAATGCTCAGCCTTGTCTGGTCTCTCATGCTAAGGGCACTGATGGGAAAGAGTGGGACCCTGAGCTCTGTGGTGACACAGAGGCTGAATACTTTGACCTCTAAATCCCTTTGCCTCAGCCCCAGCCAGCCTCCCCCTGCAGGAACATCTTTCCATGAACACACCTGCGGCAGCTGCCTCTCCTGCCATTGTCCATTATAGCCTCAGTCTTCATCCCTCCCCCTCCTCGGGGCCTTCAGGCCACAGATAGAGTTTGATCCCAACATAGCCCAGATGGAAGTTACCAGGCCTGTGATGGGAGGGCAGAGCTATACACTGTAACGTGTGGCAGGACATCGTCTATCAGTGCTGGCCGGAGTCTGAGGAGAATCCTAGTAACGGACTCCAAAGGTGTCAGAAGGACAATGAATTATAAAAGGATCGCTGGAGCCAAACTTCTCAAAATGGAATCCAGGGTTTAATGTGTTGGCTGGAGCCCCAGGGAATGGTGTTCAAATCGGCTAGACTCATCTCAGTCTGCAGTCAAAGTGGCCTAGAGTCAGCACCCCCAGGTGCTGGCATGAATGGACTGCTGTTGATGGCTCCCAGGAATTCATACAGGTCAGACTCTTGGGGCAAGAATGGGGTGGAGAGCAGGTACAGAGGGGTAAATAAATTACCCAGCACTCTCACGATTTCTATCCTGGATACTGATAAACACGGATGCCTCCTTGTGAGCACTGTTTTTAACGTGTTGATGAAGGGCTGTCCTCAGGGCCACCTCTCGAGGCCATCTTTAAGGCCACTCTATTAGCTGCTTCCTCTGGCTGCCCTAACAAATCCCCACAAACTGGGTTTTATTCTCCTACAGTTCTAAAGGGTAGAGTCCAAACTGAAGCATGGGCATGGCCGTGCTCTCTCCAGTGCCCTGAGGGGCACTCGTCTTTCTCAGTCCTGGGAGCCCCAGGTGTTCCTTGCCTTGGGCTGTTTCACTCCAATCTCTGCCTCTATCTTCACATGGTGGTCTTCTGTGTGTCTGCTCTTCTTATAAGGA
The DNA here is from genome assembly GCF_002288905.1 of Enhydra lutris kenyoni. Taxonomy (NCBI): domain Eukaryota; kingdom Metazoa; phylum Chordata; class Mammalia; order Carnivora; family Mustelidae; genus Enhydra; species Enhydra lutris. Next base: position 4,315,036 of record NW_019154113.1, on the reverse strand, counting down.
CATCAGTGTTATGAGCTGAATTGTGATCCCCAGAAGTCACCTGTTGGAGCCTTAACCTCCAGTATCTCAGAATGTGACTGCATTTGGAGATAAAGTCTTTAAAGATGTCATTACATTAAAATGAGGCCTTGATTCACAGACCTGTACCCATGGGGATAAAAATATATGTTTATAAAAAATAAAATTAAAAAAAAAAAATGAGGCCTTAAGGTAGGCCCTAATCCAACCCCTGACTGGTCTCTGAGGAGATTAGGGCAAAGACAAAATTCTTTGTGCCCAATCACAAAGAGAAGACCCTGTGAAGAGGCAAGAGGGTGGCCATCTCTGAGAGAGGAGGAATGCAAGCCTCCAGACACCCTTGACTTCAAGCCTCCAGAATCGTGAAAGAAGAAAGTTCTGTCAAGCTACCCAGTCTGTGGGGCTTTGTTACCGTTGCCGTAGCAGCTGGTAGGCAATCTCACTGGATTAGGGCCCACTCTCATTCAGTAGGACCTTGAATGAGCTCATTTTAACTTTTTTTTTTTTTAACATTTATTTGAGAGAAAGAGAGAGAGAGAGAGAGCACAAAAGAGAGCACGAATGGGGGGAGAGGCAGAAGGAGAGGGAGAGTCCAACTCCCCATCGAGCAGGAACCCTGATGTAGGGCTCCATCCCAGGACTCCAGGATCATGACCTGAGCCCAAGGCAGACGTTTAACTGACTGAACCACCCAGATGCCCCAGACCTCGTTTTAACTTGATCACATCTGCAAAGACCCTATTTCCAAATGAGGTCACACTCACAGGTCCTGGGGGTTAGGATTTCCAATGTATCCTTTGGGGGACGTAGTTCAACCTGTAGCAACCACCAGGGGATCGGTTGACCAGTCTAGCTGCCATGTTTTCCGCAGGGATTCAAGCTTTCAGACCAGTTCAGCCAGTGAAAAGACAATGGCAGAGACTGGTGGGTGGGAAAGTGGGGTCAGAGGACTTATTCTGGTTCCTCCTCACTGGGAAGTGACAGTTGGCTCACTCTATTGCAGGCCTGTCAGGTGGCTTTCTCCACACAGGCCCTCTCTAAGGGTCCTGGTAGCTTTTCTTTTTGTGCCTCTTCAGGCCTGTGTGGTGGGGAGAGGGCATCAACGGTTCCCCAGTATTGCTAGCTGCCCCCAGTCCTGCACCCTCCCTCACTGGTTTCCCTAAAGCCCACTACACCTTTGCAGTTAGCTCCTTTACTGACTCCTCAACCTGTCTGAGGGAGCCATGTGTCCTGTCGGTCCCTGCCGATTACCAGGCCATTTTGCAGGCTCCTTCTGGGATTGGGGAGTGGCGGGTTTATCAGAGCTGGATTCTTCCCCTTTGCGAGGCATTTCTCTTGGTTGTAAATCTTGGGGATGGTCCTCAAGGATCAAGTGAGGGCAGCCTTGATCCAGACTGGGGATTTCACAGGCTGCAAGATGGATATTACAAGATCCAAGAGGATTTACAGTATTTCCACTGCAAATAGCCAGATTCTTTCCCTTCTCTGCATCTTGTGCGTGCTTTTGGCTACCTCCTTTGAGAAGCAGTCTTCCTCTCCCCTTTGCATTGGGCCTGGACTTAGGAATTGCCTTGGCTGATGGGATGGTAGCAAATGTGATGCAAACAGACTGGGAAAAGTTAACACACTATTCTTAGAACTAAACCAGCACGTGAACAAGCCCAGCTGGGCTGCCGGAGATGGAGAAGCACAGGCCCAGTCACCTGCTGCCCAGCCGAGCACCAGCCAACCAGTGAGTAAGGTGTTTGTACAGCTGCAGTTTCTGCAATGCCGCTGACACTGGTTACCTTCTTGCCTCTTTTAACCTCCTCTAACTCCAGCATTCAGTGGTCACAAAGTGAGAAAACAAAGCACTGAGGAGTGGCCAGAAAGATAGGAGAAAACCCGTCACGTGTGGAGTTCTAGAAGTCAAGAGAACAGTATTTTTCAAGGAGTGCTCAATTATCGCAGATAATGCTTGCTGAAGGGGACTATCGAGAATGATCCATCAGACTTAATACCACAGGGGACCCTAAGAAGAGCGTTGGTGAGGAAGAGGAACAGGAGAGAGAATACAGAACACTTTGGCAGGGAGGGAACTGCCAAAGGGAGAGGTGTAGGCAGTCGGGGAGTAAACCCCAGTGTGGGGGTGCTACGGCAGACAAAGGAGGGTGGCAGGCAGGGGCCAAGTGCTACCAGGCCAGGTAAGCTGTGACCAACAGTCCCACCAGTTTGAAATCCGATGACCCAGTGAGAGCCTGGTGTGAAGCAGAGGGCAGGGCAAGAGGCAGAGGACAGGTGGCGACAACTCAAAGCTTGCACTGCAGAGAAGGGCACCAGAGGGAGCCGGGGCTTGGTTTATTCAATATGGCCTTGTTCTGGTCTGAAGGCAAAGCATGTGAATATTGGGTGAAGAGCTAGCAGCGATGGCAGAGGGGAAGGGAGAGGAAGGAGAGGAAGGCAAGGCAGGAGTGGAGTCCATGAGAAAGGGATAAGACCCAAATGACTTTCTCCCCACGTACAGAGGCAGGTGCGTTGGCCAAGGACAGAACTCCAACTACCAGAGTTTCAACTGATGATTCACATGTATTTTGCCCAAGAATCTACTAACGTTGCCCCATGATCAGGAAGGACTGGGTGACACAGTCATCACTGAACACTTGTGCCTCCCGTGTCTAGCACACCAGTTCCAAGCTGCCATCCTAGCTGTAGCCCCTCATTGAGGCACGGGCAGTGTCCTACCCAGTTCGACATGGCTCCTCCACGGCCCACTCTGTTCTTCTCCACAGGCCTCGGGTTCTAGTCCCACTTCCTCATCCTTTCAAGAGGAGAGCAAGACTCACCATCCCTGGCTTCCTCTGTCTACCCTTTTGGAATGCTTTCTGCCCTAGGCTTGCAGCACAGGATTTTCACCCGTTAATAATATTAACTAACAACCAAATATTAATTATTAATAATACTATCCCATATAACTGTTTCATTAGCCAGATAGCTTCCCACCCTGGTTATACACAGCCCTTGGTCGTTAGGAACACAAGAGGGAAGTCGACCATGGTGATCAAGGCTCAGAATTCAACCATCGTTTCTTCCCATGTGCTCATGACTAATTTCTAGATTTATGGAAAAAGTGAGGCTTGAGGGAGATGAGTCACATCTCAGAGTATATCAAAACATGCCCTTCTACTTCTAAAATGAATCACGGAGAGCAACTTAACACATGTTTTCAGCTCCAGAAAATACATGAAGGAAAGAATTATTAAGAAGTTCCTTTGGGAGCCTACAAGGGAATCTCTCAATGTAAACAACGAATCTGGATGAAATACTTTAATCCAAGTCTGAAACTTCCCATGCTGTAAGCCTTCTACGCTGGTTAAAAGCCAATCTTAGTTAAAAACTGGGAACTGGGATTTCCTAACCCTCACAAGCCTCACCCTTATATTCACTGACCTTCTCATCTGGAGCCCCCGCTGTCCCCACCCAAAATTAGACTCAAATGTCTTCAGACTCGAATTCTTAGTCCGGACTATTCCAACCTATTTGTAAATACACTGTTCTTCAAGTGTCCTGTTTCTGTTCTCCCCAACCCTCCGCAAGAGACTGTGAGTTCCACAGGACCAGACTATATTTGTTCCTTTATGTATATCAAGAAGACCTCAGAATCCTTCACACATACCAGATACTCAACAAATGTTGACTAATTTAGACATATGAGACCACTCTAGAATACTTTTCTGGCTAATTACCACTATCATGCAGGTTAATTTTGTTCCTTCTTATGATCGCGACTTGACAGCAGGATCAGTAAACTATAGCATATAGGCCATGAGCTAAGAATCTTTGGTTTTGTTTTCAACATTCCTTAAGAAAAGTGTGCAAACCCTGGGTTATGGACATTAAGAAGGGCACGTGATACCATGAGCATTGGGCATTATATAAGACAGATGAATCACTTACCTTTACCTCTGGAACTAATAATACATTTTATGTTAATTAATTGGATTTAAATTTAAATAAAAAATTTTTTTTCTAAAAAAGTACACAAACCCAACACTATTATCCTGCCCAGCCTGACATATATACTCTTTGGCCCTGTATAGTGTACTCCAGACAGAGCCTCTAGACAAGAACGTAACAAATGAGTCATGGTGTGAGGGGAATAACCAAAAGGGCCCTTAGAAATCTGGTTGGCCCTCAAGACACTTCTAGACAAGATGTTTCTTTATCCTATTAATTTAGCAACTTAGCTCCGAGCGCCCGACTCTATGGACAAACCCCAAGGGATCTGCCAACTCTGGGGATCATTGTAGCTGACTGTCACTCACCTCGCTCACCACAGGAGAGAAACCATGAGTAGGGAAAAGAAGTAGCGATAGGAGGTTATGGTGGAATGATAAAAAGCTGTTTAATGTTTGGCAGACAAATTCAAGTTCATAAAGAAATTTCCTTGAATTTAATAAAGATGCTAAAAATGTTTTTTGCATTTTTTTTAATATATACAGTTTCTTTTTTACAAAGTTCTGTACATAAACATAAATATACAGAAACAACCCCATCAACTGTCTGCATCAGTAATCCTCGCTGGTGGGCTCACCATTTACAAGGAAGACATCATTCAACGCAACCTGTCACAGAGACTGTCCAACCAGCAAGGACTTCTAACGTGAAGAACCATCACTAGGTTGCTTTTATCAAGACTGTTAATCACCTGGAGGGCTTTATCTACCAACTAGCAATTACCCATGAAATCAATGAGTGCAGTCACTGGCTTAACTGAAGTGTGACCGACTGTCACTACCACTAGTGGTGACATCTATATCCTATGCTGGCTTCAACCGTTAAAGATGCAGTGTAGTTAAGAGCAGAAATAAACCCCACTCCCCTTGGCTAGTCACTGTGAAAAGTGTGCGTAAGGCAATTGAATTCAGGGTTACCGATTCATCTTGCTAATGTCAAAAGTGACACTAGCAAGATTCTTAGCCTCATCCACCAGATGATGGGCCTCTGCGTCCAGGTCTCCAAGAGCACGTTCCACCTCCTTCACCAGACAAAGGGTTGTAACCTGGGATGAGAAAAAGGAAGCAAAACAGTACTGGGAACATTCTGTATAAAACATAAAATCGTGAGCCTGACACACAAAGCACTACGAAGATATGGATGCTCTTCTCACAGACCTTTTCATAAAACTTTCAGCTACCATGTGAAAAAAATACTTTATTCTGTCATTGCACCTTAAACTGACTTTCTGGTGGGAATAAAAGAAGCCATCTAGCTTCCTGGTCTTAACTCTTCAGAAACATAAAAACTGCCCAAAACACGCAATAAATTTGTCCCCAAAACCTCTCAAAATCACTGGATTTAGGTATATGAAGGCTTCTGCTGCAGTGCTTCATAAGATGTGTACATTCAAATAAGGACTGTGCAAGCTACAGAAAATAAATGTTAAAAAAAAAAATCAAAACAGAACGGAACTTTGACCTTCTATCGGTCAGACCTAGGTCATGCTCCTAACCCCACCCACTCATTAGCTTCCCAAAGTTAATGGCAATATTATTAACATTATTAACCTAGTGTTAATGGACATTAGGTGACCAGGTTGAATGCTCAGGCTTTTGGCCAGTGAGACCTTAACTGAGGTTTTGCTGTGGGATCTTTGGGCAATAACTCCCCATGCCTCTGTTCCCTCATTGATAAAACCAAGCTAGCCAGACAGCACCTAGCTCAGGATTGTTGGAAACACTGACAGAGACCAGACACAGAAGCAAGTCATGCATTACATTTCCAAAAACACCCACTCCTCTCCTAAATATCACTGTTTGCTCCAAAAAATATCTTCTGGCTGATTTTTTCTTTAAAGATTTTATTTATTTATTTGACAGAGATCACAAGTAGGCAGAGAGGCAGGCAGAGAGAGAGAGAGAGGAGGAAGCAGGCTCCCTGCTGAGCAGAGAACCTAGGGGGGGACTCAATCCCAGGACCCTGGAATCATGATTTGATCCTACAACCCTGAGATCATGACTGAGCCGAAACCAAGGGTGGGACGCCTACCCAACTGCACCACCCAGGCATCCCGAGAGAAAGTTTTAAAACAGCATTTTCTTCTCAGACACACTGCTCCTCCAGCAAGCCAGCTCTGGGTTCCTGACACAAAGGGAATAGGGCTCAGCCTTTAAGCGTGGCCCAGCTCGTGTCTGCGCTGCCTCAGAGCCCACGTGCCAGTCTCCCCAGGATCCCCCCATGATGCCAGCCTCTGCAGCACTTCTACAGACAGCCCCTCCTCCCACAGGGAAGAGAAGCATTCGGCCTACAACTGGTTCCTCCACAAAGCGTTCTGGCGCCTTTGCCCCCTCCTCCCTCAGGCTCCACGCGAACTGCTAGCAGACACAAACATGACTTATTTTCATTTGTGTGTGAGTCACATCTTCCCAAAAGGATGTGAAAGACCTCAAGAATGGGATGGAGACGAGAGCGACCGCATCACCTAGAGTGCAGGGGGCAGGAGTTGCGCACAGAAGAAAGCCCTGAATGACCATCTGTCCATGTGTCCTTGAGGAAGTTATTTGCAAGAAACAAGCTGGCCATGGCTGGGAGGACCAAAACCACAGTGTTCTAGCCCTGTGACGCACCTCTGCAGGGGGGGCAAACTATCCCTCGCCCCTCTGCTTACCTCTCCCCTGCCGGGGCCATGTGGAACGAGGGTGAGAGGCATACATCCGAGGAGCCATGACTGATCTCCCTTTTCAATTTCTTATTCAGTGTTTACTTTTTTTTCTTTTTCTTTGCTGATTGGACACTGAGGCCCAGGAGGGTACAGGCCTCCTGGAAGCAGGACCTACACTCACATCCTTGCCCTGGGACACTGGGCAACAAGGGCACTGAGCTCACCAAGCTGCTGACCGCTAGCCATTAAGGGATGCTTTGCATGGGTTTCTTTTATTTATCTTCATAATCCCAAGCTTAGGAATTAGCTTCAATTTACAGATAATAAAAGGAAGAAACAGAATCTTGTTTTTACAAGGTAAACCTACCCTGTAATTGCTCAGAATCTTTTAGTGTCTGGTACTCACCACCTCCCCGCAGCGGCTTCCTGTCAGCTTTCCGTTTTGGCAGGACTGACGAAGTAGAAGGCCCAGGACCATCTTCTTCTGGAGGCTTTCTTGCATTTCCTTTGTAACTTTTCCCTTCTTGCATGCTGTCCCACATTTCAATCTTCTGTCTCCTTTTTTGTTCTTCAAGCTGAGAAAGAATTGCACAGGTAACAGTATGAATTCATAAGCTGCCATCTTTCCCATAGAAAACACTAATTTTGGTGACTTTTTCATTTTAAAGTCCTTTAAAACAAACCTTCACCTGCGTTTTCTGTAGTTAATAACACTGCTGTCATCTAATGGTAGGAGTTTAACTCATAGAAACTTTCTTTTAAGATTTTATTTATTTGAGAGAGAGAGAGAGAACGTGAGTGGGGAGTGGGGAGAGGGAGAAGCAGACTCCCCACTAAGCAGGAAGCCAGACTTGGGGCTTGATCCCAGGACCCTAGGATCATGACCTAAGCTGAAGGCAGAGGCGGAGGGCAGACATTAACCAACTGAGCCACCCAGGCACCCGTGTTTTTATAAACTATTAAAGAAAGTAAGATGTGTCATGGAAAAAGAATACCGTTTCAGTTCTTCTGAAACTTGCCCACAGTCGGACATTTTTGTAACACGGAAGAATTCGCATTTGGAATGGGTGAGCATGGCTGGCAGCCTGCTCTGGTGCCGCCTGCTGGAGGTACCTAAGGAAAGCCGCTCGCTCCCTCTGCTTTGCAGACTGTGAGGCTCCAGTGAGAACAGATGGGAAAGCACTCTGAAAAGTCAAGTACTACTGGAAACAAAGGAAAATTAGTTTTAGCAGAAAACTGTGCACAATGAGCACCTGAGAAAGCTTGTCAACACACAGGGAGCAGACTCCCCAGGCGGAGGGAAACCCAGTGCCCTGGACCTTCGCCTCTGCTTCTTCCTCCTTGTAAAGCAGCATGCCTGCCCGACAGCCAGGCACAGGACCGCAACCTGCCTGTGCACAAACCTCTGTACCCTATACTCCTCACGCCCCAGGGAAGCCAGACCCGAACTCCTGCTCGCCCTGTTCCAGTTAACTGTGATGTCACGGGTATATGCGAGGAGATGCCTTAGGAAGCACATTTCCAGAAAATTTCTCCACGGCTTTCAGGGGCTGCTGCTGCTAACCCCCCATACCTGACCTCATGCTTCCACTGTCTGCAGGGACAAGAGGCCAAGGAAGAAATCATCTCTTGGCCTGAAGGCTAGTCTACACTCCTAGCTGATATGCAGAACCCCAGGATGGAACACAGCAGACAGGTCCTGAGACAGCAGGCAGAAGAGCTCATTTAGCTGTGGGTCGGACGGACTCATTCAGTTTGTTATTATTACGCTGCCTGTAAGTACAGGAGACAGAACCCCATGTGCTATAACAATCTTAAAACCGAACACAGGCTTTTGTCCCTTTCCCAGTTTTGGTGGCGGGGGGGGGGGGCACACTACAATTTTAAAAAGTCTTAATAATCTTTTAAAAAGATTATTTTCAGCTACATCAGCAAACTGCATAAGCGATCAAGCTATTTTACTAACACACACAAAAAACTCAGATGCTGAAGTCATCAGTTCTGACACGAAGCAGGAACTCAACCTAGTCTACAGCTCTCGGGACAAAACCATAATAATGGCTGGAGATCAACAAGGAGAAAAACTAAAATAGAACAGCTCAAAAATGGCACCTATGTATACTATGCTGCCATTTCAATGAAAAATTTCTACACGTGTTTATATTATAGATAAATATTTCTAGAAAAAAACCTAAAAATCAAACATGGAATGCTTGGGCAGCAGCAGGTAGAGGAACAAGGAGATCAGAGACTTAATTTTCATGGTACAGATTTTTATAACAATGTTTTTTTTTTTACTTTGTATGATTTTAAAAATTAAATAAGTAACAGTAATGTGCTAGTTCACTCTAGGTTAGTGACTGCGTTTAAGTTGAAAGGACACAACTGAACAGTGAAGAAGGCTGCCAACACTGGGTGACCAAGGAGGAAGAATGTGTGGAGGAGATGTGGTCTTGTTCTGCCCTTTCCTCCTGGGTTCCGGCCAAGCTGGGGAGACCAGCCACGTACCGGATGACCATGCAGAAACCACAAGAGCCACTAGTGGTGGCAGAAAGGCACAGGACCCTGGAAACACCAGAGACACAGGCAAAACCAACAGGAAGGCCAATTTCTCTGTTGCCTTAGAGCATGCAGACGCTTTCTTCTCAGAAGATGAAGAAAGGCCAGAAACATCTGGATCGAAACTTCTTAGAAAGCAGAATCTACAACCTGGTTGTTTCAGTTACACAGACTGGGACAAATCTGGTGGGTGGCCTTGCTTCTGTGAAGGGTGGCACAACCCACTGGACTGCTCAGGTCACTTCCAACAGCTGTCCTTGGCTCTTCCTTCCTCCTCCCCTCCTACTGATCCCCAACCAAACCACATGCCTTTTAAAAACATCTTTCAAAACTCCACCTCCTGCTCCCCATCTCACTCCTGGGTTGGGCCCACTGCTGACCTCCCCCCGGCTCTCCCTCAGTCCACTGAATGGCCTCATGTGAGAGATGAGGCCTGAGACAGACGATGGAGCAAGAAGCTGAATGTGTACTCTGTGTGTCCAGTGGCATGGCAATGGGACACACAATTTTGGGTGAGAATACTGTGAAGAAATCATTGAAAAGTAAAAAGGTAAATAAAGGAACACCTTTTTTAAAGAGTATTTACTCCATAAACGGTTAAGGTATTGCACAAAGAAAGGATGCTGACCAATACTGAGCTAAGTGGAATTGATTCTGCCATAATTAGTTGTTTCCAGTACCTCCCCTAAGGGGCAGGGGTGGGGAGGACATGCAGGCAAGTGTGCATACACACACACACACACACACACTCTCTCTCTCTCTCTCACCCACGAAGCAGCAAAATATTTCTTAAAAGCACGTACTGAATTAAAACCAGCTCATACCTGTCTTAGTTTTTCCTTATGCTTTTCAACTTGTGCATTTAATTCTTCTTGCATTTTCAAACGAGCAGCTGCTAAAGCCTCCTGTCGTTTAACGACAACATCAGGTTCTAAAATGTCAGGAAAAAATTTGAGAAAAAAAGAAACTCTTGAGGTCCGTATTATTAGGATACAGAAGTACTGATGTCAAGCAGTGTAAAAACATGTACTTTACATGAAAATTCTCCTGCTGTGCATAAATTTTGCTGCTTATGGGGGCAGAAGACTGTCTTACTGCCGTGCTTCTTAGCCCCCCGTTAAAGGTGCAGGGCTCCAGATATCCCTGTGAGAAACATGTCTCTGGGCTCCCTCAGCAATTCCCACTCAGAATGTAAGTGGTCTGAGGGGCACCCCTAGATTCCATTCCATAACCTGGGCTTCTAACATCTAGTCTCCAACCTTACTGGAATTGGAAAAGATAACAAGGGAAGATAGAATTTTCTGACTACTAGCCATCGCTTATTTAGCCCAGATCCATACCACAAAGAGGTAAAGATCTTTAGGCATTTTACGCTTGCTTCTACAGAAAAGAAGAATCCTTCCAGTTAGTATTAATGGAAATGAGCTCCCCAGTTTTATCAATGTTTCCTCTGCTTTGTTTTATATAAATACACTGTCAAGCTCTCTACCTGCTCATCTATTCAGACAACCCTGTCCAGAACCACCTCAGGGCACACACACAGCGGTGTGGCCATTTTTAAAGAAAACTAAGTAGAACTATGTGTTCACATCAGCACTCTCCAAAAGTATAAGCAACCATCACTACCTACACAGTGGTGGAAAAAAGAGCACTTAATTGAATCCACATAAAATGGGCCAAAGTGTTGTGGTCCAGGTAGCAACGGATGTGTGGGTCTGTGCTTGCGTGGTGGGAGATATGACTAGAATTTTATCTTTAGAAACAAAACAAAATCATACTTCCACTTCACAGAAATGTAAATTTTGGTAACATTTCTAACTTTCAGGTCATTCTTAGAATAAAATCGAGTGTGGATTTTTTTTAACCATGTTCCCTATAAAATTGTACAACAGCACAACATAACACTTTTGACTGCACGCCTACTTTTTGCAGTACCTCACAGAAACAAATAGGCCTCTCTAAAAATGCCCAGCCTACCATCGTCTTATAAACCTACTTTTCAGTTGTAAGAGCGGGTCTCACCCTGCAAGCACGACACTCGTAGAGATGGCTTCACCAGGCGACCGACGCTGTTTCCTAACACCCCTGCCACCCTCTTGAAATCCCGCATTTATGTAGTTTGTTGTCAGAAGTACAGCCAGCAATCAAAAAGACTGAGAGAATGGCAGGACCACAGAATTTCATGGGAGGAGAGGAGAGGTATGTTTGAGAGAAGGACATTCCTAAGTTTTTCTGCTAGTGACTCCTTTTGTATTACGACATTTGCTTCTCCCCAAACTCTAACCGTGCTGAGTCAGAAGACTGATTTGTATTTCAGTGAGCTGCCGTTCCAAAAGTGCTTGACATTTTAGATACGTCCTCAGAAACTAGCTTCTGCCTAGCGCAAAAGGCTACTGTTTTCCGAGGGAGTACGTTTTTGAAACTACCAACTGTAACTTGAAATCAGATCTGATGAGGAAGTTGTGAAAATCAAAATGTGGTGGATATAAAGAACCACGGCCGAGTTTCCTGCACTTCCAATGGTTCTAGAGATTCAACAGGCAGACCCGCAAGTCTGGAGAAGCTGTGACATTTTCATTTCAATCCACACTATAAATGAAAAACCATTTAACAGGATATGCAGTGAGTGCTCTACCCACCATCAAGCAGGTTTTCCGTCGCATTAAAATCTCTGAAATTTAAAAAAAAAAAAAGAAAGAAAAGAAAAGCTACTGCACATTCCCCAAAATCAATTACAGAAGCATAAAATGGCTTTCCCTTCACACAGATTAGAATCGTGAACTTCTTGCTCTTCCTAAGAGACTAACTTCTAAACACTAACCCACTGCGGCCGCGGCTCGGTCCAGCTGCCTCTGTCTCAAGGCCCTCAGCCGGGTGGAAAGCTTCTGAAACACCACGTAGAGAAGGATGCAGCTGAAGACGATGTACCAGCCATACGTGGCTAGCAGGGAGCCCACTGAAAAGAAGCAAACAGTTTTCAAGAAACCGAAAGTCATTACCACACTACTAGACTTTTTTTCCATAAAATTCAACGAAGACGACGGGAAGTGTAGCTCCTGCCCGCAAAACCCTCCGGGTCTGGCGGAGGAAATGGCCTCCTAAGGAGGCAGTCAGAATAGAAGCGAGCACAATTCAGGGGTCACCGAGAAGGGACTCCTCAACCATGTGGGGAGTTGAGGGGCAAGTCCGGAGGCTGGAGGGCACTGCCGAGCGGGTTTTGATGGGGGAAAAGGAAGTTTATCCTGTTCGGGAGGGCAGAGACCTTTCAGACCTCGGGAACTTATAGAAAGAGGTGGCTGTGGGGGCCGACACAGCGCCGGGCGTGGGTGGAGGGGGTGACGCGAGACCTGGAGGAAGATGCCCAGGGCCGAGCGGCTCCAGTGACCGCAACCCGGAAGGGCTTGCTTCGCATTAAGTAAAGGATTCGCGCAAAAAAGAGACCGACGGCCCCGCCCAGAGCACTGTGGCTCCGGGACGGCCTCCGCGCGTGTTCCAGGCCCTCCTCCCGGACCTGCGTGCGGCGCCTCCCGGCCGCCGGCCAGGCTTCCGCCGGCCAGGCTTCCCCCGGCCTCCCCAGGCCCGGCCCGGCGCGCAGCAGAGGACGACCCACCGAACATGGCGGCGCCCGTGGGAGCCGGCTGTACGAGCCCGTGGCCCGCGGCGACTCACCGGTGACGTGCAGGTAGCGCAACCCCTCCGTCTCCAGGGCCGGCCGCGCGGACAGCTGCTGCCCGTCCCGCTCCATAGCCGCCACTCAGCCGCGCAGCCGACCGCGTCAGCTGGAGCCTGCGCCTTTCGGTCCGCCCCTACATACACGTGGCGCGCTCCCGAGCCTAGCGTCCCAGAGTTCCTGCCAATCGTGCCGCCACCCCGCCCTGAGGCCCAGCCAATCACGGCGAGGGCGTGGCCAGCCGGGCGGGGCCGGAAGTGTGGGCGGGGCGGTGGCAGAAGGCCCCCGGCCTGCCCGGCGCGGTGTATCCTCACAGCGTCATTGCTCGCCCGAGTGAAGCCGCGTGACGGGTCTCCGGGCCGGCACCGGCTGGCATGTTTACGTTTGTACTGATTGCATACCGAGATCATGGGGTTAGGGGCCACCTGGAAGCAGGATTTGCGCCCACATCCTTGCCCCAGGCCCACTGGGCAACACAACTAGGCCGGCAGAAATCCGTCTGATGAGGGTTGCCGCGGAGATCCGCCCCCAAGGCGTGCAGATGAACCCTGGCAGCCTCCTCCTCCAGCTGCCCCGGTTCCATTTCGGGCTAAGGAAGTCCTGTGGACCCTCACGGTTCTCTTCCCCTCCAGAGCCAAAACCTCCCGGGAAAGAATTAAAGCAGTAGCTCCAGCACGTATCCAGTCCAACACTGCTAGGTGCCACAGGGCGGTAGGAGGTGTTCAGAATAGTTTCCTGGCCGTTTTTCCTCGCCTGCAAAGCCTTCCTCCACCGCCTTCCACTCCTCTCCCGTCACTACCGCTCCCAGGCCTACCTTGACCACCGTATATGAAATTTGAGCTTGAGTGTTTTTGGAGAAGCTTTTGAGGTGAACACGCCTAGCTGTGTCTCGAAAGGAGGGTGGAGAATCCGGAATACAGTCGTGAAAAGACAGCGAAGAGGGGATGACGTCAAAGCTCTTCTTCGCCTTGAAAACAGGCTCTTGAAATGGGGAAATTGAGGACTCTGGATTTTGTCAGTTAAGGCTGTGAAGACAGCCATTGATTTGATGAGTTTAGGAGGGCGACATTTTATTCTCTCCTTGATATTTTCCTCTCACTTGTAAAAGGTGACGAACCATCACTCTTTGTTTTGAAGTGGTTTCTCCCTCCATCTGGTATCTTGCAGGAACCTGATATGCTAGAACTGAACTATTTCTTGGGATTATGACTGCAATACTTGACTTGGGATCAGTTTTAAATATACCTTGTGGGGGCGCCTGGGTGGCTCAGTGGGTTAAAGCCTCTGCCTTCGGCTCAGGTCATGATCTCAGGGTCCTGGGATCGAGTCCCGCATCGGGCTCTCTGCTCAGCGGGGAGCCTGCTTCCTCCTCTCTCTCTCTCTCTCTCTCCGCCTGCCTCTCTGCCTACTTATGATCTCTGTCAAATAAATAAATAAAATCTTAAAATAAATAAATAAATAAATATACCTTGTGTATAAATAGTGATAAACTAGTCAGGAGATGGGGGTTGCCCAGCTTGTTTGGTTATGCTCTGGACCTAAGGTACCCAATACAGTAGGAGTCACTGTCCATGGAAGCAGTTGATGAGGACCTCTCTTGTCTCTCAGAGCGTTAATATCCTGCAAAGGGATTGGGCACAATTTTCTATTAATGCTTGGTAAGTTGATTTTTTTCTTACAGTAACTTAGTGGTTAAGATTGCTGCTGGTAGGGGTGCCTGGGTGGCTCAGTGGGTTAAGCCGCTGCCTTCGGCTCAGGTCATGATCTCAGGGTCCTGGGATTGAGTCCCGCATCCAGCTCTCTGCTCAGCGGGGAGCCTGCTTCTCTCTCTCTGCCTGCCTCTCTGCCTACTTGTGATCTCTGTCTGTCAAATAAATAAAATTAAAAAAAAAAAAAAAAGATTGCTGCTGGTGTGGGTTGGCTAAGAAGGTGTGTGTTTTTTTTTTAATTTTATTTATTTATTTGACAGAGATCGAGAGATCACAAGATCCAAAGGCAGAGGCTTAACCTACTGAGCCACCCAGGTGCCTTGGCTAAGAAGGTTTTTAACAGATACTTCCCTACCTTGACAGAAGGTGTCACATTAAGATGTGAAGGCTTCAAGAATGTTGTAGTGAACATCATTTCAGAGCTCACAGTGTAGCTCAGGAATTATGATATTTGGAGTAGCTATGGAGGAAGATCCTACCTCGTAGAGATCCTACCTTACTGTTGCCAGCTTTCAAACCAAGTCAATGAATTAAATCAACTTGCATATCATAAAAATGCCAAAATATTGTATATGGTTAAATGGGGGAGAAGAGTTTGCCTTTTTTGCCTTGTTTACCGACCCTGCCCTGCAGCGTCTGCAGGCATGAAATTGGAATAAATTTAACATTTAATCTCTATCATTTAAACAAAAATACTGAATAATTTTCTCACTCAGGACATTGTGATATAAAATAGAAACCAGCACAACAGTAATGAAAATAATGCACATTTTTAAACACGAAGAAGTACCTTTGCATACTATTATAAACGAGTCTCTGTTTACATATGTATTCACAGTATTATGAATAGTATATTCAATTAAAAATCTAATAGATTTTGAATTATGAGGCTGCAAGGATAAAGGGGTTCTGCTTCAGTTCCTAGCACAATGCTGTTCTTAAATTCCCATTAATAGAAGTTATTCTTCCTACCCTGGCTTATGCATTACCTTTGTCACTTTAATCAGGGTTTATCATCTCCCCTAGCTTATCTAGAACCTTAGAGTTATTTCAACATACACTTTGTTCAGTATAACTGCTCAGGGATTATTTGCAAAAACAGGACAAAGATATCCTAACTAGTCGCAGACCATGGTAGACTAAATGACTGGCAATTCATCACTGTTTCTTGCAGCATATCCTTGCAATAGCCTCAGGGTGGAAGGAGTATTATTTGCCCACCCTTTGACTTTGGACTTGACCAGGTGGCTTGCCTAGGTTAATGACAAGTAGGCAGACTCAGCAGTGAGTCAGTTTTCAGAGCAGGTTTTAAGAAGTCTCTATTGTTTCCTCCTTGTGCCATGGCCCAGTTAGCTGACTTGCCCAAGGACAATTAGATATGCAAAGCTGAGCCACCCTCATTAACCCACAGACCTGCAAGGAAAAGCAAAGCCAGCTATGAGAATAAATGGTGGTTGTCACTTAAAAACCTGAGTTTTGGAGTGGCTTGTTAGGCAGCATTATTGCGGCAATAGCTAACGGATAAACTGCCTAACCTCACCTCTTCGCAAAAGTATAGGGAACAAGACAGGATTAAAGGTGTTGGTAGCTAAGGGGGATTACAGAGATGGAAATCAAACAATAATGTTTCTCAAACTTGAATGATCCTTTCAATGACATTCTTGTTGATTCCTACTGTAGTATTTAAAGATTTTGAGACAGAGAGAGAGAAAGAGAGAAAGAGAGAGCTGTGTAGAACTGGTGGGGGACGTGCGGCTTGATCCCAAGATCATGACCTAAGCTGAAAGCAGACATTTAACCTACTGAGCCACCCAGGAGCCCCCTACTGTGGCACTTAGATTATATTAAATATCTACACATGTAAAACTATGTATGTGTATATATAACTGCATACATTTCCTAAATGTATAGTTCTTAGAACCTAAAAACCTAATTGCAAATGCTGTTATGGGATTTCCTTCTTCTTCAGTGCCCCAGTTCTTGGTTACGCCACTCCGAAGAATGAAGACGTAAACCAGATGAAGAGTGCTGGACAACAAAGCGAAGACAGTCAGGTGCCAGTACAAAGCTCCCCAAGAGGAAAGGGTTCCCAGAAGGTTGACATCCGGGTTTCTTAAGTCTAGGGGTTTTTATGGGCTTTGTTGGGAGTGCTCTTTTAATCTGATTTACCCTCCCTGCACCTGTTATCCAATCAGGTTTTTGTCATCTATCAGGTGGAAAAGGTTGGAGGGCCCCTTCCAGGGTGGTGTAAAATCCTTCTAAGGGTGGTTTCCTCTTGTGGGAGGGCACCGTGTCCCAGAGTGCCTTTCTTCCAACTACCCTTCACCAATACTACAAAACTAGTAATATTCAAATCAGCATCTCAATGTAGTTGCACAGAAATAATTATTTTGTGTGTTGCCTTGACTATGCCACCGGTAAAAGTTCCTACTATAAGATGATAGAAGTTATTATCTTTGAGTGAACCTCATGTTCTGCAAAATTGCACATTGAAACCATAGGGCTTCTGGGAAAAACTGCTTTGAGACAATCCCCATTTTTCTGGTTCTGAGATTGGTGGAGCTCTAAGCAAAGAAGCCCTCACATTCATCTTGTCAATTTCTGCAAAATCCTCACTTGGGACAACAGTGTAAGTACTGTAACAAGACCTCCTTTTGTTTTCTCTTAGCAGCCTGCAAATCATTAACCACGGGCCACTAAACTGTTTGGTGCCAAAAACAATCCTGTTTAGTGTAGATCCACTCAGGCAACAGCACCAGAGTCTCGTATTATTTAAGGACTGCTCACACTGAAAGCCGGGACCGGAAGTAAGCTAAAGGTAAGGAACGTGACTGGAGGGAAGTGATCCGCAACCAGTTCGTTATTACGGAGGGTAGTGACCAGAGGCCCATTCAGAGTCCCCTTGATAGGTGGCTAATAAATGGTGGGAGCAGGGAGCCTCCTGACTAGGATGGCAACAGCTTCCCTGGATCTTAAGCATGGAGGAAAAAACTGGACTCATTTTAGCTGTCCTGTCAGAGGCAGCCACGTCAGGTCAATGTGCACTGACAGGCTCTGTGGAAGCAGAAAAGGCAGCCTCATGGCTTCTGTCATGCAAGACATTGTAGAAGCTAAATTCTGAGCCAGCCCAGGAAGATCTCTTAAGACCACCTCCCCACCCCGGAGGTCTTCTGTTCTGATCGCCTGTATACTTAGTAACGCTCTACTCCCAGAGGGCACCTTGGTGAGGGGGAACAGCAGAGCATCAATTGCAGGATTATCTTGCTTTCAAATTAAATTAAATTAACTTCTAGTGGATAAATCCATCTACTGCCTATTTGGGTTAGTTCCTGGGTGCCTGAATGCCCCAGGAGATCATTAAAAACATCAGCCTTCCGGTCTGTCAAGGTGAGGGTACAAGAAAAGCAGAGCAATGCACTCTGGTTCTGGCCAACAATAAATGGGTCATACAGGACTGTTCTAGGAGTTGAACGGCGTCAGGTAGATGTTAAGGAAGTAGTGAGAGGGGAGGCTGGAAATCGTCTGGGGAGTGTCATCCTCTGAGGGACAGCACCTGAGAACCTACTGCAAATGCAGCCCCAGTCCCCATGATCTTGCTTTTGAACACGGTGCCCTGACGTTCATAGCACATTGGGGCTGGAAAGCACTGGTTTAGGGCCATACTGAGGAAATCTGCAGGCCAAGTTCTCCTGATGCCCAAGCTCCATTTCCTTTCAATGCTCTGCCCTCTTCTTTTCTACTGCACGCAGGTTTAGCCCCACTGTTGCCCTCAGTTCTGTCTTCCCAGCTAGGCTGTCAGCTCCTTGAAGGCTGAGTTCCTTCATGGCTTATGCATCTTGTGAGCACTTTACAAAAGCGAATCCGGCCAGCAGCAATCACCCACGACTGTTCAGGGGTCTGCTGACAAGAGTGTTTCTCACATTTCTCACCCAAACCAACACCCGCAGATGGAAAGACTGCACAGATGGAAAGATGGATGGTGAAGGCACTCACCTCCACCACCTTGTTTTTACGATTAGCCTAAATTGGCCCCATCAGGGTGTGAAAATGGAACAAAGCATCCAGAAGCTGTGAGTAAACTGCCGTAGCCTGCTCACTGGGCCAAGACTCCCCCGTCCCCCAAACATGTCCCAAACACTGCAATGTGCTGCTCCTCTGCTTGGACTCTAACAAGCAGAAGTTGCATTCCCCTAGAATTTTTCAAATCAGTAATTAAAGCCCGGCTGCGTTTAATGAAGCTGTTGTTATCCTTTGTGTGGGGAAGAAATGCACCAGAGATCGGTCTTATTAATAACCACAGGCAGCACACATATAATCTTGAGTTTTATTAAGAATTTAAAAATCTAAACATTTTATAGAGGCCTGGGAAGCGTACCCAGAAACACCGCCCTCCGGCATTTCCAACATCCACACGTCCATATACCTCACTGCACTGCACCTCCCCACCAAGACAGGCAACCTGGCAGCACAGTGAACGTTGGGGTGTTTTTACTATTTGTAGAAAACTGGCATTTAGATTTCAAAATTAGTAATATTACAAAATTACCAGCAGCAGTCTTAAGCATTTCAACAATGCTTATGAACTCCACTTTGCTGACCCAAACAAAGCTATTATTCCAAGTTCAACAAGCAGGACTTGTCCCAAGGAGGCGTAGTATACATCCTGCAAATACTCAGGCCACATTGCTCAGGACCCATTTGTGACCGTGTCTTCTTCCATCTCCTCTTCTCCATCATCAGTGGGGCCTGAAGAAGAACACAAAACCATGGGTTGTATGGATTTCAGAACACGTGCTCGCTCCCAGTGCGAGTGGCCATTCTGTGATGCTACTCCATGCTAGTTCCTGGATTAGGTACAAAAACCTCAATCACAGCACCTGCCCTCAAGGATCTTAGAGTCCAGAGACTACCTGTCTTTGGAGGTATGGGACAGGATCGTCAATTCCTAGGGAAAGGGTCACAAAGGTATTTTATAAAAGTCAAACTCATTGTCTGACATTCTAATAACCCATTTTGGTTGAGCTGAGAATTCATTTTTTGTGACAATAAAAAGCTGATACTTTGTGTTTCATTCTTAATCACAACCATAGGCAAAGAAAATGGGAATCCTCAAAAAACATCTGGATACTACTACATGCCCGTTAACGGGAAAACTCAGTGACTCTACCATCTCTAAGTTAGACAAAGTATGGCAACAACCCAAAGTCCTTCATCTCTTCATCAATTTACAGCAGATATTTGGGTCAATGTATTCTAAAAAAGGAAATGTTTTAACTCTATCAGTGTTTGAGAAAATGACTCTTGTTTAAGGTTACTGCTTCTACAGTTAGCCCCAACTTCAGATTGGTAGATACAAAACTACCAAGACAAGAATGTCAGTCAAGTTTTAGTGTGTTCAGAAGTCTAGGCCCACTGAAATCTACGGAGTACCCTATGTCTCCCTTCTTCCTCCCAGTGAACCTCCAGATCATAGTGAAAATCCTGAGATTGTAAGGCCCAAATAAAACATTCTGGGGGAAACAAATCAGTTCAGTAATTCTGTCACAGCACAGTCACAATAAGCCACTGTGAACTGCCTCTTCCCCTACCTGTCACCACTGAGCCTTGAAAACCTTTAACAGACTTCTAATGCTCTCAGACTTAAGACCGCATCCATCACGGTCTGCAGGGCTGTGTGGCCTATGGCATGCTTCCTCTGCTGGCTTCACTTCACCACATTCTCCTTGTGCCTTGAACTTCACTCCCATTGGCCTCTTTCATTTCAACTGGGCAAGGCTCCTGTTTGCCACAGGTGCTTTGCCTGTGTAGCTCCCCCTCTCTGCCCCTAGAATGTCACTCTCCCTTTGTTTACTTCAGCAATTCACACTTTAGTTTAAGACCCAAAGAGCTTTTGTTTATGTACCTTTATAAATACCATATTAGATTCATCAACACTGTATTAGAATTTAAGATCAAGTATTTTAAAAAATTGTAAATTCATTAAAAAATGTCTTCATTAGAGCATCTGCCTTTAGGTCAGGTCAGGATTCCAGGGTCCTGGGATCAAGTCCCACACTGGGCTCCCTTGCTCAGCAGGGAGACGCTTCTCCCTCTGCCTCTGTCTCTCATGAATAAATAAATCGTAAAAAAAAAAAAAAAAGTCTTCATTACATGTTAATGTTTATGTTTTTAAATATATATTAAAAAAAAAATAACATTTCCCAAAACAAAAATATTTAGTGAGAAGCTTGGCTTATTTTCTACTTTTGCCTCTGTCTGTCATGTCTGATGAAGAGCTATCAGCTGGACCCCAGTACTGGCTTCATCAGTCCACCTGCTGCCACACGTCGTTTTCACTGAAGGAGATGAAGAAAAATCAGCCTCACACAGACATGCAGCCAGGAAAGGAAGGTGTATTCTAACAGTCTAACTGTGTATTTAGACAGTTGTGGGTTTTCCTGTTCGGTGCTATTCTAGAACCTGACAAAAGCGATAGTTTCTTAAGGGTTAGTTTGCAATGTGGAGTCTGAAACCTTGTCAGTGAACTTTTCATACTCTCTTACTTGAAAATCCACAGATCTACCTCGTTTTCCTTGAAGTGACAAGTTCACTTCATATTCGAGAAGATGCTTGCCTCTCAACCAAAACAACTGCTCCAGTGCATGGAGACAACCATCCAACTTAGGCATGGGTTCGTGTAGACCCCCATCCCGTCACCCAGGATCTCAGAAGACATGCACTGAAAAGGTGATATTTAATAACATCCATCTCTTTGCTTTGTGAAGGACGTTCTGAAGTGAAACTGGTATATATTCTACTAAGAGAGTACATAGCAGTTTAGAATGAGGACTTTAGGCCATGGCCTTGACCTGTGCCGAGGCCCCAGCAGTCTTAACCGCCGTTATTCCTGCACCATCAGTGCAAATGTTAATAATGGTGGAAAAAGCAAGTAACACCTTAGTGTTATTATACAAAGTTTTGACCGCACAGATGCCCACGGGCTCAAGGGCTACACAGTGAGAACCGCCGGTCTAATTAAAGTCTTACTCATTTTTAGCTTCTGTTCAAACATGATTTGCCCTAGGGAACTTTCCCTGAGCTGCCAGTCTAGGTAGAAGTTACATTCATATCAAAACTTGTAATACGTATTGTTTTGAATAGCTTTTACTTAACACCTCTGGTGCCTAACATACAGTTGGCATTCAAATATTAGAACAGCCAACACTTACCAAAATATATGCTCATGTCAGACCTTGTGCTAAGTGCTACCTATGAACTCTCTTACTTACCCTCCCAAAAACCTTTTGAAGTTGGTACTCTATATTATCTCAAATTTAAAGATGAAACAGACTTGAGATTAAGTGAGGATGAAGTAATTCACCTAAAAACTGAGCTGGTGAGGATAAGATCTGAGCTTCATGCTGTTTGGCTCTGAGGGTTGTGTTTCCTACCAACTAAGGTATCTATCGTGGACACACACACACACACACACACACACACACACACACAACCCCCCACCCCCCACAGGGGTGAAAATCCAATGGTGCCCTCTAGTGTTTGGTTTCACTGCACAGCTAGGAAGTAACATCTGCTTCAACTTTTACATCAAAAACCCTCAGAGTCCTATGCCAGAATATTCTACATCAAGTGACTTACCCTCAAAGAGCATATAAAGGGATTTTGCATATATTAGATGCTAATGTTCTTGGGTCATGGCATCTGAACTGTTCTGGAATCACTTCAAACACAACATTAACTGGGAAGTCTGCAGACAGACCACTATGTCCTGACCTGATCTGCGCTCCCTGCCAGGTATCTGCCCGGACTGCAGCAAGCCCTTCAGCCGCTCCACTTCAGCCAGGGTAGACGCATTCGCTATAGCGTTCTGGAGGACAGAAAACAACGGAGACGGACCATGAATTGCATCTGAGGATCAAACACACAGAAAACTCTACAGATGTCCATGGAAACTCTTGTGAGTTGGAATATTAAATAGTTGTGTTGGGGCAAGAATTTTACTGTCATGTTGAAATCAACCCAAAACCCAATCATAAATTCCCCAAACTGGTAAACAGATGTGGACCCACTTTCAAGGCAGCAAATAATCACTGCACATTCCTGAAATTTTAGTGAATTAAAGCACTTAATTGGAACTATGTTACTGGATAATTTATGAAGCAGTATTATGAAATTGGGGTTTCCCACTGATCATCACACAGATCTTTCAGGCAGCAAATCTTTGAAAATAAAAACTAAGATAAATACTGAGACAGCATACTAAGTATCTGCTCAAAGAAAAAAAAAATCCTGGGAAAATGAGAAGAACTAGAGCTGCCTCTGCTTTGACTTGATCACGTAAATAATTCAAGTCAAAATCAACTAACTTTACACTAGTTCCTTCCTTACGCAAAATCCAGCAGGAATCTAAGCAGGGGGGAGACTACAATGTTTAGAACTTGGTCTATTACAAATTTCATGTCCTAAACCCATGGCAACTCTCTCCAGTCCAAGAGTCCTAACAACTTATTACCTTGATTGCTTCTACGTCTCCTGGAGATGGCCCACCTTTCTTCTTGTCAGTTGGCAAACCAGCACCTGGGTTGAAACTTGGGAGGGGGAGGGAAGAACGCAACTGTTAAATCCCGACCAATGGAAGTTGCTTCTCTTTTACTTTCAAAAAAGCTTTTGAAAGTAATTCAACCAGTGTAGTATCTTATCTTTGTTAACAAACTGATACAAGAAACTCTCTCCTTCAGAAACACCACCCAGTTCTCATCTTCCTCTAGCGAAAAAGCAGGAAGTAAACAATGTTGCATTAAGACTGAAGCGGAAGGATTTGCTAACCTGGTAGAAATCTCATATGATGTGTGGACCACTGACGGTCACGAGCTATCATCACACAAATTCAATACTGTATTAGGCACAGGTGTTTTGTTTAATTCTGTAGGAGGCAAAAAGCCAGACAGATAGTGTTTCTGAAGGTGAAGTAGAGTGAAGTTGGATATCCGTATCTTACGTTTTGCTTCTCCTGGCAATATCCTTTGCAAGTTGTGCACCCCGTTTGCCCTTGAACATTTTCTCTGCTTCCTGACGCTCCTACAGCAACACCACACACAGAGTTAATGGAAATAGGAATACCACATGCATTTAGATGCATTCCTCAGAAAACACGGAAGAAAACTCTCCTGAAATACTCTGGGCTGGTAAAAATATCAAAAAGCCAACTTCAAATTAAAAGGAGACAAATGGCCTTGCCTTCTCTGCTGAGGCTCCCTGAAGAAGTTCCCCCTCCTAGTTTCAAGGAGAGGCTCTGGAGGAACTAAGACAGTTAAAAAAAAAAAAAAAAAGCCCAAAAACTAAGAAACATTCCCAGTAAGGGGAGAATCACTCTAACAATTAAAGCTGCTGAAAAATGGCTTATATTAAGTCCCCCAGCAGGGAATGTATCTAGACAGAGTCTGCCATCCACGGTGCTCACAGCGGGTCTGAGACCGTGCTGCCCTTGAACGCGTCCACACGAGACTGTGCTAACCCAAGTCCTGCTATAAACTCTGCTATGAAAAATGAATGATTAACATTTTCTTTCCCACGTTTTTATCAAAACCAATAGTAAAACTCATTAGGCAACTGCAAAAATCTGTAACAAAAGTATAAAAGAAAACACATGAATCTACAATGATTTACAACAGAACAATACTTACTTTTAATTTCACCTTCTGGAAATCCAGTACTCTGACTTGTGGAACTTTATAAATTACATACAGTCTGTAATGCTTCTTATTTGTTACAGGATTTCTTAGAATACTACAAGAAAAGGAATAGCATAATGCCAATCTTGTTCATAGCCCAGCACTCAAGAGGTCCATTTTAATAGACTCAAATGAGTACATAAACTAAGGAAAAGTTCACATTTTTTTCACATTTCAGTGTGATTAAGTTAACATTAGGGACATTTTAATAGAGCATTAGACCTAAAGGAAGTATTTTTGCTTTTTTTTTCTTTTTTAAGATTTTATTTATTTATTTGACAGAGAGATCACAAGTAGGCAGAGAGGCAAACAGAGAGAGAGGGGGAAGCAGGCTCCCTGCTGAGCAGAAAGCCCGATGGGGGGCTGGATCCCAGGACCCTGAGATCACAACCTGAGCAGGAGGCAGGGGTTTAACCCTCTGAGCCACCCAGGTACCCTCACTTCTTGTTTTTAAAAGGATCTTCTTACTAACTGCTTTAAGATCAAGGCCAGTAATGTGTTCCTATAAAGGACTTCACTGTCACCACCACATTTCCATACCTTAGGTAAGTCAGTGATTTGAGAGATGCCAAAGGATCCAGATCACCCTGTAAAAGAAATAGCCACATGTAAGAACACGAAAACCAAAGGCTATTTTGAGACTTTGAAATGGCATATCACTTTGCTAGCAAGGGCTCCTCTTATCTTTTATTTTTTTACTGCCCTAGTGCCTAGCACAACACTAGCATAGGACCAATGTGTAAGAAATTACTACTGACCAAACTGGAAAGTAGACTTGAACTTCTTAAACTTACGATCTGAAGCCGTAACAGTTTCTGTCTCAACAGCAGAAGAGACAAAAAAAATAATTTTTATTTCCTGTAGCAACCTCCACAGGGCTAGAATTTAAACCAGTGATTTAGAAAAGAAAGACATGTCAAAGTTTATGTCACTTCAGAGGAAGTTATTCACACAGGGAACCTCAAACTGGAACCTGGGGTGAGGGGGCTTTTCCCCCTAGTACCTGTATGCGCCTGGTGACACAGGCATCATGTCATCATTGGGGGCAGGCACCTTTATTCAAACCTCCCTCATACTGCTTTGGATAATTATTCAAGGACAAGGAGTATAGTTAAAAAAAAAAGATCCAATTATGGGACAAGGGCAGGTTAGTTTTTGAATCTTCCCACATTACCCCATAAAATACAGTACAGCAAGGAGAGCAACGGAGATGAAAAGGCATTCTGTCAAGAACCCTAAAACAGGAGCAGGTAGGGACAAAACACCGAGAGCTGCCAAGACCTCTTGCACAGGGCCAGCATTTGCACAGGAAGCAGCAGAAGGAAAGCAGGGAGGCATGTGACAAACCAGGGTACTCCGACACAACCCGTGGTCAGTCAGTCCGACGGCAGCCACCAGCAGATCTACACATGCCAGCCAATAAGGAGGGCAGCAAGCCTGGGATAAAGCCGGAAGGGGCTACGCAACTTGGGCCTCATTCTTAATACTAACCACCAGTATATCAATGGTTATATATACCAAAGGATATCAGTGGTATCCAGGACAAAGCCCTACAATGAGGAGAAACTGCTAGGACCAGACTGCGACTGAGCAGGACAGGGGCAAGAGGGACAAGGAGAAAAGAGTACAGATAAAAGCAAGAAGGGAAAGAGCCAGGAGGTTCAGAAAAGCAGCGGCCATTTTTAAACGCTTCACAAACAACCATCGGAGGGAGCTCTAGAGCACCTAGTGGCATATCACCACTCAAAGAAATACACAGGATGACCTAAAACGGGACAAGGACAAACATCACATGATCTCATTTGTATGTGGAATCTAAAGAAAAAAATAAAAAGACCAACTCACAGCAATACAGAGTTCAATGGTGGTTACCAGAGGTTGGGGTGGGGGAGGGGGGAGGGAAATGAGCTGCTGATCAACGAATAAAAACTTGCAGTTATTATGAGTTAAGTTCTGGAGATCTAACATACAACATGGTGACTACAGTTAATAGTAGTGTACTACCGTATATCTTAAATCTGCTGAGAACAGATCTCAAGTATTCTCACCATACAAAGAAGTAAGGATGTGATGGAATAGATATGTTAGTTTGTTAATAGTGATCACTTCATGATGTATACATCTATCAAAAATCACACTGTATACCTTAAATACTATACTATTTTTATCACTCATACTTCAATAAAGCTGCAAAAAAAAAAAAGGAACAATGAATGGCAACTTTCGTTACACTCACACAGACACACACACACACTGTGTAGAATAATGATGATGTCTTGATTGGTTTCTTAAAGAGAATAAATAGTAAGTTGGGAGGTATGAAATGTTTAAGGCCACTATTGTTTAAGAAACTAAAGGTACTGGTTAACTGGAAGGTTTAATATGTATTTTTAATTCCCGGAATACTAAGAATAGGAATAAGTAATTCCTACACTGTTAATAGGAAAAGAAGAATGACAGAGAGAGAGAATGAACACAGTAAAAGAGAGCAAAAGAAATGCAGAATGGGTGGATCAGTAACAACCCCCAGAAAAGAGAAAAGACAAATTCAAATACACCAGTAATTAAGTTAAATGTAAAAAGACCAAATACTTCCTTTAAAATAAAGACTTCACATTATATTTAACAAAACAATCTTATCATATACTGTTTTAATCTAAAATGTGTGGTACAGGAGAGCTGGAATAAATTTTGGATGGAAAAAATTATCATACAAATATTAACTAAAAGAAAGCTTGTTCTGGCATATTAGAGCAGATAAAATAAACACGGTATAAAACAGCACTATGAGATAAAGAGGGTCACGACGCAGTAATAAAAAGGTTAGTTCACCAGGAAGGTATTAACAATTTAAAATTTGTGTGTATCAACTAAGAGAATTTCAAAATATATAAAACTAAAATGGACAGAAGTCTAGCGAGACTATCTAATCCACTTTCATGTGAGTTTTTTTTTTTTTTTTAAAGATTTTTACTTATTTATTTGACAGAGACACAGTGAGAGAGGGAACACAGGCAGGAGGAGTAGGAGAGGGAGAAGCAGGCTCCCCACTGAGCAGGAAGCCCGATAATGACCACAACGATGAGGGACGGCAGCAGCGGCGACACAGGACTTAATCCCAAGACCCCAGGATCATGACCTGAGCTGAAGGGAGCCACTTAATGACTGAGCCACCCAGGTGCCCCTCATGTGAGATTTTTAACACACTTACTTCAGTAACTGATAGCACAAACTCACCCTTCATCTTTACAAACAATTTTAAATATAATTACAACATACACAAAAATACAAACAGTTCTGGGCACCTGGGTGGCTCAGGCCATGATCCCAGGGTCCTGGGTTTGAATCCCATATCCGGCTCCCCGCTCATCGGGGAGACTGCTTCTCCTTCTCCCCACTGCAAGTGCTCTCTTCTTGCTCTCTCTCTCTCAAATAAATAAAATCTTGAAAAAAGAAAACAAAAAAACAGCCTCTATCATGCCACAGATTTCCTATGAATGTGCATTTTGGGTAGAATACCTCATATATTTTAGAAAAGACATGGCCTTAGACCACTGCTTTCTTACTTCTGGAGTCAAGTACTCCTTTCTTTGAAAACCTGAAGGAAGCTCTGGACCCAGTCCACCAGGAAAGAAACAATCATGGAAACAGGGAAGGGAGGCAAGGTCATAATAACACAAAATCAAGTTATATAATATACACTTAGACATCCAATGTTTGAAAAATTTTGGTTTCAAAACAAAATTTTGAAATTTCGGTTTCAAAATTAAAATTTAGGTGTTAATTTTGTTAAAAATTACACATAGAGAGCAGAAACATTAGAAGAAATAGGTTACCATAATTACACCCAGAGAAAATAAAACTTGCTGCTTAGCTCACAGGAAGACCAATTCCAAGTAGATCACTGATCTCAATGTTAAGAGTAAAAAAACAGTTTCTAGAATGTAACTGTCCAAGAAAATTTAACATGCTTCATATGTAACTGAATGCTTTCTAGTAGCCAATTAAAAGAAAAAAACAAGTATAACTTATTTTAGTAGTATATTATTTAACCAATTATCCAAAATATTATCATTTCAATATCAATATAGAAAAACTGATAGCTGGGGTGCCTGGGTGGCTCAGTGGGTTAAGCCTCTGTCTTCAGCTCAGGTCATGATCTCGGGGTCCTGAGATTGAGCCCCGCATCGGGCTCTCTGCTCAGCGGGGAACCTGCTTCCCCTTCTCTCTGCCTACTTGTGATCTTTGTCAAATAAATAAATAAAATCTTTAAAAAAAAAACAAAAAAAACCCAAAAAAACCCCGATAGCTTACATTCTTAGGGATACTAAGTCTTCAAAACCTGTTATGTATTTTACAGTTCTTAGGACATTGAAATTCAGAGTAGCTGCTTGTGCCTAGCGGCTACCATATTGGACACCGCAATTCTAGAAAATAACTTATGTTTACTGAAAACAACTCTTTCTGTAGTGGAAGCCTGACAGACCATCAAAAGTACTAGCAACAACAACAACAAAAGACTGATAAATTGGATTATGCTTAAATTAGGAACTTTTCTATCAAGACACCCTAAGACTGTCAAAAGATGAGCTACAGAGTGGAAAAGGCCATTTAACCAAAAGAGGCCCGCAACTTTTTTTTTTTTTAAGATTTTTTAATTTATTTATTTGACAGAGAGAGAAATCACTAGTAGGTAGAAGAAGGCAGAGAGGCAGGCAGATAGAGAGGGAGAAGCAGGCTCCCTGCTGAGCAGAGAGCCTGATGTGGGGCTCGATCCCAGGACCCTGGGATCATGACCTGAGCTGAAGGCAGAGGCTTAAACCGCTGAGCCACCTAGCTGCCCCAAGAGGCCTAGACCTTGAATTACGAAAAACACAAAGGACGAGGAGATAATTCTCTGGATTTTCTAAACTGTCCATGAGAGGCATGCAGCACCTTTAACTCCTCCCCTTAAATACATTCCGCCCGACCCCATCTGACTTACCAGTTCCACAAGACTATTGTTGGTGAGAATGAGTTCTGTCAGACAGGGTAGAGCCTGATCAAGTCCCTCACCTATACGGCTAAAGTGACGAAAGAAATAAAAAAAAAAAGACTCTTTGTAAAAGTGAAAAAGTAGGTAAGCAAACAATTTTATCTAAGTCCTTGTACAGAAGATCTGAGACTCCAAAGGTGGGAAGGACTTTAGAGATCTTTCTTCCAACACCCTAACTGGGAGAGGGAAACCTAACTGGCAGAGGATCACAGGGTTAGTTAATGGCAGAAGCTGGATGATTTTAGAACCCATGCTTCCAGAGGGTTGTCTGGGGTTTTTTCCATTACCATTATGTCTAGTGAAAACTGAGAGAAGAAGAAACTCCTGCGTAGAACAAACTACTTAGCTAACTTCATGACTTTCGTGCAGGTAGCCCAGAAATACAAGTGATTCTGCATTCACAGCTCAGGTACATGACAAACAACTACACCATAAGGGAATGGTTAACTCATGAGAAATATGCTTATTTTAAAAAAGCAAGTCACCAGGGTGCTCAGTCAGCTGAGCATCTGACTTCTGATTTTGGGTCAAGCTGTGATCTCAGTGTCCTGGGGTAGAGCCCTGAGCCAGGTTCCATGCACAGGGAGGAGTTTGCTTACGATTCTCTCTTCCTCTGCCCTCCCCACACTTGCATCTGAGTGCACGTGTGCTCTCTAAAATAAGTAAGTATATTTAAAAAAAATAAAAATAAAAGGAATTAAAAAGCAAGCCACCACCCAGTACTTCTTAAAGACATTGTCTATAGACCTTCAATAACTTTTTTTGATAAAATTTACTCAGAGGTGATGAAAGAGGGTTAAAGAAAACCCTAAATTTCAGTAAGTAATATTCTAAAAATCAGTTGTAAAGAAAAACAAATGGCAGAGAATGTGAGGTAGAGACACTTAGTCAAAAATATAAATGTTGGGGATGCCTGGGCTGGCTTGGTCAGTTATGCATCTGACTCTTGAGTCTGGCTCAGGTTATGGTCTCAGGGTCCTGGGACAGAGCCCTGCATGGGGCTTCACACTCAGTGGGGAGTCCCCTTGAGGAGTTTTATCCGTCTCTCTTTGTCCTTACCCTGCTCTCATGTGCAGGCACACGCTCACTCTCTAAAATAAATAAGTAAATCTTCGAATATACATATATATATGTGTATACATAAATTGTTGAACTTTACATAGATTTTTAATATGATCGCTCTGATAATTACAATTATTGTTTCAGAAGCCAAAATATGTACAAAACAGCATGTTTGTAATTTAAATATCTATTATCATGAATATATAAGTATTTCTGAACAGATGCAAATAAGACGAGACCAGTACCAGGTTAATCTCTGGACCTATATGGGAAAAATGCAGCTTGTTTCTCATTTTAAGATATATGTAGACTCAACTGGCAGTTAAGTTCTATGGCTTCTTCAGGGAACACTGTGACATCACTCTAGCGGAAAAAAATCAGTTTCCACTAATAGTCACTTACCATATTCTATTGTTGTTTACTAATAATGTTTTCAGTCTTCTTAACAAAGGAAAACCATCCAGTTTCCTGATTTCATTGTCAGAAAAGTCAATAGCATCAAACTGGTCTAAGGTAGCACCTAGATTTTCAATGACAGGAATTTTATACCCTGTAAAATGGAAGGAAAAAAAATACAAAAGTATTAATATGGTTAAAAGGTACATTAAAACCGTAATGTACTACTTCATGGTAATTTGACTCAAAGCTTCCATTTATTCACAAAGTGTTTACGTAGCACCTACACTGTGCCAGACATTATGCAAATAATCAGTATATAAAATGAGAAACAAGAGTCACATGTCCTAGCTGCCATGAAGCCTACAGTCTAGGGAGTGGACATGAAGACAGTCATGACAACAGGGACAAGGGCTATTGTAATGAGAACACTTATTAATAGTAATATTGGTAGCTAACATTCCTAAGAGTACTTACCAGGTGCCTCACACTGTTCTAACCAAAGCCCCAGAAATAGTTAAATGGCGTAAGAATTTACACTGTAAGCTGCTTATTGCCAGCGTCCAAGTCTTGTTTATACATTGTGGACAACACTTCTTAACCTCTTTTGCATTCCTATAGGCCACATTCATAGTAGCACTTACCAGGATATCCTCCTGATATCATGACAGTTCCCCCTTACTCTACGACTCCCCTAGCTCCAATGCAGAGTTCGAGGTCAACGGTTTATACAAAATAATAAACCATCCTATGAACAATTCAATACTCATGGATTTGTTAAAATGGGCCTAACTACTGTGCTAGGCGCTGGCAGAAGAAAGAAATGAACACAAGCCGTGGTTAGAGTACATAATTCAGAGCTGCAAAGGTTACATCAAAGTAAGCACTACACCAAAACAAGTATCCTCAACACTGGATGCACTTGGGACACTTAAAACTTAGAGATACGAAACTTAGAGATCAGTCTGCGCCAAGAGCAAAAGTGGTCAGTAACGTCTGAATGGAACTTTTCTCTAAACTTAATTTCAACCAAATAAAAGCACTGGGCTTTGTCAGCAAGAAATCCAAACTGAAATCAGAGCCCGAAGTAGTGCTGCACCTCAGCCAGTGTTGTCCCTGTGGAGCCAAATCTCAGGCCCAGATTGTATTGTCTTGCCCCCAGAGAAAGTGCTCTGCACACCCTTTGTAAAAAGTTACTTCCTTGAAATACTGATTAGACAGCTGCACTCCCAATTTCTTAACAAGCCTTTCTAAAGTTCAAATGACATGAATTTGAACAGTTCAGAGCTTCCACCACCTTACACGGGGCACTCGTAGTGTAAGCCTCTCTAAAAGATTTTATTTATTTGAGAAAGAGCGCGCGCAAGCAGGGAGAGCGGCACGCAAAGAGGAAGCAGCAGACCTCCCGCGGCGAAGGGAGACCGATTTGGGGCTCAATCCCTGCACCCCGGGATCACGACCTAAGCGGAAGGCAGGCGCTTAACCTACTGAAACACCCAGGTGCTCCTAAAATGTTTTGATAAAAGGGACATATAAGGCAACTGAAGCTAGTAAGAAAGAAATCTTGCGGAAACACGCGCTTTTGTTCTCAGACTTCATATCCTCCCTCGCAAATTAGAGGTAATTAACATGTATCCTATCTATACTCCCACAGTAACAGTCCAACGTATTTACTGAGAATCAACGAGTCGCTGAGCACTAGGACCACGACTATTAACACTGTTCCAGCTCTCAAACAGTTCAGACTGCAGAAAGCCTCAAGCAAGGCCTAGCTGAGGCCCACGGGTGCGCACAGGAAGCGATCAATCGGCTGGGCATGTGAGTAGGAGCGGGGTAACTGAAACCTCAGAAGGGCCTAGGGATGGTTTTGGGGCAGCAACCGCAAGACTCAGCCTCCCGCCCGGCTTGGCGCCCACAATGCAGGCCTGCCGGCCGAGTGCCGGCCCTCCGCGCACGCGGCGGGGCGCTCCCACCCAGCTGCGCGCGGAGGCCCGCCCACTCCTAGACTCACCCCGGAGGTCCAGCTCGCGGTCCCGCACGGCGTTGGTGTACTGAGCCGCCTGCTCGATCAACTCTGCCGTCAGTTTCACCATCCTGCCGCCTCCCGCTGCCGGTGCCACGGCCCGCCGGCTCTTCCCGCCGCCTCCCGCCCGCCAGACTTCCCGGCGTCCCTCGCGCCCCGCCGACAGGCAACACCAATCGCACGCGGCGCTTGCGCGCGCAGCTCGACGTCCAGGCCGAAGCAATCGAAGAGCCACGCCCCCGACCTCGTTCTCTTCGGAGGTTCAGGTGGTAGCCGAACTTGTCTCGGGATCTGGGTTCTTCCTAGGGGGCGTTTGTGGACGAGGGCCCCTGATTCCAGGTGTTTGTGTCCGCAAGTTAAGCAAAATGTGAAGGCACCCGAGTGGAGCTTTCTCCACGCACGATGAACCTTGAGGTGGGAGGAAACGCTGTGTCTGTCCTCACTCCACCCAGGAGGGGCGGGCATCTGTGGGATCCAGTGCAGGGCTAGGACTTCAGGTTCCCATTCCAGCCGGGTGCTGTGGACCCGCCGGCTACTACGTGAGAACCAGGGCAAGGTCAATCACAGGGCTACTTCGCTGCGATCGTCCTACCGCCTTGGACCCAGCTTCGCGCGCGCTGTGCTGTTTTCTGTTAGGCCTGTGATCTCCAGACATTTAAATATTTAATGGAAGCGTCGTATACATAAAAG
Source organism: Enhydra lutris kenyoni (assembly GCF_002288905.1). Classification (NCBI taxonomy): domain Eukaryota; kingdom Metazoa; phylum Chordata; class Mammalia; order Carnivora; family Mustelidae; genus Enhydra; species Enhydra lutris. The sequence continues at coordinate 4,281,509 of NW_019154113.1, read as the reverse complement.
CGCACAAACCAGGAATTTGCAACGTGACGAATAGCTACAGGGCGAGAACACCTGCGTTGCTGCCTCCCGGTCCAGAAAATGAACAGTTTTCTGAAAGCCTCCCTTCCCAAGGCAACCAGAAATCAAACACCATAGATTAGTTTTGCCTTAAAAAAAAAAGATTTTACTTATTTATTTGAGAGAGAGAAAGCACAGTTGGGGGGGGGTTGGGGGGTACAGGCAGAGAGAGAGGGAGAAGCCAACTCCCACTGAATAGGAATCCCAACCAACATGGGCTGAATCCCAGGACCCTGGAATCATGACCCCAGTGGAAGGCAGACCCTTAACCAACTGAGCCACCCAGGCTCCCCAACTTCTGCTTGGTTTTGATACAAATAGAATCATGCAATGTGCTTTCCTGCCTGATTTCTTTGGCTTTGTATTACCACTGGAATCCATCCAGGTCGCATGCAGCAAGGGTTTGTTTCCTTTCGCTGCTGTGTAGAATTCCAGTGTATATCTTCTACCATAATTTAGCCATTCTGCTGTTGATGGACATTAGGGTTGTTTCCCTTTGGGGCTATTCTGAACAATGCTGCTATGCATTTTCTTGTACATGGATCCAATGTACACATGCTTGAGCTTCTCCAGAAGTAGAACTTCTGGGACATAGGGTATGGTAATAGGTAATGCCTAACAGACCAAGAGGCTGAAATAATATACATACTCCAGCTGTGGGTAAGGGTTTCCATGCTTTCAACCTAAGCCTCATTAGTATTGTCACTGTAATTGTGGTGATTCCAAGGAGCCTGGGCGGGTCAGTCAGTCAAGCATGGGACTCAGATCCGGTCATGATCTCCAGGTAGAGGGATCTAGACCCTCTTTGGGCTCCACATGGAGCCTGCTTGGGATTATCTCTCTCCTTCTGCTCCTCCATGTGCACATGCGCTCTCTTGCGCGCATGCGCTTGCAGTCGTGCTTCCAAATGATGATGATGATAAAAATATTTTTTAAAATTGTGGGAATTCTGGTAACTGTGTAGTGTTATTTCACTATTGTTTTGATTAGCTTTTTTCTAATAAGTAATGAGGTTGAGGACCTTCTCTTGTATGTTGTCTATTTGGATATCTTTTGCAAAGTGCTCATTTAAGTCTCTGGTCCATTTGTTTCTTTTTTTTCCCTACTGGATTGTGTCCCTTTTTCTTATTGATTTATGGGATTGCTTTATATATTCTGGGTGTGAGCACACTCTGTGGCTTGCCTTTGCACTTTTTTTTTTGTCTAAACTGCTTAAATACAAAAGAATTCACAGAGACCAGAAATACTGTACTCTTAGAAGTCACCAATGCTGCAAAACACAAATTGTAATCCATTTTGTTCTGTTTAGGTTAACATCCTATTCCCCAAATCACCAAGTTATAATCTGGGCTGCACTTCAAATCAAAGGGCTATGAGAGGGGCCTCCTTACTCATTTTGCAACGGGAACAAGCTTTTTAGATGGTCTAATTCGAGAGGAGTCATCAGAGGAAGAATTAAGCTCAGGAAGCCCTACCCATTGACTGTCTTTTGTCCTCTTGTTCCAGGGTGTGGATTTCACTGCAGTCATGTAGGTTTGGGACAGGAAAAGTTTTTCTGCTTATTAGCCTTTCCACTCTCAGTGGTATTGTTTGATGACTAGAAGTTTCTAATTTTTATGTAATTCAATTCATCTTTTCCTTTCTGGTTAGAGGGTTGTGCCCCCAGATATTTTGTTGTTGTCGTCTACTGGCAGCTTAATTGTTTTTCCTTTCACACGTAGCTCTACAGTCCCCCTGGAATTGATTCTTTTTGAACTTTTTATTGAATTATGATATACTCGCAACAGAACGCAACCCAAGCATACCCAAATAACTGGCATCCGGATCTAGAAGCTCCCTTCTTGTCCTTTCAGTCACATGCTTGCCCCAGTGGTAACATCTTATATAGGTTAGTTTTGCTTACTTTTATATTTATGCAAATAAAATTATACCTTATGTGTCTCTTGCTTAACATTGTATTTGTGTGTAGATGTAGTTAACCGACGATCCTTATATAGTATTTCATTATGTGAATATTCCAGTTTATTCATTCTGCTGTTGATGAACATTTGGATAATTTCCAGTTTGAGGGGCGCCTGGGTGGCTCAGTGGGTTAAGCCTCTGCCTTCAGCTCAGGTCATGATCCCGGGGTCCTGGGATCAAGCCCTGCATTGGGCTCTTTGCGAAGCAGGGAGCCTGCTTCCCTTCCTCTCTCTCTGCCTGCCTCTCTCCCTACTTGTGATCTCTGTCTGTCAAATAAATAAATAAAGTCTTTTAAAAAAATCTAAAGAAGCATCAAAAGCTAAAAAAAAAAAAAAATCCCATGTCCTAATTATTAGTTTCTGCTACACTAAGATATAGTTGAAATACAATTTCAACAATTTCTAGTTGAAATATAATTAATACTAGCACTGTATCCAGCAGTCTTGCTAAATTCACTTATTAATTCTAATAGTTCATAACCATTCTCTTGGGTTTTCTACGTACATAACCGTGCCATTTGAGAATAATGACAGTTTGATTTCTTTCTTTCCAATTCTTTTTTTTTTTTTAAGATTTTATTTATTTGACAGAGAGAGAGATCACAAGTAGGCAGAGAGGCAGGTAGAGAGAGAGATAGGGAAGCAGGCTCCGCACTGAGCAGAGAGCCGGATGTGGGGCTCGATCCCAGAACCTCAGCTGAAGACAGAGGCTTTAACCCCCTGAGCCACCCAGGCACCCCTCTTTCTTTCCAATTCTTATACTAGTTCTTTATTTTTTGCCTTGTTTCACTGGCTGGGATCTTCAGCATGATGTCATGGACAATGCTAAAAGCAGACATCCTTTAGTAGGTAGGGGTGGGGGTTGGGATGGGGAAAACCCTAATCAAGTGATCAGTGTTAATATCACCAATAATGGAACAAATCAAAATCATGATTCACTTACTAGAATGCGATTAGAAGGACACAGCATCACTTCTGAGAGATTCCTGTCCAAGATGCATGACCTGAATGGAAATGGGAGGAAACCTCAGATAAATACAAACTGAAGGACAGCCTACAAATAACGAGCCTGTAGTCTTTAAAAGGTTCAAGGGCATGAAAGTCAGGGAACTGATGAATTGTTCTAGATTGAAGGAGATTGAAAAGACATAATGACTAAATGCAAAGAGTGACCTAAAGAGGATCCTTTTGCTAAGGGCATTTACGGGGACAATTCACAAAACTTGAATCCAGTCAGAGGATTAGATGGTAATAATACATCAGTATGAACTTCCAGATCCTGGTGGCTGTGTAGAAAGTCCTTGTTGATAGGAAAAGACTCTAAAGTATTTTGGAGGTAATAGGGTATTGTATCAATCATTTACTCTCAAATTGTTCAGAAAAATATTTCTCTGTACTCTATTTGCAACTTTTCTATAATTTTACTTTGAGATTGTCTCAAAATAAAAAAGTGAAATTGAAATAATCCAGAACACTTAATTCCAGAGAGGACCGCCAGGTGGAGTCCTTAGACCGGAGAGCTAATTTTACTTGGCCCTTTTTGTGGATTAAAAGGAGTTTCTTTACTTCGAAAAAGGAAAATTGCGTGGATTTCTCTTGCTTCAGGACGTGAAGAGACATAAACTATAGGTGATTTTATTCATTGTACGACATCCCTATGAAGTTGAGATTACCTTTTTTAAATTTCTTTTCTTTTGGGTAGGGTTTCTCAACCTCAGCACTGTTGACATTTCTGGGGCTAGATAATTCTTTATTGTGGGGCTGTCCTGTGCACTGCAGGATGTTTAACAGTGTCCCTGGCTTCTACTCACAAGATGTCAGTACACACCTCCCGTTATGACAACCACAAATGTCTCCAGACATTGACAAATACCCCCTAGGAGACAGAAATCACCAATAGGTTGAGAACCACTGTTTTTGGCAACAGCATGGTCTCTGCTCTGAGCACTTTGGTTCCTCTTGCTCAAAAGGGAGCCTAAGAGGTATCTGATCACTCCTAGTGTGGCTGATACATTGTGTGGGTGGGGTGAGGGGGAACTTCAGGTGCTGGGAACTGAGCCCCAAGACCCTGGGTTCTGGTAGGTACTCAGTGCTGTATCACCTAGGGGTGCTGTTCTGTGCACAGACAAACCACAGAGCCTGGCCTTGGGCAACCAGCCAGGAAGGATAAGGCCTGGGTTCAAGGAAAGAAAGCAGTAGAGAAGACTGGGGTAGGATACAGACTCCTTTTCGCACAGTAGCCAGAACCCAGCTGCCTCCCAGCATAACGGGCAGAACGTTAAGATGCTGGAGAATGTCCTTGGTTTCCATTATCCCTGTTTGTTTTCATTAAAATGTCCTTTCTGCTTCACTTCTCCACCTACTTCCCTTTCCATCCTTGGATCTGGACCTCCACCCCTCACCTGCTCCCAGGGGCCCCATTATACCTTAAGCATGGAAGCATACAGCCCTCTTTAGCCATGTGATGGTGATTCAAATGCAGTGGAGGGCCGTCTCTCCAAATCCAAGCGCACTCTATGGCTGCCCCCATTTACACCATATTGTCCTGGTTCTTTAAAGCTCAGTTCCTCCCCTTTCCATTATAGGTATATCTTCTGTAAAAAGTGCAGCTTGCTCCAACCCTTTCAAGAGTTACAAAGTATCATGTCTGCAGTGGCCTGGGAGGGATGGAAATGAGCCCATGGGGACCACTGTGAGGTGCCAAAGAATTTGGGGACAAGGTCAGAAAACTATCATCTCCTGGAAATAAAGCCAGGTTAAAACAAATGCATCATGGCTGGATTTGGCCAACTGTAAAATTAATTCCCCCTCCTACAAAGAGCCAGCCTCCCTCCCTAGAGACAGGAAGGGAGGCACCTCGCCAGCGTGTGCCCCAAAGCAAGTCAGTTTGCCTCTATGAGCCTCAGTCCACGAAACAACAGATTTCGGGGAGATGATCTATGACTTTATCACATAAAACAAAATTCACTAATATGTCCCGCCCCTGCTGAGTCCAAGTATCCTTAAAGTTGGGCCATGTGTGAACAGGCATTTTCTGTGGTCGGTCCTTTTTAACAAGGCGGTGTTTTGTCCTGAGGACTTTGCGAACAGCTTCTCAGCTTGCCGCTACCCTCAGCAGCCCCAGGACTGGCTGACCCAGCCACTACTATGAGGGGACATGAGCTGTGAGGCTGCCTGGTTAGCTTCTCCTACTTAGTGTCCCTTGGGAATAAAAGGAATTTATTCCTGATTTGGTCCCAAACATGTTCGACCCTAGCTCTCCGCGGGGGGAAAAAGCTCCAGGGGGCTAACATAGTACCTTGCACCGGAAGTACTTAGCAATTGCTCGTTTTGATTCAATGCCTGTCTCATGGGAGAAGTTGAACCCTTACCAATGTTCTGCCCTAGTCCTGGTTACTGTCTCCCGAACACACTCGCTCATTACTTCGTTGCCTCGCACTGACAGCTCCACCTGATTCATGCTCATGGTAGGCAGCTGTTGGGTTCTGTGGCCTACCCCCCGCCTTCTGAGAGCTACACGGTGCTCCCCTCCTCTGGCGGGAAAGCTCCCTGCTGCCTTGTCCTGCAAGATCAGCTGTTCCTGTGGCCACAGCGGATGGGCCTGGATGAACACTGAAGCGAAGCAGGAGAACCGGGGCCAAGAAGCAGATTCAGAAAGCTTGCCTAGGAAACTTGATTTGTACCAGTTTTGTTTGGGAGATGTCAGTGGTCTTGTCATTTCTCCTACCAGCTGGAGAGGCGAGGAGGACAGGCTACAATGCAATGAGAGTCCAGGTCACAGTTAATGCGTTCCAGGGGTCCCAAGGCCCAGCTGCACTATTCCTGAAGTTCTGAGTCAATCCTGGAATTTTTTTTTTAATTATAATTTAATAGAGAGAGAGCACAAGTAGGGGGAATGGGAGAGGGAGAAGCAGGCTCCCCACTGAGCAGGGAGCCTGATGTGGGGCTCAATCCCAGGACACTGGGATCATGACCTGAGCTGAAGGCAGACGCTTTACCGACTGAGCCACCCAGGTGTCCCCAACCCTGGATCCTAAAACAGGGCCCCTCACCCACTTTTGTTTTTCCGTAAGTCAGTTCTAGTTGGTGTATTCCCTTTATGTGTAGCCATAAAGGCTGCAAATAGACACCAAAAGTTTGTGGGATTCCCAGCAAGTACAAGCTTCTGAGCTCAAAGGGAGGCCATGGTAAAAATCCCATGTAGCGCAAAACCCGCGGGTACAGGGATTTCAGTCACTGTGCAAAAGACAAGCTGTGACCTAATTAAGTCCCACTTGACAGCTACAGGTGAAGAAGCACGTGGTCCAGGCTGCGGAGGGCGCCCCCTTGACAGGCGGTGGGCATGGCTAAGTTCAGGCCCTAGAACCCAACCAGGGTTCTGTGGCCCGAAGAAGGTCATATACCAAAGGACACCCTAGGCCTGGAATTCTATGATTTCCCCCATGACTTCATTACCCGAACATTCGCTCAAGCTGGAAGACCTTCTGCTTAGTGACATCAAAGAGGTCCCAGACCATAAATAAAGCCGTTTCACAAATCAGTCAACCCCCACGTTTCATTCTTGTGCCTTGGAAAGAAATACGGACTTCGTGGTCATGGGATGTTAACTCTTTTATTAACTTAGGGTTAACACTGTATTTGCTTTGTGGATTTCTCTTTTGAAGTTACGGATTCAATAAACAACAGCTGGGTTCCCCCAGCTCCTAGGGGACAAGGCAAATGCATTACAGTCCAAGAGGGGAGCAGGACCAAATGGAGAACGAGCTCGAAAAAATTTAAGGCAAATGTCACTCCCATATTAAAGGGAATTGATCAAGCAGATCTGCATTTCAATGAAAATATATGAAATATTTGTCAAAATAATTAACCCGGTAAAAATTAGAACATGTAGCTTATAAAATGCCTACACAGGTTTGGCAGAAATAAATCCAACCGTGTCATTAGGCTCATAGTACACACAGACACAGGAGCGACCGCCTTCAGAACAAGTCTCTCGGCAAGCAGAGGCCAAGTGTATTTCAAAAAAGCAATTCCACGAAATGGGCAGTGATAAGATTAATGACTCATGGGCTGGGTTTCCATTTTGGTAAAAGGAATTGCGTAAGTCACTGGGGCTCCTTGTGGCTGAACCCCGGGATGCCTCCCGGGGACTGTCCTCAGGAGGCTCTGCGTCAGGGAGAGGTGATCACTCGGAGTAGGAGGCTCCTGGAGACAGGACAGGACATGGTGACGAGGGGCGCTCATCTCGCCTACAGGACAGTGCGGTGGAGAGAGGAAGGGTCTTCCCATCCAGATTTGGAATAGGACATTTGCGGCAGTTCCAGAAGTAGCTGACTATGGAGAAACAGATGCTCCATCCCCAGTGGTCATGTATTTCACGGCCCCATGTCTATTCTATTTACAGTCTGACCGGACTGTCCCCAGACGGCTTTGTGGCAGGTGGGGGAGCAGGCGCGTGCTCGGCTGGGCACCCCACACAGGGAGGTGGGCCCAGGGCCTGGCGGGCGAGATTCACTGAGGCTGCAGGGAGCATGGGGAGAAGAGTGATGGGTGAAGCCAAGCATCTTGCCTTTCTGCTTTGGTCTTGAAGTTTCAGTAAACTTATGGTCCCAGAAGCCGCTCCAAAGCTGGAGCTGTGGGTTCCCAGAATTCCTGCTGTTCCCGCTTGGGGTTTGCCAGAAGAACAGAGCCAGCAAGCAGAGTTGGAGAGGCACACCTCCTGGAGGCCCACCGCCCATGGAGGCCGGGTGCTCAGAGATGCTGCAGAAGGACCTTGGTCCTAGGGAGATAAAGCTGTTGGATGCGGGGCACCCCTGCAACAGGCCTGGGCTGACAGTGTGGAGAAAAGGCGGATGGACGGATGGACAGGAGGGGCCCTGCCCTCTGCGGTCGGCTGGGGCACCCCTACCCAGCCAGGAGGCACGTGCGGCAGCAGAACTGAATGAACAGCTTCCGTTCGCAGAGCCGGTTGGACTTCACCATCTCACAGAACGTCTCATCGGCTGGGGTCCCACCAGGAAAGAGAAAGGGGGGACATGTCAGACTTCGGGGCCTGTTAAGATGGTTCCAACCATCCCCTTTCCCTGGCTCCATGATGGGCTGGGAGGGGACGGGGGTCACAGAGGAAGTGGGGGCAGCAGCCAGAGTGGTCCTCACTGTCCTCCCGTGACATGTGTAGCCTGAATATGGCAGAGGGGGCACCTAGCTCACAGGGGTTCATGCGGGTATAGACAAGTGGGGGGCTTGAGGTTGCAAGGAAGGTGGATAGGGCTGCACCAGCCAGGACTCAGGGTTCCTGTGGCTCTGTCTTTCCAGATTAAGTGCAGTGGTGGGAAACTTAGTAGGAAGACTCTGGGGTGGGATGGGGGTGGGGTAGGAAGACCAGCCTGGAATGGACAGGCAGGGAAGCTGCTCCCGTGTCCTGGGAGCACTCCAAACCAAATGGGATAGGAAGGAGAGAGCTGTCAAGGCTAATGGAAAGGGGAAGGGGAAAAGGGAGGGAAGCCAGCCCATCCCAGCTGGCTGCTCATTTTTGGAGCTGCCCGGTCACTGACAGGACCTGGAAGACCCTCCTGTGACCACCTCACTTTCTCGGGTTGGAACTATAACCTGAGTGGGTGTCATCCTAAAGAAGGAGCTTCCTAGCCTTTGAAAGTGCACAATTCTGAGAACCAAAGAAATGACCAAACACCAAGGCAAGGAGGCCACATTGAGATCTGCAGGACATTCCGGGTCTGTGCTCAGCCAGGGCGGGGCCGGGGATGGCTCCATGGGACTGCTAGGTTCCTCTCTTGTAAGCCAGTTCATAGCGCCCAGAGCTGGCCTTCACTGTTCCTCCTGGTGACCAGCTAAGCATGGAATCTTCCCTGCCACACCACGTCTCCAGGCCAGAGTCCTCTGCCTGGAATCCCCAAACTGGACTCTGGGCTCCCCCAGAGTTTATGTCTTCATGGCCCTCCCTGGTCTCCAGGGGACCTCGAGAACCAGGGATCTCCCACAGCTCAGGCGCAGGGCTTCCCTGTGGGATGTGCGGGCCTCGACAGCGGGCTCTGAGGCTGAGACCCTCTGGGCCCCCTGGCTTGGAGCCCCGAGATCAGGCCTCTCCTAAGAGAACTCACCACACCCAGGCCACGGGGGCTCACCGCATGAGAGTGGGAACAGTACAAGCACAAAATCAGTTTTAAGAGTCACCCAACAAACAGAGCAGCAGTAGCCTGTGGCCAGGATGCCTCACTGATCAATGACAGAGGCGTAAAGGGACGGGAGAAGGAGAGGGGTGCCCGATGGTCACTCAAAGGGGTGGCCCGCCCACCCTTCAGAAGGGCTGCTGTGCCTGCATCTCCTTTTCCTTTCTCTTTTGGCCACAAGCCACCAGCTGGGCTTCTCCAAGGGCAGCCCCGAGGGCGCTCACCGTTGCTGCATGTGTGATTGGTGATGCACGTGCTGCCCAGCAGTGTGAAGCCCGTCTTACACCTGCTGCAGTTCCTGCTGGAGCCTTCACAGCTCAGGCAGCTCTCGTCACACCTGCCGGAGGACACAGGTTCATTCTGCTGCTGCGGGAAGGGGCCCGAGCGCTGCACGCACCCCCCCCCCCGGAGCCCCCCTACCCTCCTGCCCGCCCTGCAACTGTGATGGCCTGAAACCCCAGACAAGCGTCTGCACATCCCTCCACCCGCCTGATTGCACTATCGCCCTGAGGACGGGTGAAGAGTCACGACCAGTGGGCAGAAGTCTGCCGCGGGCTGATGGGCCCAGGCCCCAGTGGCTCACGGATTTCCTGTGGCTCACGGATTTCCTGTGGCTCCTGTGACACTTTCTTGGACACTGTGGCACCTGCCCCACAGCTGGCTCCTCAAGCAGCATCAGCACACGCACCCCTGGGCAGCTGCCCAGCTCTGAGCTATAGCGTTGGGACTCCGGGACAGGGATGTGGCAAACCCAATCCCAGCGCAGGCCTGGGGGACTGCTGCGGCCCAGGAGGCTTAGCGGCCTTCACGGCGAGCGAGCAGGGTGTGGGTCTTGCAGTTCTTGCCCGAGATGGGACCCGGGGCTTTTTCTACTGCAGAGTACCGTGACCCCGGGACGGGGGTGGCACACAGCGGCTCGCAGGCCATATCCAGCAGTTGTACTGGAACAGTCATTTGCTCATCTATAGATCACTGTGGCTGCTTCTACGGGGTTAGAACTGAATAGCTGGGAAGAAGACCACAGGGCCTGCCAAGCCCGAACTACCGACCACCAGGCCCTTAAAAGAAGGAGAAAGAGCTCGCCATCCCAGCCCCAGGGCCGCACCCACTGCCTTTTCTCAGTCCAGCTCCTGGTGCCCGGGTCTCACCAGGCTCCAGCCCTTCGCCCTCCTCCGCGGATTCCCGCCGCAGGTGGAACCGCCCCGGAGGCGGCGCCCAGGCGGGGTGGGCGGGGCATGCGGCGTTCAGGCGGAGTGGGCGGGGCATGTGGAGCGGGAGCCCAACTCTGAGGACTCTGGCCTCTGCCCCATGTGGGCAGTTCTTTGCTGAGGACACATGCCACCTGCCCCGTCGCAGCTAGACGCCATCAACAACCTGGGGGCGATTGATGGCCTCTCCTTGAAGCGGCCTTCCGCTGGACAACCAGGGGTGTAGGGCGGGGCCTGCTGCGTGGGATCCTGTTTCTATGCACTTTGGGGAAGCCGATAGGGTCTGGCCGGTCCTGCGCACCTTGGGGTGTCTCAGCCACAAACCCCGATACACAGCCCAAGGGATGACTTCCCCCGGGGATCCCTGCTTCTTTTACCGACCAGCCCCGTAGGACCAGAACTAGGGCCTCTCCTCACTGCTCAGCGGGAGGTCAGTGGTCTCAAAGGCTTGGGGTCAGCACTCCCAGGCGGTGGCTGAGGGCTGCTTCAACGGAACAGTGAGTGGGGCAGCTTAAGGTAGAGAACCACCTGCCTGTATCTGGAGAAGAAGGTAAGAAGAAAGACTTCTTCCACCAAGCTCAGGGGTCTCCCTGCCAGCCCCCAGTGGGAATGCAGGTGTGTCCCTCTTCTAGGGCTGTGTAACAGACTCGGACAAACCCGGCAGCTTAACACAACACCATTCAGTACCTCCCAGTCCCGCAGGCAGAGAATCCTGGGCAGGTTCTGAGCAGCTCCCTGCTTGGGGTCTCACAAGGCCCAGGTCAAGGAGTGGGCTAGCCTGGGCTTGGCTGTAGAGGCCCCAGCTCAGGGGAAGAATCCAGCATCATGCTGTTCCCAGGGAAGGACGATGTCCCTCCAGGGACCCCTCAAAACCCCCCTCAACCAACGGCCTTGGGGGCGCCTGGGTGGCTCAGTGGGTTAAGCCTCTGCCTTTGGCTCAGGTCATGATCTCAGGGTCCTGGGATTGAGCCCCACATCTGGCTCTCTGCTCAGCGGGGAGCCTGCTCCCCGCCGCCACACCTGCCTCTCTGCCTACTTGTGATTTCTCTCCCTGTCAAAATAAATAAATAAAGTCTTAAAAAACCAAAACCAACGGCCTTGAGTCCCCTGCTTCTCTGAAAGACCCTCTTGAGCTCCTTTCTGCCCCACAGGCAGTCCTCTTAGGCAGGGGAGCTTCCAAACACCTCTGATTCTGTCACTTTCTATGGTACCTACTTCCCCCATAAACACCATGGCAACTTTGTCCTGCGAGACTCCGGAAGTGGGCCTGCCCACTGTAGCCCCTCTTCCCTTCCTCCCTGCAACAATGCAGGTGCCAGGTCCTCTTCTCTCCTTTCGCCTTTAGGCTGTTCCCAGTGAGCGTCAGACACCAGTCTTGTCGCGCTTCGGTCTGAGCACAGAACAAAGCAGAAGGCAGGCTTGGTCTCTGCCCCGCTGGTCACCCAGGAGGGGTGGAGGGAGCAGAGGACAGTGGGGAGGCCTGGGGGCATGACAGGCCAGCTACCCCTCAGGCAGGCACCCCAGCGAATTGCTGTCTTCAGAGAGGTCCTTGCTTGCACTTCTGGGTCCTCTTACTATGCCTTGGGGGTGTCCAGCCCCTCCTCTGAGATCTTCATCATGGACTGTTCTCCACTTTGGGCCTCGCTTCGTGGGTCTTCTTGGCCTCTTGGCTGCCAAGCCGGCAGGCCTGAGTCCTGGCCTGGCTTTCCCACAGAGCAGCCAGAGCCCACCAGCCGGGGCTAGGCCCGGCACCACACAGCACCCTGGGGCCTGCAGGAGGCCAAATCCTAAAAGTTGCTGGAGCCTGAGTGGGGAGACGCCCTGCACAACCCAGCAGACCCAAGACTGCTCCTCCTTCAGGAGGAATCCACGCAGAAGGGGTGTTTGGAGCCACGGCACTCTGAAGACGGAAGATTCCTGAAAGGCTGGCATTTCACCCCCCTCAGTGCCTTGTGTGGGGCTTCCCCTGGGGGTGTATCTCCAAGATCTGCTGTATGAGCCCCAACACTGGACTCCCTTCTGGGGCTGAAAGCTTTCCCTCCTGTGGAGGTGAACACCCAGACGCTGCTGTCTTCTGATGTCAAGGAGGGGGTCAGGGTGGGGGGGCTGCCTAATTCCCGCCTATAGTTTCTGGGTGCCCCATGGGGTGTGGGTGGCCACGCTCATGGGGATGCCCAGCATCCTGTGGGATCCTGGGCATCTGACAAATGGAAGTGATTATCACTGTTTAATTCCACATTCTCCCTGGGCTGCCATACTTAGTGTAATTATCGTTGAACCAGCACCCTGGTTAAAATGAAAGGTTTACTTCAGACACCCATGCTGAAGACGCTACGCAGGACTCAGCAAGGATGGGTGAAGGTGGCAAGATTCCTATTTCAAACCAGCTCAAACGAGGGGGCTGACCCCTGTCTAGATATATAACCCCTCGGGAACTTCTACTGGGAGTCCAAAAAGCACAAGGATTTTGTGGTCTCTCATTGGGTGACTGTAGGTTCTTTTGTTTGTTTGCTTTCTTTTGTTTTGTTTTTGGTTTTTTAAAAAGATTTTTTTTACTTATTTGACACAGAGAGAGGAAGCACAAGCAGGGGGAGCAGCATGCAGAGGGAGAGGGAGAAGCAGACTTCCTGCCTAGCAGAGAAGACGATTCAGGGCTCAATCCCAGGATCCCAGGACCCTGACCTGATCGAAGGCAGATGCTTAACTGACTGAGCTACCCAGGTGCCCCGCTTGTTTTTGTTTGAAGAAAATACATTAGAACACAGAGCAGTTCTCAAACACAGCTCGGAGAGCCAATTCCATTATGGGTTCCCAGATGTGAGCTGAAAGACAGGGCAAGGTCTCCTCAGCCCAGCTGTACTATGTGTCTCCAGGGCTCTCTAGTTTTGAGTTTATTTCAGAAGGAAGGCCCCTCCCCCACCCCCACCATCATTATCATCAAGGCCACCTTGCAACATCTCATTATTGTTCTCACCCTGAACAAGACAGGCTGCCCTGACTGTCTGGGGATCTAGGTTATAAAGTCCTGAGGAAAAGGCAATAACTATTCAGCAAGACCTGAGGGCACCCAAGAAATGGCTTCTTCTTCCACTGCTCATGTCCAGTGAGAAAGGTAAGGAACACTACAGGGCTAGAAGTCATCAAACAAGAATGGTGCACTACACAGACACACATGAAAAGGAGAGCGAGTTACAATCTACATTCACTGACTGCGTAGGGAATGGCTTTAGAATGAGGACATTGTCTGGACCTAAATTTTCTCTATCTAATGTAAAATGAAAAAAAAAAAATCCCCAAACGAAGCCCAACACATGGTTTCCCTAATTACCACCAGTATGAATGCATCCGGGGCTGTAGCACAGGAGGAGCTCCTGTGGGGGCTGCCAGGGCGGCATGAGTATCGGCAGACAGGCACCTTGTTACTCTGCCTCGTGCCCCGACCCAGCGACAGAGCTCCAGGCACTCAAAACTCATTAAATGAACAAAGGAATGAAAGCCACCAACAAACTTGTGACCTTGGCAATCACCAACTACAGGGGTCCCTCCACTCTAAATGGGTTCCGGTACCCCCACTGTACCTACAGCTCCCTCTGCAGTGATGTGATGTGGCACCCTTCCCCAGCCCCAGGGAAGCTCCCTTTGCTGGCACAGGGAACAACCATTCCCCGGCAATCTTTTTATATGTTTATTTTTTAAATATTTATTTATTTATTTATTTATTTATTTTTAAAGATTTATTTATTTCTTTGTCAGAGACTGAAAGAGAGAGCACACAAGCAGGGGGAGAGGCAGGCAGAGGGAGAGAGAGAAGCAGGCTCCCTGCTGAGCAGGGAGCCTGATGTGGAACTCGATCCCAGGACTCTGGGATCATGACCTGAGCCAAAGGCAGACGCCTAACCGACTGAGCCACCCAGGTGCCCCAACATTTATTTATTTATTTGAGAGAAGAGAAAGGGCAGGGGGAGGGGCAAAGGGAGAGGGAGAGAGAGAGACTCTCAAGCAGACTCTTTGCTGAGCGTGGAGCCCAACAGGGGGCTTGATCTCACAAACTTGAGATCATGACCTGAGCCAAAATCTAGAGTGGGGTGCTTAACCAACTGAGCCACCCAGGAGCCCCACTCATTCCCCAGCAATCCTGGTCTAAGCCAGGAAGACCATCTGAAAGGACTGCATACCTTCGGCACACCTTGTGGGGCAAGCCCAGCATCTCCTCTGGATAGAAGCCTTCGCCACAGGCTGGCACACATTTCCAGTCTTGGAAGTGGAAGTTTGCTGCACAGTGAATACATTCTTCTCTGCTGGGCCCTGGTGGGGGTACAGGACAGAAGCAGATGTCAGGGACGGCCTGCCCACGACCATGTTCCGGGCCTGGCACGGTGCCCTGGGGACCTGGGGAATGGTCCAGATGCCGCACGTCCAGCACTGCAGCTAGGGTTCCTAGCTGCCCACTTTCTGCCTGCCCCAGGCCATCCTCACCCACGTCCCCATTTCACAGGGAGGGACGTGGAGACATGAGCTAGGCTCAGCATAATTCCCACCATCTGGGCCATATCTGATGGCCCCGACTCCAAACGTTTCCTTGCCAAGAGCCCTTGGTCTTGCTTCTTTTTGCTGGTGGCAGCCCTGTATAGCTTAAAGTGTGTCTGTACCAAACAGAGACCTACTGCAAGTGCGGAATCCGTAACACACTGGATTCCAAATGCATGAAAAAGTGCTGATCTTTTATGTTCATTATTTGTTGAAATGATAATATCTTAGGGACACTGGGTTAAATGAGATACGCTATTAGCCTTATTTCTGCCTGTTTCTCTAGGAAATGTAACATTGTATCAGTGGCTCACATTGGCGGCTCGCCTATTTCTCTGGGATGAATGACCGTGTGGAAGTGGGAAAAGTGAAGGAAGAGATTTTGGGGGGATGGTGTAGATGGGCAGTCGGTGTGGACAACCAGGCCATTTCTGACCACAGAGAGCAAACAACTAAGGGCTTACGGAGTGGGGAGTGGCAACCCCAAGAGACCAAAGCTCAGAAGGACGGACCAAGAGTCCAGAGGGAGAACCTGCAGCTCAACCCAAGTGGACTCATCAGCCTGCGGCAGACGTTGGTCCAGAATGTAGAAACTGCTATCCGCCTGTCCGTCTGTCAGTCACTCATTTAACAACCAGTAAGCTCCAGAGTCTACTCTGTGCCAAATGTTGCTGAGGAGCCCCTGATGGGGTGTCAGAGGCAGTGAGGTGGTCCCTGGCTGATAGCTTAGGGAGTTGAACATGGGGAGGAAGTCATCTTAGATGCTTCTGGTGATCACAGTCCCTTGTGATCCCTTCCTCCTCTAATTCTGCTGTGGTCTTTGGTCGAGGCCTGGCAGCTAAGGCAGTGACCTCTGGCTCTTTTCCTGGGGTGGCTCCTGGACTTAGAAGGGGCCTCTTGGCTGTGTCAAGGGAAGACCCCCTTACAGACAGGGGTCTGCTGCGTGGTCCCACTGGCCCCAAGTTTCAGTGCTCTGGCAGCTGGTTTCATCGCTCAGAACCACCTGGAAGGGAATTCTGAGCTCATCCAGCATTGAGAGTGGGATGCAGAAGCAGGAGCCTTTGGGGGGGTGGTGGTTTCCATAATGAACACCACCCACCCACCCACAGTGTTCACATGGGATGTCCTCCTTCCTTCACCACAATGCCCTGCAGACATGTAGGGTTTCTGTCCAGTTATATTATGTCATTCTAGATGGAAGACTGCTCCTGTGCTCTGCCTCCCCCCCCCATCACTTATCTTTAGGGAGCATCTGGCATTGGCCATTTGGCCCTTGGAAGCCCAGGGCCTCAGGAGCTGTGCGGTCCCTGTTGGGGCCTCCCCTGCTGAACACTGTTACCCACATTCTCCTGCCTTAGTCACTAGGGTCCTTGATGCCTAAGGAGCTTCTATGGTGGGAGAGAACACTCATTTGTGTTTGTGTAGTTGTCCTTGACCAACAGGATTTGGGGCACCAACCCCCCATGATGTCAAAAATCTGCATATAACTTTGGATTCCCCCAAAACTTAACTACTAAGTACCTACTGTTGGCCAGAAGCCTTTCTGATAACATAAACAATTACCACATATTGTGTACATTATACATATTATATACCGCATTCTTAGAATAAATTTAGCCACACAAAGAAAATGTTATTAAGAAAATCATAAGGAAGAGAAAATATATTTACTCTACTGTATGTATTGAAAAAAAAAATCAGTGTCTACGTGGACCCATGCAGGTCAAACCCACATTGTTCAAGGGTCAATTGTATTTATTTATTTATTTTTAAAGATTTTATTTATTTATTTGAGAGAGAGAGAGAGAGAGCCTGAGAGGGGAGAAGGTCAGAGGGAGAAGCAGACTCCCCATGGAGCTGGGAGCCCGACACGGGACTCGATCCCGGGACTCCGGGATCATGACCTGAGCCGAAGGCAGTTGCCCAACCAACTGAGCCACCCAGGTGCCCCACGGGTCAATTGTATTTAGTTAAAAGTTCAATTTACTAAACTTTAAAGGGAATGAAGCACACTCAGAGGGGGAAGAGGAAGAAGTTCTGGCAATGGATGGTGGAGAGGAACGATGTGAATGTACTTAATACCACGGAAGCGTACACTTAAAGACGGTTAAGATGGCAAACTTGATAAGGGTAGTTTGCCGCAATAATAAAAAAGCTGATTAAACACCAATTTTCAGGACTGACCATTTTCACAATTACCACAATCTATGAACTTTAGAACCCAAAGTCTCTTAAGGATTCTATGCAGTCACAAGTCTCTGCAGGCTTCAAACACTTGAAAAGCACCCCCAGATCCTCACCCTAAGATCCGGTTTGCTTACTCGGGACCCAATATATCATTTGTGGGGTCTACTACAAAGTGAACACATCGGGTCCTTGTTCCAAACGCAGGCAAAATGTGCCATTAAGGGTATAACACATAACATGCTTTCCTTGCTTCTGCAATCTCTCTCTCCAGCTGTCATGGAGCTGGGATCTGCTGTTTCATGCCCTTCTCCCTTGGGCTTGAGGAAGGGATGCCCATGAGTGGGGGCTGACCCTCACACGGACCTGAGGCACCACCCCTCAACTTGTCATGCATATGCTTTGCCAGCTGCGCAGTCCTGACCAATGGGCCATGTCCCAACTGGGAACAAGCTGAGCCAGGCACCTCCCTGTCCTCTGGGTCCCCTACAGCAACCCACAGCTGGCAGGCAACCCTAAGGGGTCACATCCTCTGTACCAGGACTCTGGGTATTTGCACCAGGAATGGGCAAGAGGCTTGTCCAAATGCGCTGGGGCACTGCCAGCCCTGGATGGAGACAAATGACACCATGTCCCACCCTGCACTTGTCCCTGACCACAACCCTCCCCAAGACTTAGGCCTCTGTATCAGGGAGGGCAGCAGCGATCACTGAGTTGGGGCAGGGAGGGGAAGGCTAGGTGGGCCCGGGGCCTCCAGGGGGAGGGGAGATGACAGCTGAGAACAGCAACTTCCAGACACAGACTCACATTTGACAGGGAGCAAAGAAATCTCTAGACCACTCAGAGTAGAGAAGCAGGTCCTCTCCCAAGCAGCTGCCAGGGATTGGATGCCGGAATCTTAGGAGCTTAGAAAGAAGCCAGGCAGGCAGGCACATGCAGGCAGAGAGACACCCCCCTTCCCACCACCAGACAGCCTTAGCCCTGCACGCCATTGAATTCAATGCCTGAAGGGACAGAGAAGTCACCCTGTTGAGATGAGAGAAACTATGAGCATCTCTACAAAGCTGTTTGCCAACAGGCAGTCTGGGGACGCGGAGAAAGAAAAGTAAATCGAATTATTGAAATCAAAAGCGGTGTAAAGGCACGTTTCTGAATTTTATGGATTACGGGTGACTATGAAATTTCAATAAGTGACATCGGCAATGCTCCTTAATCAACCTGGGCTAAATGAGGAGACAAAGAAAACAAAGAATAAACATGAGAGCAAAAAAATAAGAGAGCAAATGGGTAGGAAAAAAAGCTGAACTGCGGGGGTCGGGTGGGGGGTGGAGGATACTTCCCCATGCCGAGCTCCCGCTGCGGTGGGGTTGTCCCCGGAGGATACATCCCCTGTAGGCTTCGGGGTGCTGGCCTTGATCATAGCCCAGCTTCTTGTGGCACATCCACACCTGGAGAGCACAGCTGATGCCCACATGGGGCTCACGTGGCTGCTGGGGCGTGCGGCACGGGTGGGAGGTGGGGGCTGTGCCGCTCCTGCTAAGGGCCGGGTCGGGAGGAGAAGACTTAACCTGAAGTGTATCCGAGCCCACAAACTCATAATGCACTTCAACATCTAGTGCAAATAACTCTACAACAGAAAACCCCATAAAACGAACCCATTCTCGGCTCTTCTGCATAAAAACAGTGCCGGGGAGACATCTGTGCTATCATCTTTGTGGGGAATTATAATACACATAAAGTTGTTTATAGAAGCCTTTTCCTCTTTGAATAAAACGTTCAAAATAAGAGAAGCTAGGTACCAGGAAGGCAGGCTGTGTTTTGAGAAAGCCTCCTTCGCTTTCTGCCCCTCTTCTCTGAAGCTTTATAGTCTTGCCTTTCCAAGGGTAGGGCCGGGCCCCAGGCAAAGAGCAGTTCCTGAGGGCTTAGCATCCCTCCCCAGCCCCCAGAGCATCCACAGCCTGGCTGGGCTTCTCATGCCGGGAGACCCTGGCTAGCTCACTCAAAGTGAGGTCTTACGGGTTTTCTTTATTTTGAATTTTTAAAATAGCGAAGGAAAGGAACAGAACATCAAATTTCCCATAGTAACCATTTCTAAGGGTATGGTTCAGTGGCATGAAATACCGTCCCCACCATCCATCTCCAGAACTCTTTCAACTCCTCCAGCTGAAACTCTGTACCCATTAAACACTAATTTCCCCCTCTTCTCCCAACCCCATCCTCTGCAAGGGTCCCTGTGATTGAATGTTGCAATAGCCAGCGAAGCCCAGGAGTCTTAGGGTTTTCCTAGCTTCGAGACAGTTCACCCAGAGTCAGTGACCCAGGCTCCAACCGTCTGGCATAGCGAAATCGAGGCCCCTGCAGGCGGTGAACTCACCCACACAGGTCTGGCAGGTGTGATGGCATTCCCCACATCTGATTAGCTCAGAATCAAAGTAGGTGCCCCGTTCACAGTCTGGAATGCAGCTGCCCCGTGCAAAGCTGTTGAAAGAAGAAAAAAAAAAGTGTGTTTTCATATCCCTCCCGAAATTTTTTTTTTTTTAAGATTTTATTTCTTTATTTGACAGATAGAGAGATCCCAGGTAGGCAGAGGCAGGCAGAGAGAAAAGGAGAAGCAGGCTTCCTGCTGAGCAGAGAGCCCGATGTGATGCGGGGCTGGATTCCAGGACCCTGAGAGCATCACCTGGGCCAAAGGCAGCCGCTTAACCATCTGAGCCACCCAGGCGCCCCCCGCTTCCAAAATTCTAATGAAATTACAATCTCTCAATCGCCTTTCATGAGAGGAAAGGAAAGTTGCTAAAGCATGGCTCTTTGTGCCACTTGAGGTTCCAAGCTAATGAAAACAGGGAAAGGGTGGTCTGAAGCCGGAGGGAGGTCCCCCAGGAAGGGATGCCCCAGAGCCCCACCCCTCCCCTGCCGGAAGCCCCAGGCTCCTTCCCCAAATCCCTGGGGCTGAATCCCTGGGCTCTCTCTTGGTCTGTGATGGCTCATGAACCAAACTGGAAGCCAAACCTGGAGAGGAGAAAGTGAGCTTGTGTGGGTCCCCCCCGGTGGCTGGCTGGCTCAGTCTGGCCGGTCCCAGCCCGCCATGGCAAAGTGTGAGTGCTGATGATGTGTGCCTTGGGGTGGCGGTGGCCAGACGGGTTTTGAGAGCCCGACCCACTCCTGCCTCTGCCTTGCTTGAAACCTTCGGTGCCTCGTGAGGATCTGCACATAAAATCCACTCCTGGGACTGGACAGGCCCCACCTGATACGGTTCCTGCCTCCCTGTCTGACCTCGTCATGCAGCCAAGTGTGTGGATTCTAGAACTGTCTCTCGAGCTGGACTGCCCACTCTGGGACCCTGCCCTGGTCACTTCCTAGCTCTGCCACCATGACCCGGGGTAAGCCAGCATCGGCTGTCCCCTCACCTGTCTCTTCTCCTATGCACTGGGACAGGCTTGGCTTAAATTAAATGAGCCAAGGCTCGCGAGACCTGCCACGGCTGTCTGGCACACAGTAGTGTGTCTGCTATGGGGATTTCCTCACTTCGCAAGATTACACTGTGTTGGATGTGCACATTGTAAGCTGTGTGCCACCAGGCACAGGGGACAAGGGCTCTGGCGTATTGGCGAGATTCAGAGAATCCTATGTTTCGTGGGGAGAAGCCAAGGGGTCCGGAAGCCTCCCCGCATCCACGGCGGGTGCCCACTCCGGGACTCCAGGGCGCCCGAGACTGGCAGTTAAATCAAGTGCTTAGTAACTGAAGACTCCCCTCGAACGCTTCCTGCATTTATCCCCTAAAGAGATGGATGGCCGCGAATCAGCAGCTCAGTGGCTCTCACCGCTTTAACGTGACAGCGATGATTTGAAGCCACAGCTTAAAAGGATATTGGGCAATAAAAGGAAGCTTCTGTGGATTATGGCTGATGATGTTTCCCGAGTTTGCGTGTCCCTCTGAATGCTTGTCATGGCAGGAACCGCTGCTTCCGTCCGTGTGGTTCCTCCTTGGCAGGGACTTTCTGTCCGTGACCCTGTTCCTTACCTGAGCAGCTGACCTCCTCTTTCCCACAGGACCCAGAAGCCAGCTCCCTGGGACTCCTCCAGTGCTCCCAAGGCAGGAAGCAAGTTCTGATGAATTGGACCCACAGAGCCTCCCCCGCAGCCCCCAACCGCTGACACCTGCCTGGGTGTCAGCCCAGCCCAGGTGGGAGATGATTAGAATAGCTCCCTGTTCCAGGCCCCCCAGCTGTGGCCACCAGCTCAATGCCACCTCTCCCTTTGGGGACCTCCTTCCTTGACCACTTCATCCTTCCACTGTTAATCCTGCCTCGTCCGCCTAACACGTTTATAGGACCACAGGTGTGATGTGTGACTCTGGGGGTCCTGTTTCCCTTTCCTCTCCCCAGACTCCTGGGAGCTTAGGCCGTGGACCCTCTTCTCTCCTGATCTTCCTCTCCCTGATCTGGAAGAGTAAGGGCAGGCTAAGGGAAACCTCATGAAGGCAGCACTTCCTAGGCGAACAGTTTCCCCAGTGAGTAAAACGGGAGCAGTATTATCAATATCCTAGGGGTGTGTGTGTGGCTCAATCAGTTAAGCATCTGCCTTTGGCTCAGGTCCTGATCTCAGGGTCTTGGGATTGCAAGGCCCACATCATGCTCCCTGCTCAGCAGGGAGCCTGCTTCTCCCTCTGCTCCTCCCCCTGCTTATCCTCTCTCTCTTTCTCTCTCAAACAAATAAGTAAAATCTTAAAAAAAATAATACCCACATCCTAGGTTGCTATGAAGATTTAAATGAGGCATTATTGGTGACAGCACCTGGAACAAGGGCTTGTAAAATTTTTCTTATCAGTACCTACTCCAGAAACATTCAGCTCTACTGATGAATCCCAGTCCTGGCAACACCCTCCTCACCTGGGAGCCTGTTAGAAATGCCTAGCCCAGGGCTCTGCTGGGAGCTGCTAGGCCAGAATCTGCATTTTAATGGGAACCCCCGTGATTCCTTGGCCATACTGCAGCGGGGGAAGCACTGATACCCCCGCGATCCTTCCCTTTCTTCCATAACATGCAGACCCTGGTTCTTCTAGTCCCTGGACTATGGGAGTGTTTACAGCACAGTTTCCAACGGAATGTTTCCTAAGCTAGACAGTAACTTGGAGGAACAGGTAATGTCTATTTGGTTGCATTCAATGGGCTAAACAAACCTTTCAATAGATTCCAATAAAAATCATTAACTCAGGGACGCCTGGGTGGCTCAGTTGGTTAAGCAGCTGCCTTCGGCTCAGGTCATGATCCCAGCGTCCTGGGATCGAGTCCCACATCGGGCTCCTTGCTTGGCGGGGAGCCTGCTTCTCCCTCTGCCTCTGCCTGCCATTCTGTCTGCCTGTGCTCGTTCTCTCTCCCTCTCTCTCTGACAAATAAATAAAATCTTTAAAAAAAAAGAAAGAAAAAAATCATTAACTCAGCAAAATGTTTTTACAGCAGATGTGTGCTGAGCTTGGTGGGAGAGGGAAAACCAGGAATCTAAAAAAGCATCCTCCGGAGGCAAGCTCCCAGAGCAGGAAGGAGATACCAGAGCTGGGAAAAAAAAAGAAAGAGAGAGAGAAAAGGCAGAGAATGGAGAGGAGGGAGGGTGGGCTTCGCAATGCCCCCCAAGCCCTTGACCAGACTGGGAGAGGCATGGGAGTGGATACCCTTACTGGTGCCTAAAGATGGGAGCTCCTTACCTTTCCAGCAGCCAGTCCACTTTATATGGTAGGGTTGCCCTCACCAGTTCCCCAAGTACTGCATAAAAGGTAGAGATTTTACCTTTCCCCTAACTTTTTACTTTATTATTTTATTTTATGTATTTTTTAAATAATTCTATTTATTTATTTGGAGAGAGAGAGAGAGTGAGCACAAGCAGCCAGAGGGTCAGAGGCAGAGGGAGAAGCAGGCTTCCAGCTGAGCAGGGAGTCCCATGCGGGGCTCCCTCCCAGGACCCCGGGATCGGGATCATGACCTGAACCAGAAGGCAGATGCTTAACCCACAGAGCCACCCCGGCGCCCCCTAACTTTCTGTTTTTAAACATCGGTCTCCAAGTGGAACTCTGGTTCCTACAGACTCAGAATCTTTACCTTGAAGGGCTTTGGGCCTCTGCTTTTATCTTCTAGGAAAAAGTTGCTTAAACTTGGTCAGCCAGTGACAGAAACAAACAACAAAAAAGCATAGACACTCTGTTTCTGACACTCAGGTCTGAAGGGACGGGCTTACCTGAATCCTTCTTTACACACAGTACATTTTTCTGGTTCATCGATGCACTTTTTACAGCTTGGGTGGCATTTAAGGCAATGCTTCTGACCTGGAGAAAAAGAAGATGAGGAGAAGAGAAGAAGCAGAGACGTGAATCAATCCTGGGTAAAGAAGACTCTGGCATTTCAAAGCGGGCTTGGTAGAACAGCGTGTCCCCGGTGTCAGCCCCCAGGAGCGGTGATGGAGTGATCAAACAGCCAGAGGCCATGTCCACACCGCAGGCCCCCGTGTGGGATCACAGGTCTCTCTCCTCTCCCTTCTGGAGTAAATTAAAGCTCTTGCACAACCTCGAGGCTTCAGAGGAGGCGGGGGGGGGGGGGTGTGCAAAAATGACAGAGTTGGAGCCTAAAGAGGCCTCAGAGCTGCCCTCTGGTGCCTTCATAGGGGACCTTATCAAAAACTTGGTAGTTACAAAGACTCAGACATACATCTAGGACACCCAGCACACCTCCTGGGGAAATGCTGGGTCACGGCAAACCCCAGGAGCGTTTGCCTGTTCTGATCGGGTCTTGTCTTCCGGCGCCTCATCATCGCCACCTGGCGTCTGGGCCTGGAAGCTCAGGGCTGCTTGCTACACGTCTGTGCCTCTTCCTGGGGCCTCACAGGGGGCATTACACACATGCAGCAGGTGTTCAGGGAGGACGCTGGGTCAACGAGGGTGGCTCATTCTTGCCTTGGGAGCAGGGTGGGGATGGAGGAACCTATACCTGGAAAACGGGTCTGGCTGGCAGCCCAGGGCAGGTGTTTGCAAAGGCTGTGAAATGCATCTTGCAAGAGAATGGCTTTTCCCTCTAAAGGGATTCTGGTTCTTGGATGGCTTTAGGTCTATAAAGACTTCCTGGCTCCTTCCCTAGAGGAAGAACCGTCATGCCATCACAAACCCGATCAATGATCCCTCCCACATAGCAAGGGCCTCTGTGGGAAGGTTTTGACCTACACAAATCGACAACATCAAAACAGTAGCTTCTTTGAACTTGAGAACTATCCTCCGTCTGCTTAACCCAGACCCTGTCTTTTGCCTCTTCTGGGGTGACGTGCATTGGTGAAACCCTGGCATGGGAACATGGGAACCTGGGCCTCAGGGCCCCGCCCATCCACCCACCTTCCTGGGCCTGGTGGAATGGCAGGACACCTGGTTTTGTGGCTCTGAGTTCAAGTCCCACCTGTGCCATTACTAGTTGTGGGCCTGGTGCCACCTCTCAGCTTTGTTCCCCCATCTGCAAGACCAGGAAAGCATCACCTCCCTCTTAGGGGTGTGGCCACTGCCTGTAAGATGGGCCACAAAGACTAACCCACCTCTTCTGAGCCCAATTAACGCTGGCCAGGAGGCTCCTCTTTGTTTTGGAAGGACTGAAAACCTTCCGCCCGTACTCGAATCCTGATTTCAACTCAGCAGCTCTTCCTAGCAAGGGCTTTTTCCCAATGTCAACTACCAGGTCCATAAGCTGGTGCCAGATTCCCTGGGGAAATTCTCCCAGGAGAGGGGACCCCAGCCCAGGGTGGGGGGTCAGTGGGGAAGGACTGACTCATCATTCCTGTGCACACAGATATGCACTTACTTTCATCAGCATAAAATCCAGCAGGACAGAATGTCACACAGGTGTTCATCTCCTGATGGTGATAGAACCCGCGGCGGCAGGACAGGCACTGGGTTGGGCTCCTGCCCGAGCAGGTCTCACACCCCTTGTAGCACCGGCGACAGCGTCTTGCTGTTGCGTCCCCAAAGTAGCCCAGAGGGCACACGCTCACGCACTTCCTGTGGGAACAGGAGCCACAGAGGACATTACCCACCCGACCCCACCACCACCCTGCAAGTCTGCGGCCTGCTGGGTCCTGCTAAGGCAGAGCGCCTAGCTGGAGAGGAAATTCTAGCTGTCCCTCCACCCCACAAGTCAGCAAAACTAAGAGGGAAACAAAGGCCTCGGGGTGAAGGTTAAACCCTGAATGCCCATGGACTTGGCGAGCCCAGCAGAGAGGTCCCTAAGTACGCAGGAGAGGGTCCTGGACTTGGATCAGAACCTAGGAAGGCTTGCCTTTCAGTCTCCCCAGAAGAGGCGTTCAATGGCACCTGGGCGATGGCATTTGACTTTTGCAATTTTTAGCTCTGGCGCAACCTCACCACCCTCCCTTGGGGAGCTAGCCTCACGGGCAGTGAGCAAAGACAGCAAGCAGGCTCACTGCCTTTGCCTGGTGCAGGGTGAGTGTGTCTGCATCTGGGAGCTCGAGGAGCCCATGCAAGTCACGCCCATAGCCCTGCATGGCTGCTGACTGGACCCTCGGGGGGTGGGAGCTCCCCAGACCTGGCCTGTGGTGCTTTTTGAACAGTACTGGCTTCTAAAATGACATTTGTCTCTAGTTCCCAAGCGGTCAGCCTTGGTCCACTCAGTCTCCCATTTCTGTTTAACAAAATGGCTAGAAGATGGTTTATGAGCACAGATACCTTAAGGCCACATACCCTATGATTTCTCTGCGTGGGCATGAATTACTTGTGTGATGAGGACTAGAAGTTACTAAAACTTATACAATTCCAAAGTAGTCAATCTCCATGGGATTTCCTTTTTGCGGGGAGATGGTATGACATGACATCATAAGGAGGGTACGAGGCTATGGGGGGACTAAGAGCACAGCCGGAAACAGGTCACCTTGGTGGCTTTCTGAGGGGCTCCAGGACATGCAGTCAGAAGCCCCAGCCCTTTACCTGCTGGTCTTCGCGCTCCCCAAGCTGAAGTGGACACAGTTCAAGCACTGGTCTGCTTTGGGGCCGTCACAGCCCTTGTCCCCACACTCCGGATGGCACAGACCTTAAAGAAACAAGCATTGTCTTTCACCCAGAGAGATCCCTTGTCAACACAATGCAGTCCCCTAAGAGCCTGTGTCAGGGCATCACAGCCTAGGAGGGGCGGGAGAAGCTTCCTGAGAGAGTGGTGGGGCTGCCGGGGCTGGAAAGACTGTCCATCCCAAGGCAATGGGGCTACAACTGAGAGCTGAGCCTGGCCCTGGGCTCCAGCGTCTGAGGGTCTGATGACTCCAAGGGCAGCCCAAGGAAGAGGGAGACCCATCTGGGGACCCAGATGCACGAGCCGAGCAGGGTGCGATGGCAAGAGAGAGGCTGAGGACACTGTTCTTTAGGGCACTCCCCTGCAACGGCAGTCATGATCCTGGGGCCGGCCATCTCTCCTGATTCCCATGGTGGGGGACAAAGCAACGCAGGATGGGGCGCCAAGGGCATGAAGGAAGCTGCCACCAGGCAGTGATGATGGGAAGGGAATTAAGCAAGAAGGGTGGAGGAGAGGATTCCCTGCGTGCGTTGGTGGGAACAGGATGGATCTGTGAGCTCAGCGCCACGGGGTGCGGCTGACCCTCAGTGGGGAAGGGATGGGCCCTTTTCTGCAAACCTTTGCGGCTTCCCTCCCTCTTGCCCTCTGTGGTGGGCCACCCTGTCTTCCCCCATGTCCCCTGCAATCCCCGCATTCTGACCCTGGGGCCTGCGATGGAGAGCCATGCGGGGAGCTCTGTGGCCCTCCAGCAAGCCTGGAGGGAGGAAATGCTGAGTGCCCTCAGACCCGGGTGGGGCAGGTCCACAGGTCTCCTGTTCACCCGGCCTGAAGAACGTGACCACAGCATGCAAAGAACAGCACTGTGGTGGGACCCTCCACCTACCTTACCCCTGACCCCGGTCCGCCGGCTCTGGGCAATGGCTCCAGAAACCCTCCTCATGTGGGGAGGGACCCAGCAGGATATTATGAAGGCTTTTGAGTCTTTAGAAGAAAAAAAGCCTTCTGTAAGGTTCGAGTTGTTGGAAGGGGTGGGGAGCGAGTTCAGAAGCAAAGAAGAGGTGATTTGCTGGCCACCAGTGTTTTCATGGGGATGCAGGCAGAGACAAAAGTCCCCATTCTCTGCTGCCCACAATGAGTCTTTGCTGAGGTGCACAAAGCCCTCTTCATTCATCCTTAAAGGGCCTGCAGACCTTCCTAGTGTTAGACCCAGTTTATTTTGCTTCCCTCCCCGAAGGTTTACTGTTGTTGATATTTCCAAAGTTTTCATTGTGGGTCCCACTGTGAACCCCTTTCAAGGCTGCGTTCGTGCTGGGCTGGGCTGGGGAGGGCTCTGCGGTCGGTGCCCCCACTCGGCCTGCTGTGCCCAAAGCTTATCATGGAGCCTACCCTCACCCACGCCCCTCCTTCGCCAGCTCCAGACTGCTGGGTTTCTTGTGCAGTCAATTCTCCTTTGATTTGATTCCTGCCCACCTTCTTCCAGGTCATTCACGGGGGAGAGCCTCAGAAAGCCTTGCTTCCTGCTGCCTTGTTTTCTATGACCCACAGCGCTGAGTACACAGAGGAACTGGATTCCTGGGCTCTGCCCTTCCCACCTAGTCCCTCCTGCAGTGGTCCCGAGGATACTACCTTTAGGACCACAGTGATTTCTCCCCCCAGAAATCCAAGGGAACCAGCAGGTCTGTCTTGCTTGATAAAGTAAACAATGTCTTCAGTCTTAAGGACATTGGCGGGGGACAGGGAGGAGAAAGAACGATTTTCTCACTCTATCCTGGCATGGGAGACAGGAGCCCCGGGAGGTGGGACTGGATTAGGGTTGTTTGTTGCTATATTCCCAGCACCTAGAAAGGTGTGTGGCATAGGGCAGGTACCCAATCGGTATCAGCTGAGTGGCTAAAGGGTAAGAGAATGGATAACAGAAGAATAGGTGGAGGGGCGCCTGGGTGGCTCGTGGGTTGGGCCTCTGCCTTCAGCTCAGGTCGTGGTCTCAGGGTCCTGGGATTGAGTCCCGCATTGGACTCTCTGCTCAGCGGGGAGCCTGCTTCCCCTTCTCTCTGCCTGCCTCTCTGCCTACTTGTGATCTCTCTCTGTCAAATAAATTTAGAAAGAA
>NW_019154113.1:4156525-4253224 GCF_002288905.1 Enhydra lutris kenyoni | reverse complement strand
AAAGAAAGAAAGAAAGAAAGAAAGAAAGAAAGAAAGAAAGAAAGAAAGAAAAGAAAGAAAGAAAGAAAGAAAGAAAGGAAGGAAGGAAGGAAGGAAGAAAGAAAGATGGGTGGAAATTGGGAAACATCCACAAACAGAATGTTCTAGAATGTCCCAAGAGAGGGACAGCCTTGGGGGAGGCCTGGTTCATGGTGTGTGTGGACTGGACCTCACTCTCTTCCTCCCTCCCGGGACCCTTTGTGGTGGAGAGGTTGGTTCATAACCCGAGGGAGCCCCGTGTAAGGCTGGGATCCACACAACAGTGAAGGCAACAAAACCCGACCAGGGGGGTCTAGATGACCAGTGGTGGGCAGCCCCCAGTGAACAGCTTGGTAAGACACTGCCCAGGGCAGGATGCTTAGATGAGTCTCCATAAACTCCCTCTACTCCGGCTGTCTACCTGAGTTGTCTCAAAGAGCCCAATATCGAGATTCGCCTCTCAATGAAGTGTTCTTGGACTCAGTCGTCTTGGCTGTCTTCTCCCACTCACTCCATCACTCTTAAGATGGCGCGTGTTTTTTTCAGAAGGCTAGAGCATGTTCCCTGGGTGAGCATATATTCCCGAGGCTCCAGACATTGAGGGGAGTGCGATTCACACGCTGACTAGCCTTGGTCACCCAGCTACACGATGTTACGGGTGTTCCGATGACACAGGCTTATTTGGAATCTCTACCTTAAATCTTTTGGGGAGAAGATCCAGAAGTCAAAAAGCCCTACCAGCAAATGTTACAAAGCAGCTTGGGAGTTCTAGAAGGCATTCTCATCAAGTGGTGCTTAGACCAGTATCCAGGGACAGGAGAACTTGCTAGGTATCCCGATATGTCCCCTGCCCTTCATGTCATCCAGGAAAAGTGTGCTAGGACCTCGCCGGCAAACCACCGGACATGAGGTGGAGGAAAGGGGCAGGGGGTGGCCGACTGCAGATAGGAGGTGCGGACGAGACTAACAGACCCCTTTCACTGCAGGTCTAGCCTGCCCTCCTGACAGCTTGTGACCCTGGCCTTGGCTCTGCTAGGTAAGCACAGATGGGCCCCAAGACTGTGACCCTACACAATGCTGCACTGGCCATGCCATGCGTCCTGATTATCAGCTCCCCCGTGCCCGCTGAGCTGTCCTGGAATGTGTCCAGACAGAGGCTTCGGGGGCTCTGACTCCCCTCAGCGCTGCGTGGCTGACTACACTCTCCCAAGCCATCTTCAGCCCACATGCCCTCCCCTCCTGAAACTGAGGCTTCCCTTCCTTCTCACGACCTTCTGTCCTTCCCTCAAGGCCACTCTCCTGGAGCAGCCCAAGCCCATCCCTGTGGCCCGCCACCATCCTGGCTTCCCTGGCTACCTGGAATCACCTGGCACAGCCTCCAAGTTCCCCCAGACCTGCTGAAACCGCCTCTGGGGTGGCCCCCCCTCACTGGCACACCTGGTGCTCTCCGGCGGCCTCCAGCTCATGTCCCAGCAGGCAGGCCACCACCACAGGCTCTCCATCTTCAGGATGCAGCCACTCACGTTTCCCTGGCACCTTATCCAGCCATGCGGCTACTGCCCTGCCTTCCCGGGGGACCCTCCAGCCTCTCCATCTCCCAGCCCTACCCCCTCCGTTGGATTTCCATACCTTCATTGACTTCAGGAATCCCAGACTCCACCACTACTGTGGATATCCACTTGTCATGGCCCCGGGGAAATCACTATGGCCACCTCCTTCATCCCCGTTCCCAGGAACAATGTTGACTGAAAATATGACCACGGCCATCGGCATCAGGGCCGGCCTTTGCCAGGGTGGTTCTCCTGCCATCTCTGACCAGGCACCAGACACCCGTCACAGGAGTCGGGGAGGCTGGACTCTGTCTCTGCCCCTTGCTCTCCTCCTGCCCTTCATCTCTTGTCCCTGGGAGCACTGGCCCCCCATCTCTGCTCCCCAGTGCAGGGCTGTCCAGGACCCCCTGTTGCCATCTCCTGGGACCACTGCTCCGTCGGACCTCCCTACCCCTTCCCAATGCATGGGCCCTCGGTGGGGGGATGGGGGTGGTAGTGGCTACCACCAGGGTGTGCTCCTCATCCCCACGCACCTCTGTCTGCGGCCAGTTCTCCGAATCCTTGAGAACCTTCTCCCCCCAGGTGAGCACCCCTGCAAACTCCTGCTTCAACCCACCTTATCTCCGCTAAAACTGCAGAAAGCTCATCATAATCATGGGGCCACTTCAAAATCACCCTCTTTCTCTGAGCTTCTGCACTGGGGCCTATCAGTGACTCAGCTTCTTCCACAAGAGCCATGGATGGGCAGCCCCATTGCACAAGCCCTTGACCGCAGTATCTAACATGGCTGCTCCCTCCTCCTCCCCACCTCCTCCTCCCCTTTTTTCTCCCCCTCCTCCTCTTCTCTCTCACAGACTTCTACACCACAGCATCCTCCTGATCTCACCCCTCTCCTGCTCCTTCCCTGTCTCTGGCTCTTCCTGCTGTGACTGGCCTGCCTGTCTCATTTGCCCCAAGACTGTAGGGACCTTCCCTGAGAGTCTGGAACACATCCTATTCCCACGGAGATTCCCCCTCTATCCATCCAGGCCGGGCTTGGGGAACACTAAGTCACTTGTGGCGCAGGGCACCCTATTTTGTGAGATTCCAGGATAGTGTAAGGTTAGAGTCAGTAGCAGATTTTAAGAAAAAAAAAAAAATCAGACCTTTATTAATAATTACTGATTCTTGCCACCACTTAAAAATCACAGGGGGAAACAGCAGGTTAGTCCATACATAATTCAATGCTCCATCTTAAAGGAACAGCAGAAGAAATTTAAAATTGAATCAACCATAATTTATGCTTGATATGTATCAGTGGAATTCTCTGTTTTGTTACTTTTCTTTTTTCAGAAGCTATTAGATAACTCAAAACATCAATATCCTTAGATATCGCCCATCATTTATCAAGCAGCTGGAATATTTAGCTAAGGGAAAGATGCCCAACCAGAAATACTTGGTTTCTCACAAATCACCGTGGGATGGTTCAGAGGGAAAGGAAACTGACACGCTAATCACAACTGTGCCCAGCCCAGTGGCTCCAAAAGTCTGAAGCCATTCTCCAGGCTGCTGTCTCTGTGCAGGGGGGCCGGAGGTCCAGAGCCAAGGGGCCTCCCGCTGACAATGGTATGGCTGGAGAAGGGGGATTCACGCAAGGCATCTCTATTTCCTGTGAGATGCTTAACCCATTCTTGGTGACATCAGTATCTACTGACATAAGGTCCTGAGACCTTCTCCTGGGCCATCATCCCAGCCCTCAAGGGGAGTCAAGACCTTTCCTGGCTATGTTCATTCAACCCAACCCTCCTGGGTCTAGTAAGACCTGCATCCTTCCCACCTTCTGGCTATAGGGACAGAAAGTGGATGGACTTGAGAGGGTCAGGAGGCTGAGATATGAGACAAGAGATTTTGAGGATGAGATGGGGTCTCAGGAGGAGGCCCATTAGCCAGGGGGCAAGTCCCAGTTCTGGTTGGGCAGATAGAACCTTCTGTTTCCCGGCCTGAGAAGGTTGGAGAATACTTACTGGTTTGAAGCATACTTACTGGTCTGTAAAATATTAGGAGAGCCGTGGGTGGAAGGAGCTGTGTGAGTGCAAATTACCATCATTATTACAACTTCCAGGAAAGAAAGAAGACCCACCGTCACAATCCCCACCTTTTGCCAGGAACGGTCCCACACTTTAAGAGCCATGGTGGAAAACCAAAAGTCAGAGGCTGGCCTGGCCATCTCCTCTGGCTACAAGTTCATTACCTGTGTAGTCCTCTTCATCCTCAGGAACCTCGGTCTGGGGTGGAGACAGAGCAGCCTTGGGGGGTTCCAGCACGGGGGCCGAGAGCTCCAGCATCCGAGAGCGTGACTGATGGGAGCTGAAGGTGTTGTATGGGTGCTCAGCCGTGCCGTACAAGATGAGGCTCCACTCCTTCAATTTCCCTGAAAGGCACCAAGCCCAGAGTCACTGGCCAGCCTGAAACTTCCCCCAGAGAGCTCTTGAGGGGCCTGGCCCAAGTGCGAGGCATGGGGCTCCCACTATAGGGTTCTGCACCCACTGTCTTCCTTCCTAGTCACCCGAGGATCAGGGATGCACCATGACTGCCCAGGCCGTGTTCCCTGTCCCCAGGTCTCACTGTACCTCCCTCGACTGGTCTCCCCCCATCCCCAGAGAGCAGATCTGGGGCCTGGCCCCGACCTTGCCCCATCTGCTTCCAAACAGGACAGCTGGGTTACACCAAAGAGTCCTGCTATTAGGAGCCCTCACCGTGGGAAGATTGGTCTTGGACTCCTTCCTCCGTAGCCCCGCCAGGTGGGCAGGGAAGGGGGATGCGGTGACAGTGGTAGTGCAAACCCGAAGGTCCGAAGAGGCCGAGTATAGGGAGGACATCCTCAAAAATGGCAGGATGAATGGCACAGATGCCAGACTATGTGGGGGGAGGTGAGAGGCACGGGAAGGACAGGGTACACGGAGCATGTATGGGGCGGGGTAGTGAGACGGGGCGGGGGCAACAGGGACCCCACCCCGCCATCCACCTCCACTTGGGAATGATGGCCCGTGCTGCTAGGTCTTCCCAGGGGTAAAGAGAAGTGAGAAACCTTGACTGCAATCTGCAGGTGAAATCTGGGATGTTAAAAAGCAGGTCAGAAGCCAAGTTAGATGGGTGTGGGGGGCCGGCCCAGGTGCAGGCCGGAGGTCTGGCCTTCCCAGCTTCACTCTTGTGTCCCTGAACAGTCAGAGCAGTGAGACCATGTGGAGATCGCTGCTGTCCCTCCTGTGCAAATGAGGGGCTGTGGTCCACTGTGACCAGCATGGACCCACCGTGGCTCCAGCCCAACACAGCCATCCAGCTGTGGAGCCCCTCCAGGAAACCCTCGTGACCGGCCACTGGGACCCAAGCTGGGGACAGTGGCTTTGCCAGCTCCATGTCTGCGTCAGACAGAGACAAATCTCAGTCTTTCCTCTTTATTTTCTATCTCTGGGGCTCTTGGCCATCAGAGAGATTTCTCTCTTTAGGTGAAGAGAAATGAGCACTGATTCTTTGCTGTTGATTTGTGTTTTTATTGTCACTTCTGCTCCTATCACTTCCCTTCTTGGCTCTGAATGGCGGGCCATCTGTCCTTAGATATCTGGCTATATGTTATCTTTTTTTTTTTTTAAGATTTTATTTATTTGTTTGACAGAGATCACAAGTAGGCAGAGAGGTAGGCAGAGAGAGAGGGGAAGCAGGCCCCCTGCTGAGCAGAAAGCCCCGATACGGTGCTTGATCCCAGGACCCTGAGATCATGACCTGAGCCAAAGGCAGAGGCTTAACCCACTGAGCCACCCAGGTGCCCCTATATGCTATCTTTGCAACATGGGCAGCTCGGCTGGTATAACTTGGATCTTTTGTTTGAATTCCAGGAATATCTTACTCTCCTGAAATCCTAGAACAGGTGGCTCCTACTTGCCCACATACTCCAGAAGCCTGTGGGCTGCGATCCATCCTGTCCAAGGTGCAAGTGGAGGCCAGAGGCAGAAGGGGCCTGTGCGTACCAGGCCACCCCCCCATGCTGTTCTAAGTGGTGTCTGATGCTGATTGGGTTATACCATGTGTCACACAGCCACACCCTAGCCAACCAACGTCCCAGGCCCCCGAAGCCTGCAGCCCTCAAGCCGTCCCAAGTTAGCCCCTGCATCCGTGTGGGCCTTTACCTGGCCTGGCCAGGGCTGGAGGAGGCAGGTCCTTTAATCTGCAAACACATTCCTAAGCTACTTCCTAGGACACCGACTTCCAAAGGGCCCGGTTCTTCTAGACGCTCCCTGGCCCTTTCCCTAACGCGTTCCTATCACAGGCCACAGGCCACGAGAAGTACTTGGCGTGGGTGTGGGTGCAAACACAGTCCCTGGTTGTGAATTATCATCCGTTCTCAACCTCTGGAGACCAGACTGGAGCCAGATTTCCAAACCACACAGGAGCCGGGCACGTTAACGGCAGGGCAAGGAACTGATGAAGGTGGAGAGGCGTGAGAACCACACGATAGGGAGCAAGGCTCTGTAAGCTGTCATTGGAGTCGAGATCTGTTTCCACCCTCTAGCGTGGCTCCAGAAACACCCACCAAGGGGTGTTGCCACTAAAATTAGATCTGCATTTTCAGATATAGCTTTGGTAGGACAAACAAGAGAGGCCACTCTGAGCTCAGGATCAGCACGCACCCAGCACAGGGAGGGAGAGTGGAAGGAATTCCAAGAAACCAAGACAGTAGACCCTAAAAGTTCTTATCACAAGGGGAAAAAAAAAAATTTTTTTTTTTTTTTTGGTGTGTGCGTGCATGTCTATATAAGACGATGGATATTAACTATACTTATTGTTTCTCTAAGTGTGTAACTGATGAGGGAACAGAGGCTGGCTGAGGACAAAGCAAAAGGCTGACACCCGGCAACCTCCCCAGTCCCCAGTTCTGGGTGGGACATATGTGACATTCTTTTTTTTCTTTTCTTTTTTTTATTTATTTATTTGACAGACAGATCACGAGTAGGCAGAGAGGCAGGCAGAGAGAGAGGAGGAGGCAGGCTCCCCGCTGAGCAGAGAGCCTGATGCGGGACTCGATCCCAGGACCCTGAGATCATGACCCGAGCTGAAGGCAGAGGCTTCAACCACTGAGCCACCCAGGCGCCCCTCTTTTTTTTCTTTTTTAAGATTTTATTTATTTATTTGACAGACAGAGATCACAAGTAGGCAGAGAGGCAGGCAGAGAGAGAGAGAGAGAGGAGGAAGCAGGTTCCCTGCTGAGCAGAGAGCCCGATGCGGGGCTCGATCCCAGGACCCTGGGATCATGACCTGAGCCGAAGGAGAGGCTTTAACCCACTGAGCCTCCCAGGCGCCCCCATATGTGACATTCTTTAGGAATCTCCCAACTATCTTAATGTTAATACCTTGCTAGAGGGAAAAATCTTGGCAATGACAAGGTCTCAAGGCATCCGGTATCTTATAGGTCTCTTTAGGAAAGTTCTATTGAAACCTCCCGTTTTCCTTACCTCCCCTAACCCTATCATACAGAACCTGCCACCCCTCACAACCCCGGGGTAGCAGCTGTCTCTGCCTACGGGTCCTGTCCCTGTGCTTTAACAAACCACTATTTTGCACCAAAGATGTCTCAAGAATTCCTTCTCCGTCATTGGCAACGGACTCCACCCCACTGAACCTCACCTATATTCTAAAACTTCATCATAGCTATTGTGCAGTATAGGTAAGTGAGGTCCTTATTCTGTATGTGAATCCACTTGGACCCTGCTGGGTATCAGTCATATCTCAATAAACTGAAAGGATAAGACAAAAAAAGAATTTCAAGAAACCAGCAGTAGACACTGCCTTGGTGGGGAGGCTAGGGTTCAGGAACAGAAAAGAGACTTCATTTTTTATGGTATTCCCTTGGGGACTATTGATTTTTTTTTTTTAAGAGCTTCAGCGTATATAATTTAAGAAGAAATTTAGTTTAATGAAAAAAAAAGTGGTTGTATAGTCAAAGAAAAAAACATTTTAAAAAACTGTGGTACCCAGGGCTTTTGGTTTATGTTCCTGAATAAGCAATACATACAAATAGCTCAAATTCCAAATGTATGAAAGGGAATACAGCAGAGCCTGCCTCTAGCCCCATCCCCGGGCCACTGTCTCTCTTACCACAGGTGACCCCGTTACTCATTTCTTTTGTATCTATCCTTCCTGAAGCATTTTACTCTTTTTTTTTTTAAGATTTTATTTATTTATTTGACAGAGAGAGACACATCGTGAGAGGGAACAAGCAGGGGGAGTGGGAGAGGGAGAAGCAGGCTTCCCACCGAGCAGGGAAAAGGGAGCCTGAGGCGGGGCTCCATCCCTGGACCCTGGGATCATGACCTGAGCTGAAGGCAGACGCTTAATGACTGAGTGACCCAGGCACCCCATTATTCTTTTTTTTTTTTTTCTTTAAATATTTTATTTATTTATTTGTCAGAGAGGGTGGTGGAATGCACACAAGCAGGGGGAGTGGCAGGCAGAGGGAGAAGCAGGCTTCTTGCTGCGCAAGGAAACCCCCATCTCCCAGCCATGCTGGACTCAATCCCAGGACTCTGGGATCATGACTTAGGCCAAAGGCAGACACTTAGCCAACTGAGCCAAGCAAATACGAGCATATGTTCTGCTCTGTCCCCCTTTTTAACACACCTGATAGAACCTTCCACACCTTGCTTTTTCCATTCACAATGCATCTTGGTGACCTTCCCATCACTGAATCAGAGAGATGCTGAGTCATTTACTTGAGGGTCCCCAGCTGATGGGCATTTAGGTTGTTTCCAGGTTGCAATTACAAAGAGTGCCATAACCTTGGTCACATGAAGAGGGACCCAGGGAGATAAAAAGAAGTCCCCATGGGTGACCAGGTCTCAGTGCCGGTTCCCTCCATGCTCACCATCCCCAGAGTCTGCTTTCACTTTGGGGAGATGACTCACCTGGGTACAGAAAATCACAGAAAAGTAGAAGGAGGGCCCTCAACAGAACTGCCTTCTGAGGCAGGAGGATTTAAAAATGTCGGCCTGCTTTGGTCAAAGCATTTAACCAGAACCTATTATTTACTATTCAAGACACTCGACATGCCTGTTCAAGTTTACCCTGACAAACACCCAACCAGTACCACTAATTCCTTAATTTCCAGGAGGGGGCGTCTTCAAAGACATCCAAATCCAAATTCTTTGGTTTTTCTTTTTCCATCAGATTCCTGAGACTGTAGAAGAAAGTATGACAAATCCACCTGCTTAACCACTTGGGGCGGGCACTGCCAGGACTCTGTCTCCAGATGTCACCAGCAAAGGCCCGGGCAACAATAATTGTGGGAGGCAGACGGTAATCCTGGTTAATGCCAATAAATGGCTTTATCATCATTCACTATCTTCAGTGCAGCGTTTCCCCTCAAAGAATTGAATTGGTAATGAACAAACAGGATTATTCCCATTATTCAAAGGAAGAACCAGCATTAAGGGAGCCTAGGGTCGAGGTTGCCAATAGGAAAGCACCAGCCATCACAAAGCTTTTCTCTGCCTGGAGTTTTGAATCGAGTGTTAGAAATCCTCATTAGAAATCCTCCAGAGGGGAATTTACAGCTGGAGACAAAAGAGGGTAGAAGTGGGAACAAGGTTTTGTGAGGCTCAGGACTCTGAGCTAATACTTCTCAACTCTTGAGTTTTCTTTGGCCATAAGAAGTTATGAACAATAAAGAATTTATTAATCCTCCCTCCCACCCCTAACACTGAAAACATGCAGGGAGCAATTCTTTAGTCAAAACATAGTAAAGAAAGAGAGGTCTAAAGAAAAAAAAAAATCAAAAAATACTTTTCAGTCCTCCCCCACCCCCCTAGTAAAAGGTTTTTTTTCCTTGTAAGAGCCAGGGAACCTGACTTAGAAAGTTTACAAAGTTTAATGAAGAGGTTTTGGTGGAAGGAATAAAAAAGGCTCACCTCCCTCTGTTTATAAAAATATATAAAAACACTTTAAAGGGGGATTTTATGGTATGTGGATTATATTTCACTATATTTCAATAAAGCTATTATATAAAATACTGTGTGTGTATATGTATATATCCACACACATATGTGTGTATTATACACACATGGAGAGAAACCCCAACATTTACTCAATAAATTTAACACATAATTAAAAATTCACTTTAGGTTCACATTATGATAACTAAGAGGAAAATAAAGGGAATATAGGAAATGACCTGGAAAGGACAAGGAAGAGTGAACACATGTGTGGGGACCCCCCCACCTGTGTATGCTCACCCTCAGAGCCCGAAGTAAGACAGGGGAGATGGGAGAATCTTCCCTACGATCTTGTAGTCATAAAAACCATTAAAGAGGATATTTTCAGCACCAGGAAAAGGACCTAAGAATCCAAGCTCCAGCATTCATTTAGGTGAAAGGTAGAAACAAATCTACATTTGGTGAAGAAAAACCGTTGTCCTGCATGGTAATGCACAAAATAGCATCTTCCTTAATGGCACCAATGAGGTGAGATAGGAAATGCTCAAATACCACATTTTTTTTTAACATTTTTTACCCTTTTCAAAGTCATGAATTAACAGTTTGCCAAGTCAAGTAATGCTACACAGTTGAGGCCAAGACAGAAGTCCTTTATGTCACCTTTTCACACTTTGAGCTTGATTAAATAAATGTTCATGTGCTATGTCCTAGTTTCTCAATATTAGACACTATCCAATGACAGCCTCCCTAGGACATGGTCACATCCCCTCCCATATCCCCAACACTCTGTTAACACCATTTCTTACTCAGTATTTAGTGTCTTCTCCCCCAATCCACTCCAATTTCATGTTGTAAGAGATTTCCTCAGGTCTTCTAAGCTATCTGTTGACTTTCTAATTTTTGCCTCATGTTTGTAATCTTCAAGGCACTGATCTGGTTCTCCCAATGCTCTTTTCTCAAAATGCAGAAACCTGTTCTTGTTTTATAGATGAGATATTTCCTCTTATCCTTCCTGAGGACACCTATGAGATAATAGAATTTATATATTGGTCTGTGCCCCAGATCTTGGCACAGAGCTCCTGAGACCCTATCATTTCCTAATTGAGAAGGACAGTAGGAGCATCTCTTGTTATAATATTTGTCTTTGACCCTGTCCCTGACTCAGGACTCCTAAAACCTTGTACATTCCTAAGCATTGTTTGTTCTATGGAGATGACTTTGGTTGGGCTTCTGGTCATCAAAAAGACCAAGCTATGATTAGGAGCATGGAATTTTTAGCCCTGTCCCTCACTTCTCTAGAGAGGGGCTAAAAATAAAGTCAGTAATTGATCATGCCTACATGAGAAAACCTCCTTAAAATCCTAATAGTATGTGGTTTGGGGAGCTTGTGGGTGGGCAAACAAATCCACACCAGGAGGGGGATGCACCCCAAATGTGCAGGGATGGAAGCTCCTGCTCTCAGGCACCCCCAGTCCTCACCCTCCCTATGTATCTCTTCATCTATGTATCTGTACCCTTTATCATTTCCTTTAATAAATTGGTTGAGTGTAAGTAAGTGCTTCCCTGAGATTTGTGACTGACTCCCAAGAGGAATTCTTTAGAACAAAGATCTATGACTGGTGGGTTAAAAGCAATGGTGATAACCTGAACTTGATACTGGCATCTGAAGGGGATGTGAGTGTGTAGGTGTGGTGGGCAGTCTCGTGGGACTGAGCCCTTAAACTGTGGGATTGGATGCTATCTCTGGGTAGATGGTGGCAGAATTGAGTTAAATTGTAGGACCCCTGATGGGTGTGACCAAGAATTGCTTGTTGTGGGTCAAAACCACACACTTGGAGACTAGAAGTGTTAGAGGCAAAATGTTCTGTATGAATAGTAAAGGAGATACACAGGAGGAAAACACTGTAGGGAATACCTGGAGTTTTCCCTACTCGGGGGAGGAATAACCGAATTTTCCTATTTTATACGACCAATTATAGTTTTTCTAAAGTTATTCTTTCCCCTCCAAGTTTCTTCTCTAACGCTGGATAATTTCCTCAAATGTCTGGTGGTCCTCGTGGGGATCTTTTCATATTCAGTAGTAAGGTACTCAAAAGCTGATTGGAAGCTCTGTGTGCTGGAATATGGAAACGTACATTTTTTTTGTTCATTCATTTTGTATATGGCAAACTTGCTAGCTTGTACAATATGAGAAAAGAAATGTTATCATAATATGTAAGGCGGCTCAGAGGTAAACATGGCTTACATAGTAAACGTAAACACTTCCCACCAGAACAATGGAGGTCAGAGGAAAATATATTATCTTTACAGTGCTAAAATCATATGTGTGTGTGTGTGTGTGTGTGTGTGTGTATACACAGAGAGAGAGAGAAAGAGAGAGAGAGCATGAGAGGGAAGAAGGTCAGAGGGAGAAGCAGACTTCCCATGGAGCTGGGAGCCCGATGCAGAACTTGATCCCGGGACTCTGGGATCATGATCTGAGCCGAAGGCAGTCGCTTAATCAATTGAGCCACCCAGTTGTCCAAAGTCGGATATATATTTTCAAAGATTTTATTTATTATTTTGAGAGAGGGAGAGGGAGCGAGAGTGAAGAGAACATGAGTGGGGGGAGGGGCACAGGGTGATGGAGAAGCAGACTCCCCGCTGAGCAAGGAGCCAGATGTGGGGCTCGATCCTGGGACTCCAGGATCATGACCTGAGCCAAAGGCAGACACTTAACCAACTGGAGCTACCCAGGACTCCAGAAATCTGACATTTAAAAAATACTGCCAACACTGGAGTGCCTGGGTTGAGCCTCTCACTCTTGATTTCAGCTCAGGTCATGGTCTCAGGGTCATGAGACTGAGTCCCTTGGGTAGGGTTCCGCACTCAGCATGGAGTCTGCTTGAGATTCCCTTTCTCCTTTCTCTCTCCCCCTCCACCAGTCTCTCTCCCTCCCAAATATATAAATAAATAAAATCTTAAAAAAAACAAACAAACACGAAAAAAACACTGCTAACCCAGAATTCCATATCCAGTGAAAATACCATTCGAGGTTGGGTGGAGTCTTGGAAACCTCACAAGGATTGCCTCAAAACAGAGTCAAACTCAAAGAGTCAACAAATGAACAAATACATTTTTAAAAACAAACAAATCAAACTGGTTGAAATAAAGACATTCTGAAATAAACCTAGCCTGGGCCAACTCATAGCCAGCATGACAACATGATAAGAAATGAAAAAGGATATTCTTCAGGCAGAAGGAAAATGATACCAGATAAAAAACTGGATCTGCAGAAAAGAATAAAAAGCACCAGAAATGGAAATACGCAGATACAAAAAAAAGAGTGGGTTTCCTTCTCTTACTTTCTTTAAAAGACAAAGACTGCTTAAAGCAAAAATATCACTATAAAATGGAGTTGGTAATATATACAGAAGTAAAATATATGACACAATCATAGCACAAAGTCGGGAGTTGTGGGGGACAGAAAGACACTGTCCTTAGGCTCTTATATTTGTGAAGTGTGAAGCCGTGTGATGATAATTCTAAGTAAACTGTAATGTATTAAGGATACATATTGTAATCCTTAGAGTAACCACATGAATATGGCTAAAAGTTCAATAAAGGAAGTAAAATATAATATTCAAAATTATTTAATCCCCCTCTTCCAAAAAAAGGGCAGGAAACAAGAAACTTTTTTTTTTAAGGGTTGGAAGGGAGAGAGAGGGAGACAGAATCTTAGGCTGACTTCATGATCTGCACAGAGTCCAACAGGGGGCTCGATCTCGTGACCCCGAGATCACAACCTGAGCTGAAACCAAGGGTCGGACACTAAACTGATTGAGCCACCCAGGTTCTCCAAAGAGAAGCCTCTTAAATATTGTCAGATTTTGCTTAACATTGAACTTGGAATTTTCATAGGTTCTTGACTGAGACTGGCTGAAAATTCTCCATAATGTGCTGTTAGGATTTGGCATAAAGGATACACAGGCTTCATTCAACTACTGGGCACTGTTTCTCTTTTTTCTACTGTGTGGAAGAGTTTATGGAATATTGATGTTATTTCTTCCATTTGAATGTTTAGTGGAATTTGCCAATTCATCTATCCAGCCTTGAGTTTCCTTTTAAATTTATAGAAACAATTTCTGAGGATAATTTTAATCTTTATTTTTGTGTGTGTCAATTTTACCAAGTTGTAATTTTTTTTTCTTGGAATTGCCTATTTCCCTTCAAATTTCTTTTTCTTTCTTCCTCTCTTTTTTGGTCACAAAGTTGTTTATCGTGCCTTCTCCCAGTAACTTTAATGTATATAGGATTTATAATAACGTTCTTCGTTTTCATTCCTATAATGATATATTCTCAGTTTTTTGCCTTGACTGGTCTTCCTAGAGGTTTATCAATTTTATTCGTTTCTTCAAAGAACCAATTTATAGTTTTCTTGATTCTCTCTTCCATATCTTTGCTTTCTATTTTATTAATTTCCGCTCTTAACAACATTTCCTTCTTTCTGCTTTCTTTGCATTGATGCTATTGGTCTTTCTCTACCATCTTAAGTTGGATGCTTAGCACATTAATTTCCAGGCTTTCCTCCTTCTTAATACATGCAGTTAGGGCCATAAATTGTTGAGGGAACAGAAGGCTGGCTGAGGACAAAGCACAACCCCACACCATGCAACCTCCCCCTACCCTCCACTCCTGGGTTGGGGGTGGTGGACGCGTGTGACATCCTTCCAGGAAATTCCCAACTATCTTAATGTTAATACCTTGTTAGAGGGAAAAACAACCTGAATGTGACAATGGCAAGGGCTCTAGGTATCCTGCCAGTCTTCTTTAACATATGAAAATCCTTTTGAAACCTCCCTTTCCCTCATCTCCCCCAACTCCCAAGTATAGAATCAACTACCCCTCAATTCCCCCTCCCCCGACCCCCTCCATCCCCGCCCTGGCGGCAGCTCCTTCTGCCCAGGCAGCTCCTTCTGCCCAGGGATCGTGTCCATTGTGCCTTCATAAAACCACTATTTTGCATCAAAGACGTCTCAAGAATTCTGGCTTGGTCGTTGGCTCCGGACCTCACCCCACCAAACCTCACCTATATTCCCAAAACCACATCAAATTTCTCCGTCTCCATTACTCCACGCTGGCATCCCACTTGTTTGCACACGTGCTATTTTTATCATCATGTAGTTTTACATATTTTCTCATTTAAATTATGGTCTTTTTCCTTGGACACATGAGTTATTTAGAAACGGTTTTCAATTTCCCAGTGTATGGGCTTATCCTAGCTATCTTTTTATTTTGATTTTTAACTTAAGTGTAACGTCCGAGGACAGCGTTTATATGTTCCCATAGGCTGAAGCTTGCCAAAGAGCCCACTGTGTGGCCGATTTTCATAAATATTCCATTTAACGCTCGAAAAGAAATTGTACTCTTCGGTTGGTGGGTACAGCGCTCCAACAGGCCCTGCAGACTTGACTTGTCAGTTGCAACATCAAATATATTTGGGGGATAGTAAATCTCCTACCTTGTGTGTGAGTTTGGTTTTTTCTCTTTGTAGATTTTTTTTTTAAGATTTTATTTATTTATTTGACAGAGATCACAAGTAGGCAGAGAGGCAGGCAGAGAGAGAGAGGGGGAAGCAGGCTCCCTGCTGAGCAGAGAGCCCGATGCGGGGCTCAATCCCAGGACCCTAAGATCATGACCTGAGCCAAAGGCAGAGGCTTAACCTTCTGAGCCACCCAGGCGCCCCTCTCTTTGTAGTTTTAACAGTTTTCCGCTTTCTATATTGTGAGGCCATGTCAGAATTGAACCAAATCTTCTATCAAGGTGTAGTAATACTCTTCCATTCTAAGGATGAGCCTGTTGTCCTGACATTTCTGCTTGTCTGACGCTCATAAAACTACACCAGCTTTCTTCGGGTTCGTATTTGTTTGGTATGTCTCTCCCCATCTGCTTTAGTTTTTAACGTTCCTGGGGTGTGTGTGTGTGTGTGTGTGTGTGTGCGCGCTTTCTGTTTCAGATAGCATTCCTTAGAGTTCTAGGGGTCAGTCCCAGCAGGACGCAGACAGCATAATTAAACTGGGATAATCCAAGGGCGCTTTGATAAAGAGGCTGTTTACAGAGGTGTGAGCGGAGCACAACAAATTGGCAACTTTGGGGAGTGGGGTTCATTGGGGCTAACAACAGAAGGTACGTTAAGCCCTTATGTGTACTATGTTCTGCTGGCGAATGGAGGGCAGGTCTGTGACCCTGAAGGATGCTGGCTACTGGGGGCAGCTGGAGGGAAACAAAACAAAACAAAACCCCATAAATAAATATTTCCTTCCTCCCTCCATTCTCTTGTGGCGTTTCCCCTTGGCTGAACTAAACGGTAAGCCACAGGC
The DNA here is from genome assembly GCF_002288905.1 of Enhydra lutris kenyoni. Lineage (NCBI taxonomy): Eukaryota > Metazoa > Chordata > Mammalia > Carnivora > Mustelidae > Enhydra > Enhydra lutris. The sequence goes on along the minus strand of NW_019154113.1, from coordinate 4,237,336 downwards.
AAAGAGTCTGTGATTAGGCCGGCCTCCTACAACGGGATGGAGGGGAGAAGAATGGAGAATGGGGCCGGTGGGCGGGAGAAACACACCTGATACATCAGCAAATACGTTTTTAAAAAGTCTACTGTGACAATTTTTGTCTTCTCAAGTGAAGCCAATGTACTATCTACCTTGAGTGTAACTACTGAGTTGGACTTGTTTTGTGTGTTCTGTCGCTAGTTTCTTTTTCTTCTCCTCTTTTTTTTTTTTCCCTTAACTTTCTGTGCCTCTGAGGTCCCAGCTTTATGCAGGTGCTATAAAACTCTCTGGGTGGGCTCCCCAGATCCAGCAAATACCCCAAGACACAAGTCACTATCATCACTCCATTGATCTAACTGTCAACATTTCAATCAGCATTTAAAATTCTCTTCGTGGGCTGGCAAGACCCTTGGTCTTCCTATGGTCTGAGGCAGGATTCTAGAACATCTTTTAATATTTCAATTCTGTCTTTGATTTGGGATAATCTGTTAATGGTTTAGAAAACATATTTACCTTACACTAAAGAAAAAAAAAATCAAACATTATGGAGAAAATCAAATCCTAAAAAACTAGGAATGAAAAAAAACATTATCAAAACTCTGGAGGAAAACTTTCAGATTATCTATAAAAAAATTAAAGGTCAACTAGCATACCAGAAAAAATATTTATAGGAACTATGACACACCCTGCGTTATTACACTGTATTTTTACCTGGAGTACTTCTCAACCTACTAAAGACAGGACTGAGACCTCTTGGGACAAAAACGGAAATGGCAATTTTCCAAAGAAAAACATATTTTTCCACAAATGTTTGGAAAAGGTACTCATCCTCATTAGTAATTATCACAATGCAAATTAAGGAAAGATATCCTTGGTTTTCTCTCGAGCTGGCCAGTGAGTGTGCCTGGTGAGATTGTAAATTGGTTCAATTATTTTGAAAAGCAAATCAGTGATATGCATCAAAAAGTAGATATATGCTTCCATCTCTTATCTGTCCCAGTGATTTACTTCTGGTGACTGATCCCCAGGAAATAATTTTAAATTTAGGAGAAAGCTTTCTGCACAAAGCTATTTATAATAGCAAAAAAAAAAAAAAAAAAAAAAAAGGAAAGGAAAACACACTACATGTCCAACAATAGATGTACGGCTTAAATACATTATGGCATTCCAGTGAAGTTTTATAAAAAAAATATAAAATGCTGCTTATAAAGGATATATAATAACATTAAAAAGTGCTTGATACACAAGTAATAAAAAGAAATACAAAGTTATGAAAGCAGTATGGTTAGAACTCTGTAAAATGTCAGGAAAAAAAAAAGGCCAAATAGAATTACAGATATATTTTTGAACATGACATGTTTCTGAAAAAAAAAATAAAGTCAAATGTTCAAAAATTAAATGCACTTAAACATCTGATGGTTTGCCAGAACGCTGACCAGCGCGGTTAGCATGAACCTCGAGGTCCATCTTTGTACCTAACTGCTAACACCTTCTGAAGGAACCTCAGAAAGGGGTTTCAGGAGAGCTCTTCTCTTCTCCACATCATTTTACTTTTCATTTTCAACTGCATTTAGAATTTTATCTGCAACTAGTAAAGAAAAACCTTCTCTTTTTGTTATATTCACCATCGGGGGACACAGAACCAAGTCGAGAATGCCAGGATTCACAACCATGCACTGCAGTGTGGGGTTGGATCCTCACCAGCTAAGTGGGAATCCACCCTTCTTTTTTTCTTGAACTAAGAGACCAGGGGAACTGGAACTGGAACTGGAACTCTTTGTGGTCCCTTGGACAAGTAGAAGGGAGGTGAAAAGACCTACTGAAATACTTGAATCCTTGAATTAATACTTGAATATTAAATACTTGAATATCAAAGCAAAAGGGGTTAGAAGTCTGGGGCACCTGGGTGGCTCAGTGAGTTAAGCCTCTGCCTTCAGCTCAAGGCATGATCTCAGGGTCCTGGAATCGAGCCCTGCATCGGGGCTGTGCTCTCTCTTTGCCTGCCTCTCTGCCTACTTGTGATCTCTCTCTGTCAAGTAAATAAATAAAATATTTTTAAAAAGGAGGGAGGGTTAGAAGTGAGACTTTTGGATAGCCCTGTGTGCACTGACCATTTGGAAACTTTACTGAGCTCTCGGCTTCTATTTCAAGAGAAGCAGGAGCGGTACTCTCCAAGGGCACTTTCCAGAAACGAGAGAGTTCAGTGACAAACCTGAAAGCCAACACAGGAGGCTCATGATTTCAATCTGACTTCCTTTCTAGCCGCCAGTACAAGATAGACTGAGCCGCTGATCACAGATTGCCAAATTTCAACTCATCCTGCAAACGGAGATGAGCTCAAAACAGATGTCAATTAAAGAGAAGTCTGTCAAATAACAATAAAATGAGAAAAGCTTTGCTCTTAGGAAAAAAAGAAATGCATGCAACAGCTAACTATCTGAAAGGAAATCAGAAAACCAGGGAGCTTTTTATGATTAAAAGAAAAAAAAAAAGGAAAAGAACAGTCACACAAGAGAGACTAATTTCTTCCACTTTTAACCGATTATTAAATGTTTTACTGAGTGTGCACAGCCAAAACCAGAGTTGATTAAAATTATATGAGCTCTTGATTTAAACAAGGTTCTTGGATGCACACTCATTCAGTCACTCAAATCCTCCTTGACTGTGGGCCAGGGAAGAGACAAAGAGCCTTAGCATTGAATCCCCAAAGGCAAACTCTGCTGACAGCGGAGTCGTACTACACCAGTTCGAAACATGATGCTTTTGATCGTCTCTTTCTCCCCGATATTTCCTACAGGTTATTAAAACTCTCGTTCTGTCGGCAACAGTGTGTTGTCGGCCTGAGTGTGTGCCCAGGCTCCCTAGAAAATGGGAGTCCGGGGCCAAGCCTACAGGCCAAGGGCTGAGGCTTTATTGGAAGGTGTGACCTGGGGCAACAGGAGTGAGGAGAAAGGGGGAAGGTGAGTTAGGGGGTTGGGGAACAGACACCAAGCTGGCCCAGCTTCACAACCAAACATCAGGGCGCTTGGCCAGGGGACATCTTCCAAAGAGCTTTGGGGGACTGTGGGGGAAGGGCAGGAACTTATCTCCCGGCTCTCACTGGGCAAACCTCCTGTGCGCTTCCGGTGTGTCCCCTGCCCCCCTCCAGGCAGCTGGATGCTGGGGAGCCCGGACGCCAAGCCTCCTCTGGAAGTAGAAGGAAAAGCCACAGCATCCCCAGGTCCTACTGGGAAGGACCTGACTCCCTAGGGCCACTGAAGCTTCCACCTGTGGGAACAACTGTGCCCCGGGCCAGCCTTCACCTGGGGGCGCTGAGGAGATAAGCTGGGGGCCAGACCTCTCTACTGGTCAAGAGGTGAGGCCCAAGGGCAGAGGGGCTGAGCCATTGTGGAGAAGTACATAACAGGTCAAGTGTGACGTTTACGGAGCAAAATGCAATCATTACATGTGCTTGGAGGTAGAAAGCATGAACAAGCATGAGCAATATTTGAAAAGAACATTTCCCCTACGCTGTCCTCCCATTCAAGGGAGCACAGAACCTTTGTAAGATACTAGATAACAGTAAAAGGGAGACTCGCAGAACTGGGGACCCAAGACACACAGATAGGTTCCAAGATGGCTTGCCACCTAGAAATATGTGTTGGTGCTTTTAATATTTCAGGCACTATGGCCGGACACCGATCAAAACCTTTTTTTTTTTTTTTAAATAAAGATTTTATTTATTTATTTGTCAGAGAAAGAGAGAGCATGCGCACAAGCAGGGGGAGCAGCTGGCAGAGGGAGAAGCAGGCTCCCTGCTGAGAAAGGAGCCAGATGTGGGACTCGATCCCAGGACCCTGGGATCATGACCTGAGTCGAGGCAGATGCTTAACTGACGGAGCCACCCGGGCGTCCCTGGTCAAAATCTTTAAAAAAAATCCTCTGGAAGTATTTTTCTCATATAAAATATTCCTACATTTGAATATCATCCAAGCTCAAGAAGTACTAATTCTATAATATTCCTAAGTACTGTAATTCCCATCACACATGTGCAGTAATGGAGGTGGAGAGAAGTTGTGTGATCAAGCCAGCAAGTGTCCTTGTTGGAACTTGGACTATAGCTGCCAGACACCCTCCTCTGGGCTGACCCCACACAGGTCCCAACACCTGAATCCTGTGCCCTGACCTCTGTTTACATCGCAGCCTGGTCTTCCTCCTGTCACCCACCAGGTCACAGGCAAGTCAACTGGACTGTGGGTTTGGGCTTGACCTTCATGTCTGCGCCCCTATAGCATACTCTGTAGGTTTTGGCAAAAGCACTGAACTTCTTTGATCTCACCCCGGCTTCAACTTTCACATCTGTGCTAAGGACAGAAGCAAAGATGGGATTCACAGAAGCCAGCAGGTGAAGTTGGGTGTAACTGGGCTGGGCTCCAAAGAAAGCCAAGATGTGTGAGAATTTCTTAAATGGCTCTGGCCCCAGGGAACACGCACAAAGGCCACTGAAAAGCCAGTCAGTTTGTGGTGTAAGATCTCCTCACAGCAGCTTCAAAAGCAAGCTGTTGGTTAGCAAGCTTTGGTTTCTTTTGTTGGGGGGGAGGGGAACATTGCTTAAGAAGAAGAAAGAATAGGAATGTACCTGCTGAGTTCAAGGCTTGAAAAGAGTTTTCCATTCAGGCCTTTGACTGGATGGTGATCCCACTTGCCCTCAGCACAGCAGCCCAGGATTCTGCTGTTTCCAGATTCCTGGGTTCTCCAGAAAAGCAGAGCCAGTTTCATTTTCCTCAAAGGTACTGAGACTGGTCTCTGCCAGTGACCTCTGGGCTGGAACTTCCCCAGGGGGCGCAAATGGACCACTTCCTAAAGTCTGTGGTTAGAACCCATGCCTATGGCAAGCCGATGGGGGTGGGGAGGGGAAGCTGAGTTTCCATGACAACCCTCTGTATGCCAGGTTGGGCTAGAAAAGTTCACCGCCATCAGGTGCTCACAACATGCTAGGAGAGAATTATTATTACTCACAAGATTCCCCCCTACCAGTAGCTGGTGGATCCAGTATCAGGACCAAGGCCATATTACTTCAACATTCACGTTCTTTTCACCAAATCACACTGTGATCCCAAATGCAGAATACCACGGACATTTGTTTTGCAGTCGCTGGAACTTCTGCTTTTTGGCTTGCTACCGCAATATTTACCCTCCCATGTTCTAATTTATGTTTTCTTTGAATATTACAAAGACTGAAAATCTTTTGTTCACTGGTTATTTATATTTTTTCTTTATAAACTGTCTTTTTAGGCTCTTTCCTCATTTTTCTACTGGGGTGCTCTGCATATTTCTTAGTGATTTGTAAGCACTCTTCATATATAAAGGCTATGACAGTATAAAGCTTTGTTTGCTATCATCTAACTATGGGGGTTGAGATGCTAGAGATAAAGAAGGTGTCCGCCTCTGCATTGCAATTTTTTTTTTAGTACCAAATATTGTTTTTTAACTCCCTGTCTTGGAAAAGAGACTTTTTAGCATATTGAGAATTCAAACGATAACTGTTTCCTGACTGCAACATTTAGGCAGAAAAATAGTTTGATCTGTTAAATAAGCAGTTAAACCAATGGCAGTTAGACCTTTACCCTTCTGAGTGGGTCTTGAGAAGAAATAAACCAATGAAATGAGAGCCCCTGATTGTGATGTCTAGTCCTGAGGGAGGGACCAATGCTCTACTCAGAGATGGGATGGCTCTGTTGGGAAAACGAGGAGATTGGGGTTGGGGGACAGAGAACATTATAAGGCCTGAGCCTTGGTCACACATGGAATACATCTCGCTTAAAGGATACCCATCCCAAAAGATAGTCCATTCCCTACATGATTCCCAATAAGCAGTGGTGTGCTAGAACCAGTTTGCTTGATGTATTGACTGTTAACATTTTCAGGAACTTCGTGAACTGATGGATAAATACAGCCTTTATTAAAAATTAAATGATATAAACTTATACTTAACAAATTATATCAAAAACAAAGGTAACAGATACTCCAAAATCATCACTTCCTAATCACTTTACTGGATTCTGTCATTATCCATGCTTTGTGGTTTACCTACATTTATTCCATTCATACAGTAGAAATACTATCTACACTTGGCTATTGTGTATCTCTGACGTAGCACTGGTGGCTTGAAATCAGCCCTGGTGGGAGCATTTACACGTGGAAATCAATAAATGCTACCAATAGGGCTTGATCTACTGTTGATCTTCTAGACTTAAGAAAGTGATGAAGGAGGAAATATGCATAATGCAGATTAAACTTAAAAGTGCATATTATCTGTAGCCAGCCATTACCTTGGCGACGGCTTTAAAAAATTGAGGCAATATTCTTCCGGTGTTTGAAAACTATCATCCAGTTCAGCAGTGAGGTCTCCAACGTCACTGACAAACATGTTCCAACTTATGTTTATGCCAAAAGACAGCTGTTCATCAACTGCAACCACAGACTGGCTATAGATACAAGAGCTTGGCAAAAATCAATGAATGCATTCTCTCCGCGTCAATGGGCTAGGTGTAATTTACAATGTGAAGAGTGTATTTTGTTATTATTTGCGAACTGCGTGCTACGCATACTCTGTATCAGCAAAATTTATACCACTGCACACACACATGCATATATACATACCCACACACTTACATAGATACATACTTGCCCCCCCGGAGTGCTCATTGTTACCACGCACATAGGGCAATGTCGGTAAAGGGCCCCAAAAAACACCCAAATAAACGCACCTCTTAATTACAAGGTAACAGAGCAATCCATTCACCTGCAATTTCTAAATAGGCTAGAGCACACAGCAGGAAGCTATGGCCATGGACCCACCAGCTGATTTCGTACAATGATGCTGAAACATAGCACATGCGTTCATTTACATATTTCCTTTGGTGGTTTTCATATTATTATTATTTTTTTAAAAGATTTTCTTTATTTATTTGACAGAGAGAGACACAGCGAGAGAGGGAACACAAGCAGGGGGAGTGGGAGAGGGAGAGGCAGGCTTCCTGCTGAGCAGGGAGCCCAATGCGAGACTTGATCCCAAGACCCTGGGAAATCAGGGCCAAAGGCAGACACTTAATGACTGAGCCACCCAGGTGCCCCCTGGTTTTTGTATTATAATGGCAGAGCTGAGCACTTGTCACAGAGACCAGAAAACCTACAATTATTTACTATCTGGCCCTTTACAGAAAAAGTTAGCAACTGTCAGGCTTGAGTGAAGTGAAAGAGACCATCTGTGGATGACTCAAGTTCAACCAAAATATTTTATAAATATTTTCCTGATTTTAATTTTAGGGTTTTTTTTTGTTTGGTTTTTTTTTTTTTTTTTTTTTTTGTCAAGCAGAAGTTTCTAATTTTATGTGTATAAATATACTGAAATCATGCTCTCCTCTCCAAATGGTTAGCCGATTGTGGGAGCTTTTATTCAGCCCCTCATTCTTTTTGCCACCAATTTGAAATGTTATACTTAGTGTTTCTCGACGGGTCTACTTGTGGACTCTCTTTTCTGTTCTCCCTGACTTTTCTGTCTATACCAGCGCTAGGGTCATAACGTTTTCATTATTTTATTTTATTTTTAAGAGTTTATTTATTTATTTGACACAGACAGAGATCACAAGTAGGCAGAGAGGCAGGCAGAGTGGGAGAAGCAGACTCCCTGTCTGACACGGGGCTCAGGGCTCGATCCCAGGACCCTGAGACCATGACCTGAGCTGAAACCAAGAGTCAGATGCTTAACCGACTGAGGCACATGGGTGCTCTGCGAGTCAGAAGCTACATGTGGATTTCGGACTGCACCATAGCTTGGTAGCCCAAACCCCTGTGATGTTCCAGGGTCAACTGTATGTTTGAATACTTGCATCTAATTTGGGGGAAGTTCTCTTGTTATTCTCTGTGCTCATTCTTCCAGATGAGTTTTATAGTCATTCAGTTAAGTTCCTCCCACCCCCTTAATTTCATGGTGATATTGATTGAGATTATCTTTAAATGGTAGACTTGTGGGGCACTTGGGTGGCTCAGTAGGTGAAGCAGCTGCCTTTGGCTCAGGTCATGATCTCAGGGTCCTGGGATTGAGCCCCGTGTTGGGCTCTCTGCTCAGTGGGCAGTTAGCTTCTCCCTCTCCATCTCTGCTCTCTCTCTCCCTCACTCTCTCATTCTCTTGCTCTTGTTCTATCTCAAGTAACTAAATAAAATCTTTAAAAATAATAAATGGTAGACTTGTGAAAAACTACTATGTCAATGATATTGAAGTCTGAAACACAGTCAGAGGAAAACCCTTTAAAAATCAATAACCATCTATTCTAAGTGCCTATTGTGTTTCAAGTGCTCTGGTGGGTCAAAAAATAAATAAATAAAGGGCTGTGCCCGCACCCATGCTCACTCGACTCTCAGTCCAGGTGAAGCAGCCTCTCAGGAGAAACACTTTCTAGAAGTCATGACCATAGCACACAGCAGATGCTCCTGGTACAAGGTACCTGTTAGACTCCAATATTTGATTTGATCTCTATCTTATAATCAGGACACTTAAAATAAAAAACCAACTGAAAATATCCTAACGCCCAGATAGAGGAAAACCACTGGCCACAGGGCTAAAAAGAGAAACATCAACTAAAGGCTGCCCGTGGTCACCGAGTCCAGGCTCTGCCCTTGCGGCTGCCTGAGCTCGGTCAAGGTCACTGGTGTAGCTTGGCACTAGCTTCCTCTCCCACAAAATGAGGATCAAAATGCTCACAATAAGATTGCCACGAGGAGTCATGTTAAGAATAAAATATCCAGCACTTGACCCAGACTTCTAAATTTAACCCTTCCAACAGCCTTATGTAGAACAGGGACCGGGATTCAGAGAATGGCAATGACCTGTCTGGGGCCATGGCTGGCAAGTGGCAGAATATGGACCTGAGGAACAGGTTGGCTCCAGAGTCGAACCTCTGCAGTATTCTTTAAATTGCGGGTTCTTTAAAAACATGCAAATACAGGGGTGCCTGGGTGGCTCAGGGGGTTAAGCCTTTGCCTTTGGCTCAAGTCATGATCCCAGGGTCCTGGAATTGAGCCCAGCACCAGGCTCTCTGCTCAGCGGGGAGCCTGCTTCCCCCTCTCTCTCTGTCTGCCTCTCTGCCTACTTGTGATCTCTGTCAAATAAATAAAAAACAAAACAACGACAAAAAAAAATAAAACAAGCAAATATACACACATATACACTCATACATATATAAGCACCCACCCACACCCCACACACATGATACATACACTCATGCATACATACATATCCATCCGCATGTACACATACATATACACACGATACCCGCTCCAATCCCTGTACACACACACACAGTTTGATGCCCTGCCTTATTCCTAGATGGATTTCAGGATAAAGAAAATCCAAATCTAGTCCAAAGAAGCTAACTCTCCCACGGCGTACTGAACCTCTGCTCCTCACACACATATGGGGGAATTAAGGTGTATTTGCTCCCAGGCAACTTTATCCTTGTTATCTTATTTAACTGCAAGCTGAATCTCTAGGACAGTCTTTCATGCTTGACCTCTGGGGAAGAAATGTTCCCCCAAGGTGTATTTTTCCCCCAGTTTCATGATGGAAATTTTCAAATAAAGACCAAATGGAGAAAACAATACAGTGAGTTCCCATGTCCCCATCACACAGTGCCAACAATCACCAGTGTTCTGCCCGTTTTTCTCCGTCTATCTCCTCCTCACTCCTCCCACCCCACATCCCCGGAAGTACTTATTTTTTATTTAAGAATTTTTTGTTTAGGTAAGCTCTAACTTTCCCCCCACCCCCAGTGTGGGGCTTGACCCCGAGATCAAGAGTCACATGTTCTACTGACTGAGCTAGCCAGGTGTCACTTCCCTGAAGTATTTTAAAGCAAATCCTAGGGATGCCTGGGTGACTCAGTCGGGTAAGCATCTGCCTTCGGTGTCCTGGGATGGAGTCCCGCATGGGGCTCTCTGCTCAGTGGGAAGTCTGCTTCTCCCTCGCCCTCTGCTCCTTTTCTCTTTCTTTCTCACTCTCACTCTCACTCTCAAATAAATAAATAAAATCTTTTAAAAAAATTAAAGCAAATCCTAGATCGCCCTAATACTTCACTGGTAAATACTATCATATGTATCACTAGTGATAAGAACTTTCTTTTTCATCAACCTTAATTCCTTATCATCATCTAGGACTACAAGTTGCTCTGATTTTACACTGACTTTTAGCCATGAGATCAAATGACACTAGTACCTGATGGGCAATACAGAAGCATTATCATCCCCTTCCCCTCTTTGATACATTTCATGGCTCCCCTAGATCAGTGGGAATCTGGAAATCCTGGTGAAACCAAGAAAAACCTGGCCCATGTGGGTTGCTGCTCTTTTGGAATCAAAGGCAAGACTGGTGGCGGGGGAGGGGCGGAGAAATTTCAATCACAGAAAAAAAGTGAATTCTCTGCATTCAAGAGAAATCACATAGAAGTTTTAAACGTGCCATCAATTGTCTGAGATAGTCTATTTATGACTCTGAATACCAACTTCGTGAAACTGAAGCCCATCAGAGCCATGGGCTAAGATACATGGTGTTGATTACAGAAAGAGGATTGGAAAGCATGCCTGATGATATTTTCCATTTCGAGTCAATGACTCACAGCTCCCCTCATGGGGGGAGAGTGTGGGAGGTAGGTGCTGGAGCTCTTCAGGTGGTTGTGAAGGAAGAGTGCGTCTGGGACAGGGACAAACCACAGCCCTGGAGAAGCTCTCCGTGCAGGGCACGGAGCTGAGCCCTCAGGGATAAGTGGGGTGCAGAGAAGAAGAACAAAGAAGCATGCTTCCACCTGCACCTGCCCAGCGGAACTGGCGTGCGGTCTATATGCAGTATAAGTAAGCGGATGCTGAATGAACGAGAGAAGGACCACGCAAAGACACCCTTGGTGCCGCTCAAAGCCAAAGTCACTGAGCAGGGCAGGACCCACAGCATCACGTGCATCGGGGTCACAAGCCCCAGGTCACAAGGAGGTCCTGGGGGCTTCCCTGTGCCCCAGGGGGCTACGCAGGATGCCCACCTGGGCAGGAGGCCTGGCCTGGTGTGCTTTGCCTTGTGCCCTAGGTGAGACCACCAGTGTGGGCTCTGAGGTAAGGAGGGCAGGGTGGCGGGGGGGCGATCCTAAGCTACCTGGCCTGGGTTGTTTCCTTCTACACAAATCCTTAGCCAAGCCTATTCATCCTCATCTTATAGGAGAGAAGGCGCAGCACCAAGACCAGGTATCATTACAGACTGAAGGCTTATATTCCCCCAAATTCATATATATATTTAAAGATTTTATCTACTTATTTTGTTAAGATTTTATTTATTTGAGAGGGAGAGAGAAAGGGAGAGCAGAGAGTGAGAAGGAGAAGCAGATTCCCCACTGAGCAGAGTCTGATGTGGGACTTGATCCCAGACCCTGGAATCATGACCGAGCCGAAGGCAGATGCTTAATGCAGCTCCCCCTTCCCTCTTCCACCCCACTTCACATGTTGAAACCTGCCTCCAGTGGGATGGCGTTAGGTGGTGGGGCCTCAGGAAGGAGGGTGAAGCCCTCATGAATGGGGTCAGTGTCTTACTAAAGTGACCCCAGAAAGTGAGCTGGCTGAGCTTCAGCCATGCAAGGAGACAAGGCGAAGGTGACCACCTGTGATGGGGAAGACTGCCCTCCTGGGAACCCACCCACACTGGCACCCTGATCTCAGACTCTCCAGCCTCCAGAACGGTGAGAAATGAATTTATCCTATCGAGAGCTACCTAGTCACCAGCACTTGGGTACAGCAGCCTGAATGGACTAATACATCAGAGATTTGGAAGGAGCAGAGGCAGGAGGATCCCACAGATCCAGACCAGCTGCAGGGGACTGAGGCACATGGTTTCCCTGGGGACTGAAACTGACACGTTTCCCAGAGGACTGAAACTTCCTGTGTTCAGAAACGTCCAGACTTAAAATTTTGAGCATTCTAGATGGGCACCTTCTAAAATGCAGCCGTACTTCTCCAGAAGATGTTCCACAAGGTGGGATCTTTGCTCTGGCTCCACTGTCCCCGGCTCCCTGGCCCAGGCCTCACAGGCCCTGGATGGCCAATTGGGGTGGTCTGCGAAGCGCTTGCTAGCCCACCCTAGACACGGAGCTCCTTGTGGAGCCCACCCTCCTACCCCTGGGCCCACGCCTGCTTCCCACTGAGGGGCAAGGTCCCAGGGTGCCCACATCCAGCACTTAGCAAAGTTCAATAAAGGTGTGCTGAACGCATGAATGAATGAAAAGCCATTTGTAAACGCAATGCAGCTGTGAATCAGGATGTGCGCACTCCTTTCCACTCCTTGCCTGTCCCCTGGAGGAGAGTGATCCTGGGAGCAGACACACCCTTCCCTTGGCCCAGGAACTGAAGAGGAACGGGAATGACTAATCTGCTACCTGGTTTTTGAAGAATAGCTTTAAAACGAACGCCATAAATCGGGTTCAATCGGACAGGGGGTGAGGATTGCTTGAGCTAGCATACTCGGGAGACTCAGTTACTTAATAAACCCTTGTCTTAACTGAGATTTTACAGTACTATTCCAGAGCCTGCACTAGTTGGTTCATTGGTTTAAGCAATTAAAGGAGTTGCAGAGATTTGAAGGATATTGAAATGAACCACAAAGGAAGCACCCTTTGCCCCCGAAACAGCATCTCAGCAACAGTGTAAAGAAAAGAGAACAGCACTGCTCTCTCTGGCCAGCCTGTCTTTGTATTTGCTGCATTATTCTTGGCACTGAGGTTGGCAGCCACCCTGACCCGACAACCAGGGAGGGAAAGACATGTGCTTTGGGATCGCTCATGCCCTGGGCCCCAACAACACTGACAGGCAGTTCTCAGGCTTGCTTTTCTGCTGGGCCCCAGAATGCTGGAGTCCGTAGGAAACCTTGCCCAAATGATGTTGCCTTCTTGGCTGAGGTCCCCAACAGACACCAGCAGACTGACCTGAACATGTCATCTCTGGACATATCCCTGCTTTGAAAGGCAGACTGGTTGAAAGCTCATTCTCCCTCTTTTTTTTTTTTTTTTTCCCTCCCTCCCTCCCCCCCTGGAGAGATGCTGCTGGAACCAAGACCAAGCCCCCTCTTGCAGAGGGAGGAGCACTAATGCCTGGGTGTGCTGAGCAGGTAGCCCAGAGGGAGGCACCCATTCTGCTCCTGCACAGAAAGAAGGGCTTGGAGTAAGCAGCAATGCTGAGGCCGCTTGCCAGTACTTGTTTCTGGAAAGGCCAGCTCAGGAGCGGCACCTCCCTAAGGGGTAAATCTTGTGCAAATGAACTGCTTGCAGGAACAGCTGCAGGAATGTGCAGACTGTGTGACACTGTGTCCCTGTTCCCCAAATTCAAATAAGCCACGGAAGGCCAGAGCTAGAAGATTTGTCACAGGTAACCCCCCACCCCCCTGCCAAACTGAGCTCCCGATCTCTCCAGCATCCCCAACCCCTCAATGTCGCACATCTGGGAAACTGTGAAGTCTGTTCTTGCACTGCACAGAACAAAACTTCTGGGGTCCTCGATGGCCCCTCTCTTCTCTCAGAGCCCACATGGGATCTGTCAGCACGTCCTCTCAACACGACTTTTAGAATCTGACTGTTTCGAATACCTCTACTGCTCCTACCCTGGTCTGAGTCACCTTTTCTCCTATTGTGATGATGACCTCTCTTCTGGTCTCCCTGCCTCCTTGCCTCTGCCCTCCTCCGACCACACTCAAGGGTAGTCTGACCCAGCTATCAGAGGGAGCCTAGGAACAAAAGTTCAGATCATCTCTCTCCTCTGCTTAAAATCTCCCAGTGGCTTCCCCTCAATCCTTGTGACGGCCTACAAAGCCCGGTGCCCTCTGGTCTGGCAAGACCCGGGGTACCACTCAACACACCCCATCAGCACCCGCATGCTGATCCAGCCACCCACGGGAAGGGCTGACGAAGGGACGTCTGGGATCTCCTGGGTGCCTGTGATCTCGCCACCTACCCAACCTGTGCAGGAGAAGGAGGACAGGGGTAACCTCGGGCCAGCAAGACCCCCTCCAGGATGTGGACGAGCCACACGGGCCACAGCTGCAGAGACAGGCACTTCCTCTCTTAGATTTCAGAGAGCACCTCGCTCTGCTCTGTTTCCCAGCCAAGTTCACGGAGGCCCAGAGTGTGACCCTGACTTGCAAAGTTCTTGGACGTGTAAATAAACACCTACCAGAATCACAGCTGTGTGCCTGCTCTTTGCCACTACAGACACGGGCCTCAAACAGACAGACTGTGCCGACGAACAAACAGCCCCACAGATGCCTGGGTCCGTGTCAGTGCGGCTGCCAGCTTCTGTCGTGCTGACCTCCCGGGCATGAGGCGGCGCTGACGGACGCTGGACGTCTGCCTGGTGCCCGAGGCAGGGAATGCTTGAGGACGCAGGTCGTAGGAGACATGGGTCCTTAACTTTTAACAGCAGGCCAGGGCACTTTGGGGCTTTTAAAAGGAATATGGGAGCTTCTAATTTGAAAATATGTTTCAAGTGATTTAAAATTTTGCTTTATGTCTTTTTAGACTTTGTTACAATAATGTCTTTTTAAGATGGTCATTTTTTATCCTAAAGGCAAAAGAATGATTTTGGGGGGGGCGAGGGCAGGGAAACCTTATAGATGACTTGATCATTTAAAGTTGATTTTCTTTTTTTGTTGTTGTTTTAAAGATTTTATTTATTATTTATTTGACAGAGAGATCACCAGTAGGCAGAGAGGCAGGCAGAGAGAGAGAGAGAGAGAGAGAGAGAGAGAGAGAGAAAGAAGCAGGCTCCCTGCAGAGCAGAGAGCCCGATGCGGAGCTCTATCCCAGGACTCTGAGATCAGGACCTGAGCCAAAGGCAGAGGCTTTAACCCACTGAGCCACCCAGGTGCCCCTAAAGTCAATTTTCTACATAAGGCAAGTCAATGCTCTTTTCTTCTCCCTGGTTAAAAAAAACAAAAAAAAAAAAAAAAAAAAAAACAGTGCTTCATGAAAAATTCAGAAAAGGAGCAGGGCAGGGGAAGGTTCTAGGGTGATCAAGAAGCAGGCCCCTGGGGACAAAAGAAAAATGAAAGCAAAGCTCAGGGAAAGGTCTCCACAGATAAGTGCCGGGAGCATATCTCCGCCCTTCTCTATGAGTCTGAATCCAACAGAGAGAGATATGAAGACGTCAGAGACTGCTGTCAGTGACCATAGCAGAAGACGTAATGATTATACTAATTTCCTCTCCTGGTGTAGCCCCATCACCTCCATTAGTGCCTGACCCAAAGTAGGAATTCAATAAAGATCGCTTCAAGGTATGGTTATGAACCAAAAAGAGAATGATGGAAAGGCTACCTTCCCAGAGCGGGGGAAAAATCCGAAAGCAAAATTAAGAAAACCCTTCTGTTTACAACAGCATCAGAAATAACAAAATACTTAGGAACAAATGTCACCCAGGAAGTACTAGACGTGTGGACTGAAAACCACAAAACAATGCTGAAAGAAATGAAAGAGATCAAAATAAAGGAAAAGACATTTGTATCCATGGATTGGAAAACTCAATTATTGTTCACATGGCAATATTCCCCAAATTGAACTAGATTCAGTGAAATCTCTATCACAACATCAACTAATTCTCTGCTCCCCCCCACCCCCGAAATTGACAAGAGGATCCTGTGATGTGTATAGAATTGCCAGGGACCCAGATTGGCCAAAACAATGTCAAAATAGACAAGCAAAGCTGGAGAACTCATAGTTCCCCATTTTGAAACTTGCTACCAAAACGATGGTAATCAAAACAGAGTGGTATTGCCCTAGGCACAGGTGAACAGACCAGTGGAAGAGACCCAAGAGTCCAAAAATAAACTCCATACATCTACGGCCAATCAATTTTCAATAAGTATACCAAAATCATCCAGTGGAGGATGGAACAGCTTTTTAAATGGTGCTAAGACATCTGGATAACCATACACAAAAGAATGAATCTGCACCTTCAGCTTGCACTACATGGAAAATTAATTCAAGGGGTGCGCCTGGGTGGCTCAGTTGGTTGAGTGACTGCCTTCGGTTCAGATCATGATCCTGGAGTCCCAGGATTGAGTCCCGCATTGGGCTCTCTGCTCAGCAGGGAGTCTGCTTCTCCCGCTGACCTTCTCCCCTCTCATGGTCTCTCTCTCTCTCTCTCTTTCTCCCTCTCACATAAATAAGAATCTTAAAAAAAAAAAAAAGAAATTGTTAGAAAATTAATTCAAAATGGATCAAAGTCCTAAATGTAAGAGTTAAAACTATAACACTCTTCGAAGAATACAGACTTCAATCTTGACCTTAGATCAGGCGAAAGTTTCTTAAACACGAGACTAAAAGCACAAGCTATAAAGGAAAAAATAAACTGAATCTCATCAAAATTGAAAACTTGGGGATGCATCAAAGGGCACAACCAAGAAAGTGAAAGAATGACCCACAGAATGGGAGAGAAAATTTGCAAATCAGGAATCTGGTCAGGATCTAGTATCCAAAATATTGAAAGAACTCTTACAACCCACTAATAAAAGATAAACAATCCAGTTTTTAAAACAGGCAAAAGACCTGAATAGACATTTCTCCAAAGAAGATGTAAAAATGTCCAATAATCCTACAAACAGATGCTTAGCATTATTAGTCATTAGGGAAATTAGTACAAATCAAAACCACAATGAGATATACTTCACACTCACTAGGATGGTTATAATGAGAAGAAAATGAAAATAAGGGCGCCTGGGTAGCTCAGTGGGTTAAGCCGCTGCCTTCGGCTCAGGTCATGATCTCAGGGTCCTGGGATCGAGTCCCGCATCGGGCTCTCTGCTCAGCCGGGAGCCTGCTTCCCTCTCTCTCTCTCTCTGTCTGCCTCTCCGTCTACTTGTGATTTCTCTCTGTCAAATAAATAAAATAAAATCTTAAAAAAAAAAAGAAAATGAAAATAATAAAACAAATGTTGATGACGATGGAGAGAAACTAAGATCTGCATATCGTGCTGGTAGGAAGGCAAATGCTACAGCCACCATGGAGAACAGTTTGACGGTCCTTCAACCAGTCCGACATAGCACTGATATACAACCCAGCCATTCCCTTCCTAAGTACACAACCAAGAGAACTGAACATGTACGCCCACATAAAAACTTACATGAGGATGTTCAAGGCAGCGTGATTCACAACAGCCGTTAAGTAGAAACAACCCAACTGTCCATCAACTCATCAAATGATAAACCAAGTGTTATATATAAAATCATATGCATACACTTAAATTGCACTTAGCTGGGGAAGGGAATGGAGTATGGATACATACAGACTTAAAACCATTATGTTAACTGGAAGTCTTAAAACCATTATGTTAACTGGAAGATCCAGTGGCAAAAGGTGACATATTGTGTGATTCCGTTTACGTGAAATGTCCAGAAGAGGCAAATCCATAGAGTCAGAAAGTTGATTAGGGGTTGCTGGGGGCTGGGAGAATGGGGAGTATCTGATTCATGGATATAGGGCACCCCTTTGGAGTGATGATAAAGTTCTGGATTTAGGTAAGTGGGAACTATTGCCCAACTCTGTGCATGTTCTGAAGACCATTTAGTTACATGCTTTAAAAACCATTTCCATGGTGAATTATACCTCCATAAAAGAAATTACCAGAGATGCTACAGTTAAATAAAAGTCTGGAGTTAACAAAAGGGCTGAGATACAAAGTGGTGTGTGAAATTCCCGAGAGCCACTGACCTTGCTTCTCTGGGTTGCGGACCTGGGACGGCATGTCTTGGATTTCCAAGGTCCATTCCCCCTCGGCCTTCTCTCCCCAGCAGTGCACGGTCATGAATTCCCAGTTGGTGAACCCTTCGTTGGAATGATCCAGCAATCTGCAATTGGAGACTCGGGGTGAGAACCCAAAAGGGTCGGGAAAGTAGTGGTGCATAGAGGGCCGGGCCCGAGGGGGGCTGTCTCCTGGCTCGGAATTACTCCTTAGGTGACGAGTACAATCCCGCTGAACAGCATCTCAAGGGCAGCAGCTTTGAGAATGGAAGGAAAAGACACCTGGCTCTCAGCTGGGAAGAAGGTGAGGTAAAAGCTGGGGATGCTTTCAAACCCTTGACTGATGACCCCACCCTGGCCGGCAGCTTCACCTCCATCATCCTACTGGGTTCCCCAAATATTCTAAGAGACAGACAGGCTGGCAGGACTCACGGCCCAACAGGGACCAACCAGCGATGGTCTCCCTCTTGCCATTCATCCCCATTTATAGACAGAGGGATCCCACGGGTCGTGATGAGTGGCAGGTCCAATAGCCAGTAACCAGCTGAGCTGGGACTCACTCAAGGGCATTCTGACCCCTGTCCTTGTTCTTTCCAACATCAAGAAGTGTTTCAGAGGTTATCAAAGAAGACCCTCCAACCTCCCCACCCCAAGGCCAGCAGTGATCCTCCAGAGACCATCTACCAAGGCCTGGGTACACAAAGACCAAGGCTAGACCATATGCCCCAGGAGCATCACAAAGCAAGCCTTTCTAAGATGCCAGTCTGTGGAATGAATGGAACCTTCACACCGGTCCTGGGGCCAGCTCTCTCATGCTCTTCTCCAGAAGATACGAAGAGGGGAAAATGTGCAACTCTCCAGGGCTGAAGGGTGTTTCAACAGGTGCATTGGGGGAGATGACCTAATGGGACTGGCTGCTTTCCAGTGTGTGCAGGAGACACCCCTGCACACAGCGGGGGGAGGCGCAGGAGCTCCTTCCCCTCCACCGGTCTCCCCCTCCCAGGTTCTGAGGAGCCTCCAAAGCCCATGGTCTTTCCAGACTGTGATTTCAGCCCAGATCCACTTTTCTCTCATTTGACTTGAGCAGGAAACAGGAAGCAACTCATGGGCTCCCTCTTTCTTCTAATATCCCCTGAACAGTCTCAGGTTCTTCTCCCTTCCTCTTCCTACCCCTTCTAACTCTGTTATCTCTCTTTTGGGACAGGGTCTTAACTTAACCTGAGAGCTCCTTTTTGCCCGTCAGAAGTTCAAATGCACGTTTTGTGTGATGTAAGATTGGATTCCTGATTTGGGTGTTCTCTGAACATCCAGCGAATGCATAAACATGCTTATCGTGAGAACATTCCCTGCATGGAGGAGAGGGAAGGGGAGGGGGCACATCCTGTCCTTTCTGGTAAGGAACTGCAAAGGTCAAGGCTGATTTTTCACACATGATGCCAAGCCGAACGGAACGCACTCGGGACAGGACAAAGACAAACGGTCCTTTAAGGGCTGAAAGACTTAATTGAAAGTTCACTTAACTCCATGTCCAAAAAAAAAAAAAAAAAAAAAATCTGGCCATCTGAAAAAGCTGCCCAATGGAGCACGATGTGAAAGAAAGGAGAAAGTAACAGATCCCCACACATGCACTCTTGATAGAATCACAAAATCTGTGCCGTGGAAAAACAACACATTCCCAAGACGGAAAGGATTGCCAAGTGACCGCAAGGCAGGTTTCAAGGGCTCAATGGCAGAGGAACAGCAAATGGGTCGTCGTGAACCCAACGAACTTGGCAGGACCCATTCTCTTTCATCTCAGGGGCTCACGCTGGACCTGAGCAGGATGGAGCTTGGAAGGGAAGGGGAAAACAGAGAGCAGGGAAAGCCAGTGGGGAGATGCTGGGGTGCCGGAAAGTTCTTCCAGCTCAGGTAGACGGATGCAGGAGGGACAGGATGGGAACCAGGGGTTTTCACCTGCAGCATTATATCCAGTTCCTGCAGCCATCCCAACTGCGACAGGAGTGAAGTAACATTTCCGGAGGTGAGGAGTAAAGAGAGAAGTGGCTGGCTCCGGGGCGCCCCGCCAGGAAGTGAAGGAGCGGGAGCAGCAGCTCCTTGGAGTCTCTTGGCTCCAAAGCCCATCTGGGTGTCAGTCCTTGCAGGTCACAGCTGCCCTGCTGGCCTACGACCGGTCACCCCAACCTCCAAGCCTCATGGTGGCTCTGGGTCCACCCAGGTCACCCTCTGGTGCTCGTACCTGGCTCCTGTCTTGAATTCAGGGCTCACCCCCTCGGAGGCCTCCTGGTGTGTCCAGCCTGCTGCAAATGGGGCTCCAGGGAGGGGACCTCACGGGAAGCCAGAGAAGCGGGAGCCTGTGCGTGGCCTAGGGTGCCTGAAGCCGACCTGCCCGTCTGCCCGTCTGCCCAGCTCCAGTCTGGGGTCCGCACGGGGAACGAGCGCCCACCACAGAGGACTTCCGATCTTGCAAGGAATGCTAGAAGTCCAGACTCTTAGATGGAATTTCTCAAAGTTCCAGGAACAACAACTGCAACTCAGGCTGTAAAAGAGCTTAACAGCGTGGCGGGCCAGCTGGTACCCTTAGACCACTCCCAGCCCTGTCACCTCCCGGCCAAGGCAGAGGGTGGTCCCAGCCTTGGGAATCAGATGCCCCCTGTGGCTCTTGTGCTACGAGGCTGGCATCTGACCTGGTAGGGAGGGCCTCAGTCGGATGGCCGAGCCCTGCAAACCCATGAAGCCAGGATCTGGTCCCAGGGCTGGTTCCAGGGCACCGACCGCAAATGCCTGCCACCCGCTCTCCTCCAGACAAAGGCCGGCATCTGCCTGTTCCTGCAGCAGGCCAATCTCTCGGTCTTCAGCCACGTAGGGGTGGGGTGGATGGGGGTAAGAGAAAGGGCAACTCCTGCCTGGTCCTGAACGGAGCCCTTCACGCGACCCTCTTTTCTGAACCCTACAGCCTAACTCTGGGTGCTACCCGAGGCAAGTAACCCAAGTGAGGCAAGTGGGCCCAGTGTGGGCAGCGGGGAGTAGGGCCACAGCCCAGGGGTGGGGACAGGCAGTCATAGGGGGTCTCCTGGTGGGGATGGGGGGGGGGGACACAGTCTGGTTGTCCGCTATTTTTCAAGAGAAATGCTGGCTTGTCCTGAAACCTTTCTCTTCCCTCTGCCTCTTAGCCAAGGGAGCCCCAAAGAAGCCCCAGTCCCTCTCCCCGTCCCCCAAGCTCCCCCAAATCCCTTCAAGCCATTCACCTGCCGGCGACACAGACGCATCAAAGCACTTGTCCTTGTTTCTGACCTTGTGGAAGAAACGGCTCCATGGCTTTCCATGATGTGAAACTCCAGAATTCGGAGCCTGTTTCTGGGGCCTTCAGCTAAACAGGGACCCTCTCAGGCGCATGCATGAGAGTCCTGCCCTGAGTAGCCTCCAGGGCCCCCATGCAAGCCGCATCACCCACAGAGCAGAGCCTCCTGCCCACACGAGTTCAACAGCGCTACGTACAACTGGACGGCCATGCGGGAGCTTTGGGAGGAAGGCAGTCCTCCTCTGATACACGTGCTCACTTCAGATGCCACATGAATAGAAGAACAATGACCTTCAGCACACTTCCAAAGGCAATTAAGTCATAGACAGAATTCCATAAATCTCTCCGTTAAACGAAGCAGTCACACACCTTCGTCACCCCAGGCTGGAAACGAAAGCTCCCCAGGACGGTTCTAAAGGCCAGGTTTCCGGTTAGTTGGGGCGGGGGGTACATGTGAACGTCTCCAAGAGAAAGCTGCTGGCAGTACCAACCCGCCCAGGTGCCCCGCAGTGGTGCTGTGACCTCCGGCTGGATGGGCCCTCCTGATAAGCCCCAGCACCCCTGCCCCAGCCTGGCCTTACCTCTTGGCCAATAGTTGAGACTTGGTTCCCGAGGGAGAAATGAGGTGGATCTGGAGGTCTCCCCGGCGTGGGTGGGAAATAGAGATGCGAGCCACCACGTGCTCGAGGTAGCTCACGCGCTGGTCTGAGTGGTCGGCACAGGCAGTGGTCAGGGTGGTGGTCCGCAGAGTCTGCACCACGGGGATGCTCCTGGGAGATGAGGGAGGGGCTCAGGACTCGAAACCAGAGGCTCCAAGTCTCAGCAGGAGGGCCGTGCATTGAGGCCCCCCCAGAGACCCCCAGGGACAGCTCCAACCCCTCCTGGATGCTCCCATTGGAGACGTTCGCTCTTCTGGAACTTGCTTAGAGATTTAAAGAATGGCTTCACATACAAACTCAGTGAACACACCCAGTGATCAGCCTCCTCAGTGCCCAGGAGCTGGCTTCTAAGTAGCCTATGATCAGCTCATTGCCTCAACTGCTGGGGGTCAGCAAGGCTTTCAAACCCTACCGCTTTGTTTCAAAGACCAGCCTTGATAATACAAGTCACAATGCCGAATGATAACAGCAAACATTCCCTGAGCAGACGGCATACCGGGCGCTAGACGGGGCACTCATCTGAGAATTTACAAGGATTAATCCATTACATCCAGAAAGAGGTCACACACAGCTACTGAGAAGCAGAGCTGGGATATGAGGCTCAAGCTCACTGCCTCCACTTTTGTGCCACACTGTCCCTCAAGGATGCTGGTGTGGGTCCATACTTGTGTTCAAGATACCGAGGAAGGGGAGATCAACAAGGTACCCGGAGTCAGAGCCGGGCTGTTGTGCTGAATGCACCAGCCAAGGCTGTAATGGCTGGCCCAGAGTCATGGCAGAAGGACAGGAGCTGGTCCACTTCCTACCTGGGAGTACTGGGGACCCCATTCCCCAGTCATGCATGGATAGTGTTGTCCCCTCCCTCTCCTGTCCTCTGATGGGAACGGACAACAATTCTCTTAATAAGTCAAGGCAGTTTTTACCATATGGGATGAAATCTGAGAATAAGCATCGAGTCCCAATCGTTTCCAAGTTAGTTCCACCAGAATCTTCTAACACTCCCCAGAGGAGGTAGATACTAAGCCTGCACCGGCATCCAGGCTGGGCACTCCCGTCGAGTCTGGGCCATCGTGGCTCGCCCCCACCACTAGGAAACTGGGGAAAGATCTCCCGCCTCCCAGCAGCACATTAATAATTCCCCACTGCTCAGCCAGCGCTTGGTTTATCACGGGGAGCGCTTTGCTCATTTTGCCCCGACTTTCTGCTCAGGAGGGGAGGCTTGAAGCGTGGGCTTGGCATCTCTCAGGAATTACATCGCTTGGCTCTCCCGGGCCTGAGTCATAAAAAACAATCAAAACAGCTATAAACAGTGATGTAATTCCCTCAGAGACTCTGTAAATATTTGAAAACACGATTTGCCTGCATTATAAATTGATTTCGAGATGCTGACTTCTTTCTCTACCTTCTCCCAAATTTTCCTGTCTGTGTTTACAGGTCAGCGGGCAGATGCAGAACCTCTCCTGGGCCCAAGAGGAATATCAAGAGAAAGCAGAAACAAACACTATCACCAAGTTCTAAAAACCTGCCCCATCCCCTCTCACATCTTTGGTCAATGGGCAGGAACAATCACTCCTACCGAGAAATAGACCTGAAATGGACCTAGAAATAGAAATAGAAATAGACCTGAAATCCCACTGAGGAATCCTTAATCCTAAGGATAAGGCAGAGGATTCCAGAGAACGGGAACCAGGTACGAGAAACCGCAACCCCACTCCACCCTCACCTGGCCCTCTCCCCGTGGCTTGGCCATCCTGCTGACATTGAGAAGAAAAAAAAAAAAAAAAGCATCTCAAGGAGTATTAAATACTCTGTGACATTATTAAAAGATTCTTGCATTTTTTTTTTCCTTATTCTTACTCTTCCTGAGGGACTCTAACTTCTAGGCCACCCCTGAGGTCAGAAAGCTTGGTTGGTTTAATACACAGAGTCTGCCTTGCAGCTGCCCAGGGTGCGGCTGGTGGGTGTGAGGGGCCACGGGTCCCTTTGGGTGTTAAAGACCAGCCCAGTTAGATTTTCAAAACTAAGCCATTACCCCCAATGGGGGTGGGGTGGGGTGGGTGGGGGAGGCTAGGAGTCCCTTCCTCCAGGGAACAAGTCTAATTATAACAATTAATTCTTAGGAAATCTCAGTTACAGGCCACCAGATCCCCCTCATTTGTGCAAGTTCTAGGGGAGGGAGGGGAGCCCAGATAGCCACCCAAGGACAGTGAGTTGTTCCCCTCCTTACGTGCAGTTAGCCTTCCCCACATTTTATTTCTGCTCCCGCTGGAGCAAATAACCTAACATTCCAAATCAGGAGCTTTTACATTTCCTTTAAAAAGAAACAGGTGAGGGATGGGGGGAGACTTGAAAATGTTTCAGGATATTCGAGCTGAAAGTTTTCTGTATTTCAGATAGAAACCCCAAGGAGAAGGGGGAAAGTCCCAAAACTGAGGATGTACCGTATGGTGACTAACATAACTAAAAAAAGAAGGAGGCTGAAAAACAATCTGAGGGTTTTGAAGGGGTGGGGGGGCGGGAGGTTGGGGGAACCAGGTGGTGGGTATTGGAGAGGGCACGGATTGCATGGAGCACTGGGTGTGGTGCAAAAACAATGAATACTGTTATGCTGAAAATAAATTAAAAAAAATAAAAAAAAATCAAACATTAAAAAAAAAGAAGGAGGAGGAGAAGAAGGAGAAGGAGAGGAAGAGGAGAAAGAAGAAGAAGGAGGAGAGGGGAAGGAGAAGGAGAAGAAAGAAGAAAGAGGAAAGAAGGGAAGCCAAATATCAAGTCATCACTTTGTAAGGATTAACTCTTAGGCGGAAGGTGAAACCATCAATGGGGTAGGGGGTGGGTAAGAAAAGGGAAGCTTCTCTCCATCCTACAGTTATTCAAAGATAACTGTATCTTTGGGCGCCTCAGCAGCTCAGTCGTTAAGCGTCTGCCTTCCACTCAGGTCATGATCCCAGAGTCCTGGGATGGAGCCCCACATCGGGCTCCCTGCTCAGCGGGAAGTCTGCTTCTCCCTCTCCCACTGCCCCTGCTTGTGTTCATTCTCTCTCTCTCTCGCTGTGTCTCTCTCTGTCAAATAAATAAAATCTTAAAAAGAAAAAAAAAAAAAGATAACGCAGAAAATGCAAGTTGACCGCAAAGCCGGTATACTTTTTAGTTTAAACAACGCACAGGGATTATCTTTGTAACTAAAAATGTCGCACGGTGATTAAATTCTGTAATTGTTGTCTGTGTACCCAAGGCCATCCTCCTAGGACCGCAGAGGAACCCAAGGGGTTAAAAAATCCCACAAGACCTATCTCCAGACCCAGTGATATTTAAACTATGGAGACTGCCCTACTTTGAACCAGTCTCTGAGGACAGACTTGTCACTTCTTGTTGAACCACATTTCAGACTTAATTACTGATACTCCAGATGTTCCTCTTTCATCCTGAAGTCTCTTAAACAGCTCCCTTCTCCTGAGGGGGTGGAGGGTTCCCAACGACAGGCAGCCTTGACAGTGACTTCTAGTAACTCCCGACCAAAGCTCCTTCACCTCCTGCCTCTCCCCAATGTGTAACAGCATCTAGTGTCTTGTAAATGTGTAGAAACAAGATCCCAATCTACTCCAGTCAGTGCCCTCGCCAAATCACAGAGCATCAGAGTGAAATCCAGAGCCAAAGATAAACATTTTCAAGGACGGGTTTTCCCTGCTCTCTGAAAGTAGATCGTTCCTCCAGCTGAGACCAAAGGCATAAAGCAAAGAAGCAATTACCATTCATTTATTCATTTACATGGGGGAAAAAAAAAACGTGGGAGCATTCCCAGACCCCAAAAGTCACCTCTCTTTGGCTTTTCTGATACCTTAGGACACATCTGGCTAATGGAGGCACAAAATAAATCGAGATAAAGCACAGACGCTCACAGACACTGTTCAAAGCTCTGGCGGCTTGATGCTGAGATGCTGGGTGTAGTTCCCGGGGATGGAGTTGGGGTAGGGGGGCTCTCACTTCTCAGGGTACATGCTGCCTTTATCACACAGGACTTGCTGCAAAAGCCATGCTAAATGCTATTTTTGCTTTCTGTCCCTTTTTTGGGTAAAAGCAGAAATCCTCTTCCAGTTTCTTCAAGATCCTAAGGCTTTTTGTAAAAGCCAAGTGGTATAAGGTGAACTTTCAGAAGTGGGGGATACTTACAAAGCAAGTGGCCAGGGAAAGCAAGGAGGGAGGGAGATCTGGCGCTTACTGGAGCTTACCCTCCATCATTGCACTTGTCTTTTTGCCCTGCCTGCCTGGGAACCCAGAACAAGCCTATATTGCCACTCCCAGCTTGAAGACTTCTCTCCAGCTCAGCTACAAGGGCAGATCTGGGCTCTGGCACAGAGCATTTCCAGGGTAATGCCTCCTTCCCAGGCGGCAGGGCTAGGGATGAGAGCCGCCCAGGTCCTCATTAGACAATTCTGAGATCACGCCGAGTGGGACACCCACCAGAATTGGAAGGAAGGGGCTCCTTTCCCCTTGTTGTAATTGGTATCTGTGTTGGGGAGATAAGGTTGCTGCAGAGTTCAGGAGGATTACAGTGGAAAGAACCAGGAGGTCAACCAGGAGACCCTTTTGCAGACCTCCTAAAGGGTAGTGAGTAGCGTGGAGAGCGGTTAACTGGGACAGACTGGTCAAATTAAGCTGTACGAGAGCAGCTCGGTCTGTTGAATGACAGAGTCATCTGAATGGGGTCACTTTTTAGTGAAGTAAGTAACTTCAGGGTCACTTTTTAGATCTATGTTCTAGGATGAACGTTCTCGCCAGAATGGTCATAGTGTCTGAGGGTAGATAGATACTGTATACTTCTGACTCATATTCGCTGACATTTAGGGTTTTCCTGAGATGAAATTCCTTTTGATCATGAAACCACAGCACATCATATAGGCTGGAAATAAGATTTAAAAAGAAAAAGCGGCTAACCCAGTACATCAATCTAGACATGCTGTCCGTGATTAAGTTGTAAGGCGTTTTAACACACAGGGTTTCAATTTATTTTCGAGCATTTATTTTTCCTTTGTGCGAAACAAGGGGCTAAATGAACTGACTCTAAACATCCCTTCCAGCCCTAAGATGCGATCTGACGGGGAGTGAAAAAGGACGATACACAGTCAGTTCTCATTATTCGCGATTCCGTATTCGCAAGTTCACCTAGATCAATACTGTGGTGCTTTTTTGCAGTCGCTTGTGGGAATGTGCAGAACGGCAAACTATTTGAGTTGCCCCATAGACACGCTCCCAGGTGAGGCCAAACAAGGGGACACTCTGCCTTCTGATTTTAGCTCTCATACTGGGAACAAGTGTCCTTCCAATGATCTATTTTTAATGGCACGTTTTTCACATTTTTCTTTTTTGTTGTTGGTAGTTTCACTGACCGCCGAGGAGCCGTCTGGTTTCCTAAGTGCTGGAAGGCTGAGCTGCAACTGGATATGCTGGATATGCTTTGTTCAGTCCTGAGTTATGGCGCTATTGGCCTTACGGGCAATGTTAATCAGTAACATATATGAAATAAAATGCTTTTAAACGGAAACATGCATAAAGCAAAGTTACGTATGGATCAGTGGATGAAAATGCTGTGACCAGAGGCTCGCAGGAACCTCACCCTGGATGTCCCCTAGCAGCGATGGTTCTGTCTTTGCAAATTCAGCGTCTGTGGTCACTTCACAGAACATCACTACTGACCCTAATGAGAACTGGCTGGATTAGTCAAATTCAAAAGGGAATTTTTGAAGTAAGTTGCATTTATAATTTGGGGGGAAAAGGTTTGCGGCAAAAAATAAGCTGGGCAAGGCAAGGGCTGTAGGAAAACAGGTAGGTTACTAAGATTTTCCAGTGTCTCCAGGGGTGGCAGGAGGCAGGACAAATATCAAGACCCAGGTATGGTCACCCCCTGCCCTGCAAGGCAGGACAGCAGAGCTCCAGTCTTCTTAGGACGTTCAGCCACACTCTGCATAAGAATGACAGAGGAAGAAGCTAGAAGTAAGGGCCTCCCTCCTAGGTATCTAGGGGTGTGGGGGAAACCTGCCCAGTTCAGATAGAACCCAAAGGTGAGAGGGGATTTAGCTTTTTTTTTTTTTAAGATTTTATTTATTTATTTAACAGAGAGAGAGAGAGAGAGAGAGAGAGATCACAAGTAGGCAGAGAGGCAGGCAGAGAGGGAGGGGGAAGCAGGCTCCCTGCTGAGCCGAGAGCCCAGTGTGGGGCTTGATCCCAGGACCCTGAGATCATGACCTGAAGGCAGAGGCTTAACCCACTGAGCCACCCAGGCGCCCCCTGGCTTTTAGCTTTTTAAAAGGATCCTAAACCAGGCTGTGTGCAGTGTGGCCGTTGTGGGTCCCGGCCACACAGGTACTCCCCATGGGGACACAGGAGCTGTGTGGCTTTACCCGCCTGCCTAGCTAACTAAGCTGCTGCACACACCTCGGTCTGGCCTCTGGGGTGCTGGCAGCTGGTCAGGGCTGGAGGAACCTCCAAGCAGCCAGAGTCACAGTGATTTCCTGTCCTCAGGGCCAGTGTGCCCAGCCTGCTGGGGATGCAGAGGGAAGAGAGGGAAGGCGTCTCTTGGACAATGGGCAGGTCACTCCACTTGGTTCGGTCCTGCCTGAGTTCCCGTGATGTGTCCCTTCCCAGGGGAGGCAAGGTAGGCTCTGGGGACAGGCAGCCTGGGGCAGGAGCTCAGCCCTGCCGCCACTCAGCCCCAGGCTGCTCCTAACCTCCTTTGTGCCTCAGTTTCTTCAACGGAAAACTGGGGGGAAAATCGTGCCCGAACTCCACAGCCCTGATGGGCGTTCTGAATGCATGAGTACACGGAAAGTGCTGAGAACAATGTCTGGCCCATAGTAAGCACCTGATAATCCTTATCCATTTACAAGTGGAAAGTGAACCCTGCATGGGGTCTGGTTCAATGAAATTAATGCGGTTAATCCACAGTTAATTCTGGAACATCTATAAATATATGGTCTGGCCTACAGATGATTCTTAATATTCAAAGCCTTCAGGACTCAAGTGTATTTTTGGGTTGTGTGAGTTCTTTCAAGGAAAGACCAACCACACGAAACTGTAAACTGTGTGGACAGTGACCTCCCCGAATCTAGGAAAACTAAGGAGCACAGGACAAGGTCTTATTGCTCAGAGAGACTTGCCGTTGTTGCTGTCTTTCCAGCACGGAGTAGAGAGTCAGGGATGTCAGGAAATGTTTCATGGGAGCCTGGATTTTTTTTTTTTTTTTTTTTTTTTTTTAAACACAAGGGAACTGCTGGCTAGAAACATCCTAAGGGTCAAAGGAGATATTTAATAGCTGCCCCCCCCGACCTTTTTTTTCCTTTTTCTCATTCATAGGAACGATATTGACCTTCATTTTTCTTTCTCACTTTTAGAAAGGTTCTAAAAGTATCCATTTTATTCTACTCTGACACACAGACATAAATAATTTTGCGCAGGCAACAGAAAAGTTCTAAGTAGACTGAAATCCATTTGTGCCCAAGATGAGACAAGGAGCTCTCCTACACGCGCTGGAATGTTACAAGGTATTCTCTGGTGCAAGAGCGCTTGCCAAGTCTCCCTGATTTCCTCCGTGCTGTTGCGTTAAGATTTAGCATTCACGGACAGCTTCTACCACAGGAAAGGGAGAGCTGTGGGTATGGGAGAGCTGAGCCAGACTCCATGGCCTCTGTTTTGGGGTCAGGGGGTGACAGGCTGGGAAGAGATGACTCAGTGAGATCTGACTGCACCTTGGAGCAAGGGGCCTGGGCCCTCTCAGTCCTCACCACCCCCACCCCTGCGGTCCACTCTCTCCCCGCCTCTCCAGGCAGGCTCCCTGACCTTCTCCATGCTCTGAGGGACTTCTAGTTCTCTCTCAGGAGGAGGATCTAGACAGAGACAGGCTGACCCGCAAACCCCACAGTCCTCAGAGGTACAGTGTCCAGACTAGTCCTCGGGGTCTCTAGATGGCTTTTCTTTAAATTAAAGAGATCAGTCACAGTTGCTTCCTGAGGGGGCTCTTCTCCTGCCTGTGTCTGCAGGGGCAGCTCAGCTTCCCTCCACTGTGGTCTTTCTTGTGCTGTTGGCCTTTTTGCCCCTTTTGGGCTGAGTGTGACTCGGGGTGGAGGTGGCATCAGACAGGGCAGACAGGAGGAGGAACACCAACAGGGGCCTGGATGGTCACTCAGGGCCCAGTGCGAGCCATGCTCGTGTCCAAGCACAGGCTGGGGCAGCAGGTGGGCTCTGTGGAGAGGCTGGCCCATGGATTCCTGAGCCGTGACCTATCTCAGGAGTGGAAGGCCAGATCGGGGCGGAAGGCCAGGAGAGGACGGAGAGGCCACTGCTCTTCGTTTCTGCCCTGGGATGTGACCACCAACACCCGGGTCCTCTGACTCTGTGGGACATTACTGTAGAAATGGTAGACGTGGCCACAACCTCCTCGAGGATGGCCGTCCTTGATGCTCTGTGAACACCATTCCCTGATCTTCAT
This sequence comes from Enhydra lutris kenyoni, assembly GCF_002288905.1. NCBI lineage: Eukaryota > Metazoa > Chordata > Mammalia > Carnivora > Mustelidae > Enhydra > Enhydra lutris. The sequence goes on along the minus strand of NW_019154113.1, from coordinate 4,207,090 downwards.
CACACGGGGGTGGCCCTTCCCTTCTCCCCAAGAGGAAAGAGGTAAACATACCACTTACATTACACACAGACACACCCAGGATGGCCAGATAAAGAGGCTGGCCCTCTCTCTCTCTCAATGTCCCCATCTCCCTCTCCTTCTCTATCCTGAGGCCCTTATGCCCTTAGGAACAAGAGTGTGCAGTGAAGCAAGTGCTCGGGATAGCGGGTTGGCTGAATATTCTAGAAAGAGCCTCAAACTGCTAAACGTAAAGATAATTTTTCTTCTGAAACAGAAGTCTGATTCTTCCCTTCTGTTGGAATTTGCAGAGTCCTTTCTTCCCTCAAAGGACAGGAACAATGTCATACTGTATGTTACGGCCAGTTGCCTCAGCTGTCTAGACTCTGTGTGCTTTCACTTAAAAAACAAAATAAAATAAAAATAAAAACAACCCTTCGCCACCTAGGCACCACGCTACCATCTTAAAACTATTTCTGGCAGGAGAAGAATGCTTCATTCAGGAGCCGTCCTGATGCGGAGACCAGTGGGAGGGAGGTGGGCCTGGACGTGGTGGCCTTAGGGGGCAGGACCCGGCTCCCAGGAGCCCAACATCATCTTACCCAGAGTCTGATTCTCCACGTGCCGGGCATTTTCCGACAAGCAAAACAAAAGAAAGCAAAAGCCTTCTTGATCTCAGAGAACTTCCCTCTTTCTTCTGAATTGACAGGCTAAGGCTCGGAGAAGATGATGCTTGAAACTGTGAAGACTGAGATCTGGTGCCCGTCTACAGCCCGGCCCGTCAGGCCTGGCAGGGCTCACCCAGCCGTCAGCCTTCACGATTAGCAGCAGATGCAAATGGAGTTTTTCAAAAATACCTTGGGGAACTCACACAACAAACACTTCCTGAATTCCTACCATGGGCCAGGCATCAGCCAGAAACATTTTTCTCAATATTTTATGGCAAAAAGAACATATTATAAGAGGTGGGTGCTTTCAAAGAAGAAGCAGTGTTAGAGGGAGGGAGCAGCATTTGCTGATAAAGCAAGGGTCACTCTTAATCACACCCACATTTCTTTTTCCAAATGCATATTTTCCAAAGGTAATAAATAGTTACAGCTAGGGGAAAAAAAAAAAAAAGCATTCCTTTCTTTATCAGATACTGAGGCCTAAAGAAACACCATTCTCTTTCTTAAAAAGTACAGCAGCCATGGCAGACCTCGGAAGAATGATCTGATTTCCTCTCCTAACGGAGTAGGGTTCTTGCTATCTGATTTACTTTGCAGCGTTTTTGTTTGTTTGTTTTTTAAGAAAAATTTCAATGGACAAATGTATCTGATTTAGAACAACTCACTACCAAGGGCGATGCTGGGAGTGTCCCAACCATGGAAAAAGGAGAAGCGGAGGTCCTATAGCACACTGCTCAAGGCTTGTTACAAAAATCCCATTGCTTAAACCTCTAGAAGGTTATTAAAGTCCAGGTTCAAGAGACACAGAGGAAAAGTGCTGTGCACTTTGGCTCATAAACTCCCTTCAGCCTGGGGGAGGGGCAGATGCTGCCTGTCCTGTTCACGGCTGATGGGAGTCTCACTGCGGGCTCCTGGGACAGGTGGGGCTGGGCTGGAGCCAGGGCTCCCACCAGACAGAGAGGACACAAATCACTGCTGCCCATGTCACCCCAGTGGGCAGGCCTGATCGCCGGTCTGGTCAGCTATGCTAAATATTCTGGATAAGAACTTCGAGTATGAGGGACCATGGGGTGTCCAAATCCCTCCTATGGGGCGATTTCTAAAACTTACAGCAAAAGGCCTTGAAAGAGTCACAGTTTGAGGAATGATTCTCTTCCAGCCCCAGAATCCGTAAGAGAAAACACAGACACGTCTATACACATACTACTATGCACACACAACGCGCCCCCCCCACGTGTGCCCGCTGATGTGCACAGGAACGCGAGTGTGAACACCTCCCCCCACAGTACCTCACCGCACAGTCGGGTTCACGCTGACATTCCTGAAAAGCCATGTGGTGCCTGAGCTGAGCCTCACCTGGGTCTCTTGTCTGTGGTGGCGACACACATGTGCTGGGCGGGCACTGCGGTCCACTTCTTCGCCTCCGTGACGAGGGCTTCTGCGTCCACCAGGCCGAATCCATAGAGATGGCTGACTGAAAAGACAGAGGCTTCAGAACCCCCTGCCACCCCCACCCCGGGAATGGAGCAAGACCTGGCTCTCACACTCTGCTTGGCTCCCACGCAGGGCCCCAGATCCATGACTGCCACGGTCCTGGGACAGACCACCAGCACCACTCATGGGGGGCAGAAACGTGGGCCATCTCCCTGCAGCCCTTCTGAGGACTGCTCCAAGATCCCAGCTGCTTTAGTCTCCCCCTGACCTGGACTCCTTCAGGTCAGCAGTGCAGGCCATGGAAACGTGGCCCATTTTGGTGCAGAGTTGGGAAAGAAGGGTCAAGAGAGAGCCTAGCATTTTCTATTTGCAAGGCAGGGATGGGTTTCCCCTGACTGTAGGGACTTGTCAGCATCTGAGCTCCTTGAATCATAAACCAGACCAGAGAAACAAAAACCTGAAACCCTTTGGCTCATGTGGCCACGATGTGTAATAAACCAGAAAGCAAGGCTGGGTTGTTTTTTGTTTTTCTGTTTTTTTTTTTTTTTTTTTTTTTAACTATTTTCTTGGCTTGCTCAATTCCCAGGGCATTCTGGGAAAGTGGCATTGCTCAGAACTCAGACCGTGAGTGCTGATGAGTTGGCCCGATCCAGTGTTTATTGGCCATGGTAGGAGAGTTTCAAGGTTTAATTTAAGAGGCAGGGTCAAGAATGAGATACAATCTATTTTCCTATTTAATTAGGCCAACATTGAAATGTAGGTCAGGTCTTGTTACAGCACACCACTACCACCACCATTCTTACAAGACAAAAATGCATTAGGTCTGATCAAGCTTTCTTATTAAAAGGAATGTCCCTTGGAACTCATGGTGACAACACTGTCCTGTATTTTACAGACAGTAGTATCAGGCACAGTGTTGAAATAGTTGGGCCTGAGCTTCAGAAAAGAAAAAGAAGTCCTCCCTAACATACCCAGGCCGAATGTAAATCTTCCTCAAGTATCTCTGGTAAGAAGCCAGACAGACAAAACCAGTGGCACAGTCCTATAATTATCTGCTCGAGAGGCTCCAAATATCTGGGTTACAAGCCCTGACCGTGGGTTGATTTCATGGAACCTCAGTCTGTACCAGTCTGGGTTGGGGAAAGAAGCCTTGCTGTCCTGTGAGTTACTTCTATAACACAGACAGAAATTTTATGGTTAGAAAGTAACTTACATAACTATCTCAGTATTCTCATTGTACAAATAAGGTAACTGAGGGCCCATCTCCAAATCCTAGAGCTACTCAGGACTAAGAATGTAAGATGCCTTTAGGTGGCACCCAAACTATATTAATAGTCACGGATTTATTTGGATGTATATTAAAAAAAATTAAAATATAATCAAACCTGTGACCAACTGGATATAATGCAGTTTCCCTTTAAAATATATTTATGTAAAAAAAATGCAAGTCAAGGTAAAGAGAACTATTACATCAATACTTGGTACAGGTGGTCTCTGGATGGCAAAAGTCATGATGTTTGGGAAAGCCTGAATTCTACGGCTCTTAGGCTTTTTTCTTAATGTCAGTGTGAGGTTACTTTTCTGAAATCTCAAGCTACTATTTCTGACTCTTGTTATTCTTTGAGGATTTGGGGATTCTTTTTGAGAAGCCCCAGGCCCCCCTTTAATAGGGATTCCAGCTGGTCACACAGGGGCCCTCCAGGACAGGCTGATCAGTCCCTGCCCAGCCCACTGGGAGTGGCCACCGCACCTTTATGACCGGCACCGTTGACTTTCCAATCACTGGCTTTCAGATGTGCTGGCCTGGATGTCTTCACCAGCAGGTGCTGGACGTCCCTCCAGGTTAACTGATTACTGCAACGACACAACAACAGACCAACCCGTACGGGTCAAAATGACGGCTGCCCAGGCCCACGGGTGGTGGTGTGTCAGGAGTCAGCCCCAAGTCGGGACTTGAGGGAGCCCCACATGCTCCATTCCTCAGCGAGGGTTTATTTCATAACCTCTTTGTAAAGAATGGTTTCCAGGGATTAAACCCTAAGCTAAAAACGGTGCAGCGGGCGACCTAAAATCCATGGCATTCAAAACCCAGCCCCGCGGCCAAGATGTGCCTGTGTGTCCAAGGGTTACTGAAGAAACTGTGGCAGGGACAGTGGGACATCCTGGGGTTTCCAAGTCCCAGGGGCTATTCTGCCATCGGGACGAGCAAATGCTCTGGTGTGGGAAAGCACTCTCCAGCCTTCATCTGCCCAGAAGCCCCCCTCCCCCGCTCCCGGTGTGGCCCCACCTGCCCTCCATTGTAGTTCAAGATTGTCATAACTCTAGATTTATATACATTGGTTTTGGTGCAGAGTGGAAATGTTTCATTGAAAGAAAGTGCACTAATAAAAATGCACAGATCAGAGTTTTTTGAGTCTAAGATACATTGGCCCGCCCCCCCCCCCAAACCAGGTTCCATCTTCTAATGATACTCTAACATAACCCCCTCTGTCCACAGCGTCAAGACCGGGTCACAGGCAGAGGCTGGAAGTACCCTCGGTGTAGCCTGCACCACACCCACAGTGGTTACAACTGTCTTTCCAGGCACCCAGTCTTTGTTTGTGTTTAAAAATATACGTAACAGAAAATTTACCAGCTTCCCCATTTTTCTGTGCACCAGGCAGAGCCCCTAGTACCTGCACAGGGTTCAACATCCATCACAAACCACCTGTCTCCAGAACTTTCTCTTCTTCCCCAAGCGGAACCCTGTCCCGATTAGACTCTACTTTCCCGTTTCCTCCTGCCTCCAGCCCCTTGGTCGCCACCCTTCTGTTTTCTGTTTCTATGAAGGTGACAACTCAGGGAACCTCATATAAATGGGACCACAGGGTATGCGTCCTGTTGGGACTGGCTTGTTTCTCTTGGCACGATGTCCTCCGGGTCCACTCACGTATGTAGCAGGTGTCGGAATTCCCTTCCTTTTTAAGGCTGAAGCTTGTCTGGCCCACACTGTGTGTATGCATTCATTTACTGATGGGTACTTGAGGTATCTCCTCCTTTAGGCTACCGTAACGCTGCTGTGAACACGCATGTCCGAGGAGCTCTTCAAGTCCTTGCTTTCAGCTCTCTTGGGTTCTCCCCACGAGTAGAATTATAGGATCATATGGTAATCCTTTGTTTAAGCTGTTGAGGAACTCCCACCCTGAATCCCACGGCGGCTGCACCATGCCCTGGCCCTACCTCTTTGCCTGTTGTCCACTGGGACCTCACTGTGGTTTGAGTCTTGGGGCATGCGTGCATTCCTCCCTTGGGGCTCGCTCTCCAGGTGCTAGCCTCAGTCTTCTCTGATTTCTCCAGCATATTCTTGCTGCTGTGCCAGTGACCTCACTGGCTTCCTGGACAACCCCCGCCCCCGCATTGTGTCCATCAGTCGTTTCCAGGACTTTGCTTGGCTTTCCTCCCCTGCCATACTGCCCCTCCTGAGGGCCCATGGCCAATCTCATTGTTCAGGGGGGATTCTGAGGCCTCACATGACCCAAGGCCCCACCCTCTCCCGTACAGACACAGGCTTTAGAGCTCAACCTGAGTGGATGGAGCTGCACACCTTGTTTCCTGTATGACCCCGCAAATTACTGTGGCGCCTATTGAGGATGGCTCCAGCAGAAGATGCCAGGAAGCATGGGGCAGAATGGGTACAGAAAAGGAGAATGTTAGAAACCATCTCATTAGGAGGACATCCATTCTATTTTGCACTCTGGTAATAAAATCAGAAATGTAGTTGTACGAGAAACACAGCTAAGAAACGGCGTTGGAAATGTTTTTTCAACGAAGATGAGACTGATGGGGAAGTCCCAAGATGGCCACAAACCAGGACAACCTCTGCACAATTCTTACCCATGAGGGTCTTTATTTTTGTTATGTGCTGTCCATAGGCTCTCCCTGACCCCCGAGACCTCGTCCACCCAGGACGATCTAGTTTTGCCTGATCACTTCAGTCCAAGTGCACAGAGTCTGAAGGCAACGCTGGGCATGGGAATAGCAGGCTTGCTCCCCGGACACCTGCACTATCCCAGTCTCCAATCTCCTCACCTCGGGCACGAAGGATCCCTTGTTAGAACCTGTCCCTTTCTTGACCAGTCCTGCAGGTTTAAATGCTCTGAGCCGACACTGTTTCAGACTAGCCATCTGTAAATTCCTGAGGAGGAGCTAGAAGGGAGATGAAGACAACTTCCAGAGTTTTCATGTGTCCACAGGCCAAGTTTAATGGGACAAGCTGGCATGAAATGAAGCTTGTTTTCTATTTAGTTCGGATGACCAAAACGCCTTACAAACTTCCAGTAAGGAATGGAAGGAAATATTAAACAACGAATCGCTAAGTATGTGAATACCACTTTCTGCACAAGTCAGTAATTATTCAGATTTTTAAAAATGTTCTAATTTTTAAAAAAGATTTTATTTATTTATTTGACAGAGAGAGATCACAAGTAGGCAGAGAGGCAGTTAGAGAGAGAGGAGGAAGCATGCTCCCCGCTGAGCAGAGAGCCCGATGAGGGGCTCGATCCCAGGACCCTGAGATCATGACCTGAGCCGAAGGCAGAGGCTTAACCCACTGAGCCACACAGGTGCCCCTCAGATTTTTTTTTTTTTTAAAGAGCCTCGGGACACAGAAGCCAATATTTTGACCTGAAAATCAAAACTATTGAGCTATTCCTTTGTGAAACTGATAGCATTTGAGTTGTAAGTTCTTTTGCCTTGGACAAACCAACATGCAAATATCCGTAACTGCAAGGATCTAAGCAACCCAAATATGATTTTTTGAATCATTTAAAACCTCATCGGCGACAACTGACTACTTCAAGTGGCAGAGTTGTTCTGAGCCGGTTTTGACGTCTACTCTAAATTTGTTTTTGACACCACAGTTGCCTGTGTGGTATTTCTTATTTATTTATTTATTTTAAAAGATTTCATTTATTTATTTGTGAGAGAGAGAGAGAGAGAGCACAAACAGGCAGAGACAGAGAAGCAGGCTCCCCGCTGAGTAAGCAGCCCGATGCGAGACTCGATCCCAGGACCCTGGTTTCATGACCAAAGCTGAAGGCAGAGGGTTAACGCACGGAGCCACCCAGGCATCTTGGTTGCCTGTGTAGTAAACTCTCTTTTCTTTCTGACCCGTCCTGACACTAACAACTCCAGAGTCTTTATTTGGCTTGCGACAGATAAAACATCACCACTGTCCTGTCAGTTTCTCTCTATAAAGGGCACCCAGATCGGCCGGAAGTGGGATTTTGGCGTATGACGCAGCATGGGAGGTAGGCTTGGGGTTCTGGTCTTACGTAGGGCAGGAGACAGTGAGCTTTACGAAGGAAAAAGAAGGGAAGGAGTCTCTTCACATCCATTAAGGGTAGCCTTAAAAAGGAAGGAAATCCTGACCCTTGCTACAGGATGGACAAACCTTGAGGACACAGTGTTATGTGAGCCGGTCACAAAAAAGCAAACCCTGTGGGGTTCCACCTACATGAGGCGCTTAGAGCAGGCCAAGAGGCAAGAGGTGGACTGGTGACTGCCAGGACCTGGAGGAAGGGTTGCGGGGAGTTTTATGAGCTGAATTGCGTCCTCCCGAATTCATAGATTGAAGCCCTCGCCCCTAGTCCTTCAGAATGAGACAGGGTCTGTGAGGAGGTAATCAAGGTCGAATGGGATCATTAGGGGGCGCCTCACCCACTAGGACCAGCGTCCTTACAAAAGAATCTAGACACAGACATGGATGGAGGGAAGACCGTGTGAGGACACAGGAGGAAGGTGGCCATCTACAAGCCAAGGCGAGAGGCCTCAGAGGACGCCAATCTCACTGACACCTTGATCTTAGACTTCTGGCCTCCAAAACTGTCAGATCATTCATTCCTGTTGTTCAAACCAGCCAGTCTGTAGTATTTTGTCATGGCAAACATAGCTGACTGCTCCGGGAGCTGCTGTTTACTGGGTATAGGATTTCAGTTTGGGATGATGGAAATGTTCCATAGATGGGCGGTGGGGATGGCTACGCAAAGTGAATGTGCTTGAGGAAATGAACGTTTAGAAAATAATTAAAATGGGGGGGGGCGCCTGGGTGGCTCAGTCGGTGAAGCACTTGCCTCGGCTCAGGTTATGATCTCAGGGTCCTGGGATGGAGCCCCAGGTTGGGCTCCCAGCTCAGCAGGAAGTCTGCCTCCCCCTTTCCCTCTGCCACTCTCCCCCCTCCTCCTCCTCCCGCCCCTGCTCCTGTGCACTCTCTCTCTCTTTCACATAGATAAATACAATCTTTTCCAAAAAATGGTTAAAATGATCACCTTTAGGTTATGTGCATTTTACCATTAATAAAAACTTACAGAAAACAAAGGAGAAGAAGGGGAGGCAACTGGGAACTTACTTTGCTTCTAACGCCAAGGCGATGATGCCCGCCACCATGGGGGCTGAAACCGAGGTCCCGGTGTGGCCATCTGTGCAGCGCTGCCGCAGATCTGTGGTGACCTGCGTGACAAGGTGGCAAGAGGCGGAGTTGGCTCTCAGAATATGTCAGAGGTCAGGAGGCTGCTGAGGATGCTGCACCTGGTTAGATGTGGCCCCTAGTCCTAGGGACGGAAAAGGCACCACGCAGTTGTAACCCTGCAATTGAGGTTTGTGTCTGCTTCTCCCTGCTAGTCTGCTTTGCTCTCATACATAGAACAGGGACTGTGCCCATCCCCACACCAGGTAGTGAGCTAATCACAGGATGGGGACAGGGAGATAAGGCAGAGGGCAGACGGGCAGTAGGAATTCATACAACCTCACCCCGTAGACCTGCGTGCTGAGACACAAAGGTAAGAGAAGGAAATGAAGAGGGGCCCTCCATGGCAGAGTCCCCCAGTGAGACCACCTGCCGTAGTCCATGTTCACGACCTCCAACTCACCCCTGACATCAAGAACAGCTGGAAACACAGGCAGCATTAAGGAGGATGCCCAGGGGGCCCAGAGACCATCCCTGCTTTTCCCCAGATCAAAGATCCGTCACAGAAGGTCACAGATCATTCTCTACCAGCACAGGTAGTTGACAGGGTCCCAAAGCACCCAGTTCCCTCTATAGCAGCAGATGAACCTGGAGTGTTCGTGACCTTCACAGGGCCTGCTGTATGGGGCAAGGAAGCTGGCCATTCCCCTTGGGAAGGCAAAGCTGACTGCAAACGAAGGACGCTCGGTACACCTTCCTTGGAGGCACTGACTCTGAGCTGGGTGGCCTTATTGATTAGGGACCTCGTTAGTGCCCAGCCTGATCTGTCCCTTCTCTTTGAAGGGATGCGGAGAAGCAGCACCGTGGAATCACCACGCATGGGTTCAGCTGTGCCACGCCTACTGTGCTAGATGGGATTTTGGCTGTCAAGCTACTCCTGTGCACCCTGCAGGGGCACGAACGACGTTAACCTGCAGACCTTAAATCAACGAGAATATCCTGGATTGTCAAGCAGGGCTGACATCATCGCCAGCCCCTGAGAAGTGGAAGGAGGCAGAAAAGCGAGTCAGAGAGCCGAGGCAGAAGAGGGACCCAAACCATCTCCGGTGGCTTTGAAGAGGGAGAGAGGAGAACGTAAGCCAAAGAACGCGGGCGGCCCGGAGGCGCTGAGAACAGCCTTGCGCAGACAGCCCGCAAGGAAACCGGAGCTCAGTCCTGTAACCACAAGGAACTAAGTCTGCCAACAACCTGAATGAGCGCAGAATAAATTCTCCAGCAGCGCCTCTAGAAAGGAACATGGCCTAGCCCGCACGTGGATTTCCGCCTCAGGAGGCTCAGAAAGGAGAGACACAGGCCTCCCACTTGCCCTGCTGACCAATTCTGAGATAGTAACTCTGTACTCTTTGAAGCTGCTACGTTTGGGATAATTTGTTACAAGAGCAAGAGGAAACAGCAAAAGCAAGTCTCCAGGAGCTGATCTGCATGACCCGGGGAACGAATTCTCAATCCAGACCCTCTTCCCAATGGAGCAGCTTCCTGGATCGCATCCCAGCTGGGCTGACAAACATCCAGAGACAGGATCCAGCCTGTCTCACGCACACCCAGAAGACTGGACAGAAGCTGTGGCGGAGACCAGCCTCCTCCTCCCCCAGAAGGCATCCTGATGTTAGGAAGGGCTGCTGAGGGCAGGGAAGTCCGGACAAGGATGCAACCTCTGACCCCAGGAACCTCCCCTGCAAATCGGCATAGTATGCGACCTTCCAAAGGTTTCTGGTGAAGGTCCCAGCCGGTGCCTGAAACATACTCACATTCAGTAAATGGTGGCCAGAGAGGGGAAACTGAGGCTGTCTGGGGAGGAGGCCACGTGGCCAAGAGCAGGGGAGGTCCGTGGCTGGCTCTCCAGCCTCTGAGAGAGGGCTGCTGGGGAGTGAGCAGAGGGGCCTCCGTGCGAGGAGGGGATGGCTCAGCCAAGGTGGGAAGTCCCCGCTTCCTGAGACCAAACGTCACACGGGCAACTCTGCTCGAGTTCAGTGAATGGAAGAAAGGGCCAGAGAATGAATGAGAGGAGTACTGCCTCTCCTCTGCTAGGCTTACTCCTTTTATTAGAAGTCATGTGTCAGCTCCCGGCAATCCCTCCCTCCAGGCAAACACAGGCTCGGCAGTCACCCGACAGAGAGGAACAGAGAGTACGGGGTGGGACAGAGCCTTGCTTTCTAGCTGACACCGGCCTGAACTGCACAGACGACAAGCTGCCAACCATCCAGAGAAGTCTATCCCCTTGTAGGTTCGCTTGGAGGACTCAGAGCAAAAACTCGACTCTAACTGAAAACAACAACCATGACAGCAACCAAAAACAAACAAAACCCAACAAAAATGCCATCCATACTCTCAGAGAAGAAGCCCAGCCCAGGAAGTATAACTAAGTGATCTTCTCTTCTATCCTCCTCTTAAGTACACCTTTCTGACTGTATGTTATTGCTCAGAGAAGAGATTTAAAAAAAAAAAAGAAAGAAAGAAAAAAGAACTAAGGCATTTTGTACCCAAGGTGTGTGCACACACAGTGTGATTAATTAAGCAAATAAAGTTGCAAGCCCTGCTCCCGGGGAATGGGAGACACAGCCGTCCCAGCACAAAGCCTTTGGTACAAAGTGTTCAATGACACAACCTTTGCCTCCTATGCCTCCAGCCAGCAGGCATGTTTAACAAGACTCCAGCAAGCCCGTGTTCCAATGAGCTAGATTCCTAAATGAACAGGACACCGTTCAGAATCTTGGCTGCCTGTCCCAGGGACACGTGCTTCAGTAGAAAAGGAAAATAAATGAATACCTTCCTTAACTACCCCGGGCCACGGCCAGGCTGGTGGCCCAGCAGCCGTGCAGCTGACCTTTCAGCCAGTATGGGGCAAAGCAGGCAATAGGGAGCCCGTCTGCACCTGCCGAAAAAAATGCAAAACATAAATTTGCAAATAATTTCTAGAGATGTGGCTCAGCGGCAGGAGAAAAAAAAAGACGCCTCATGAGCTTGCTTTAAAATTAAACCATGTCTGGCCAGCTCCATGGTCTCATTTTTTAAACGTCTCAAAACCAACTTAATGACTGTGCATTTGAATTCTGCATGAATTTCGGCTCAAGATCCTCCCCCTCTTTGCTTTCCTTAACGTAGGAAAGCCTGTGGGGAAGGGAGAAAGCACACATTCCACCCATATGCTGAAAGAAAACAGTCCCTTTTTTTAAGAGAGAAATCTCCCTGGTGTTCATCGAAGGGAACGGAACAGACGGAAACCACGGCTCTATCCAAAGTGTGCGGGGAAAGTCCTTTTGTTGGGGGAAAGAAGTGCGGGGAAGGAGACTTGGATTTCTAAAAGGCTTCAGTATAAAACTAAGACTTTCTCTCACTGCATCTGGCACGTTGAAACTGAACCAGTCAGTTGGATCCTAAGTGATGTGACCACAGAAATTTAGAGAGCTAAAAGGAGGCACGGCGCTGAGAAGGCACCCCATTCTTAAATGCTATTTTTGGATCCCGAAAGCCAAGAGAGGCTTTTAATTGTTTTGTACCAAAATTAGAAAGGCAGGATCTGCGGGTGGCAGCCAAGGGGCTGGGGTTTCCCTCAAGGCACAACCCCTTCCCTGATGGGTGAGGTCGGTACTCGGGGACCCGGCACAGACGGGCCTTAAGCCAGCTTCTCTTTTTGGGAGGAGGGAAAGCAGCTTGCCCCCACAGGGCCGAAAGCATGCGTCTAGGCTGTCCACCTGGCTGGGAGAACTCACGATTTTCCGCTCATAGAACGCGCCGCTGCTGTAGGTAGTGGCGAGCGTGGACGCGCACTCCTCTAGGTACCACGGCTTGTACCCGTTCTCGGTGGTGCTGCTCACGGAGACGGTATAGATGCTGTTGGTGTAGCCGTCACAGGAGCAGTGGTCCCCCTCTCTCCCACCATTCCCGGACGCCCACACGAAGATGGAGCCCAGGCCCTGCCGACCCTACAGGGGAAGAAGAACAGGGCGTCGGGCCCGGGCAGCCAGAACCTGGTGGGTTGGCTCGCGCCCGCCCAGAGTCCTTCCTTCTGAATGTCCCTCCCAAGGGTCTGAGAAGGGTGTGTTCAGACCATATGGAGGCCACGTGGTTCTGTGGGCTCTTGGTTCGTTTTCATAGAGGACTCCTGCCTGCGGCGACCGCCATCCAACAGCAGAATCCCAGGATCACACTGAGGACATGGCCCGGAAAGCCCTCTCTGCTCTTTAGGGGAAAATCAAGCTCCCCCCTCACCCCCCAAAAGGAGCTGTTCTAACTCCGGATCCATGTCTGGTTTCCATCATTATGACCTCTTGTCACAAAGAGTGAGCAGTGCCACAGGAATTACTGAGATGAAAGTTGATGGCTGAATTTACAACATTAATTTTTTGAGATCATAAGAGCCAGTCCTGTGGGGAATAAAGAGCAGAGGGCGGATGTTCCTGAAAACCCAATGGAAGAAGCACATGTCTTAGAGAACAAGCTGGTTTTTGCAAAGTGGGGGTGGGACCGTGAATTCTGGGTGAAGACTGGACAGGTGAAAAGGGTCATGATCCAGGACAATGGCCGTGGCCGCCGGGGGCCATCCTATGAGAGCTCCCCAAGGTGTCGGCCACGGGTACCCGTTAAAGCAGTCAGGTGTGGTGCCTGGGTGGCTCTGTTGTTTGAAAGCCTGCCTTCGGCTCAGGTCATGATCCTGGGGTCCTGGGATCAAGCCCCATGTCGGGTAATCTGCTCAGCAGGGAGTCTGCATCTCCCTCTGCCCACCCCCTGCTCATGCTCTCTTTCTCTCTCAATCAAATAAATAAGTTATTAAAAAAATAAAGTGGTCTGATGGTCAACACCAATCAAAGCCAGAGACTTCACTGTGTGTAGGTTTTCATTTTCTGAACATACACATGAAAGCAAGTCTTTGAAAGACAGTGGCAGTCAGGGTCAGTTCCTGTAGCTCTGTTTCATCCCACACCCACAGAATCAGTGACTTTTGACTCAACAGAGTGCTCACCCCAGTCCCAAATACTAGTTAAAGATGAACCACTCCCAGAGGGACCTGACCCATTCTGTCTGAGTGGCTAGACCTGCTGGTGATGCCCAGCCAGCCCCAGAGACCAGCGCCAACACCCGTCTCCACGAAACCCAACCCACAGGGCTGGTGACTTTGGTATCCTTGCCAAGGACCCTCCTTTCCAAACACGTGGGAGAAAAATGATACTCATGCTCAAGAACTGTCCAACTTAAAACTTGCAACAAAATTCTGCAGTCCCCATGGAGTCCGACAGAAGCCTTACTGTTGACTTGGATAGCGTTACACACACCCAGGGTTCGAGTCCACCCCGGGCTCCGCGTACCCACCTGCTTGGAAAGTCCAATGACTCTCCGCTTTGTAGCCCAACTGGACGACAGTCTCTTGATCTTTTGTGAGCATTTGTCATGACTCTGACCTTTCCTCCAGTTTCTAACCTGAGGCTCTCAAAAGAACCCACAGGAGGTCCCTTGCGTTCACCCAGTCCTGCTGCTCAAGGCTGTCTCACTTGCTCGGCTTTGCACGTCTCCCAGGTGGACCTGTCCACGTGGCCAAGAGCTCCACAGAAAGGTTACTCACATTTAGCCAAAAAAGGTCAAACTTCTGGAAGAAAGGCACTAAGTACTGTGGAAATGTGGCGTGTCTGTGCATATAATTACCTATAGGGAGAGATTAATTGGAAGCTAGTTCAAAGAAACTAAAATCAAAATGGCAAGGTATTTAACCCATGAGAGCCCATCTTTCGTCCATGAGAACCATCTCTAAGACGCTCCCTACTCTATTCCAAATTACTTTTGCAAAGTGGAGGCTACAACCTTATTATTCCGGCAGCACAGAGAACGCCCCCAGACAGCACTCCTCATACATGAGTGTGCACACAGGTCACTGGGGGTCTTGCTATACGACAGACTCAGACTCGGTAAGTCTGGGGGAGGGTGCCCCAAGATTCTGCATTTCTAATGAGCTTCCAGATGATGCCTGCATGGCTGCTTCTAGACCCCACTCTGAGGAACAAGGGTCCAAAATACCAAAGGTCCCCATCTTCCACCTTACACTGCACAGTTACTCCTAGACCAATCCATTTTCTAAGGTGTCAAGGCATCAAGCCCCTCTCTCCCTCCCTCGAAGTTTCCTGAGGAGGATGTGAGACTGAGGTGGAGGAAACACCCAGATCTGAGGGGTGAAGACAGGTTTTAGCTGTCTCTGAGGATTGTATTTTCACTTCTCAGCTCTTGGAAGCCAAGGGACAGAAGCTATAGGGCAACAGTTCACCCTAGCCGTGAACTTGTGTTTCTGTTCAGGGAAAGTCACAACCTCAACCCAATCCAAACCTATTTCAGTACCTCCCCTGGGAAGTTAAGGGTTCAGCTGTGAACTCCAAAGCACTGTGCCTGAAGACTTGCAAATGGCAGGCGTCTGGACAAGGACAGTGTTCCTAGCCTCAGTGGTGTTGCCTTTCCCCTTTGGGATGACCAGCCATGTGAGGGGTAAGGCTTCCTGAGGACCGACATCAGGCACATCTCTACATGAAATGGTGGTCTCCGAAGTCTCCTACCATCAAACCCCCTCATGTACCAGAGATGAAGTCAGACGTGACAGAAAAGACTGTAGCTGATAAACGGGGCATCGAGGAAGAAAAACAGATTGTGGGGGGGCATGGTCTGGTTTGAGATCATCAACTTTCAGGAGGATTTTCAGTGGCAACTTCAGACAGCTATGATTTAAGGCTCCCTATATGACATATTTTACTTCAGAATGACTGGGGGGAAAATGGAATGGCTGCAGTATTTCAAGAAACTGTGACAAGAATGACGGGGAGGCACATGGTGCCCTCTGAAACTTCTTCACTCCCCTGACAGCCCAATAACGCCGATGCTCTTCAGAATCTGGAATGCAAAGAGCCCTTCTCTGCAGCTCCGGACTTTCCAAAGTCCTACACGGGTTCAGTTGACACAAAGCTAAGTGAAGTTGAGATACCCAGCAATCATTTGAAAACAATCATTGTCCTCTCTAGGAAATGGGGGGCCCTGTCCTGAGACCTCAGATCTTTCGAAATCACCTCACAGAATGACACACGTTTCTGATTAACACCGTTCCGAGCAGTATCTTCCCCACAGAAAATGCGATCTTTAATGGACAGCTTAAATTAAAGCTTAACTTTTCGGATGCCCTACTTGTCATCGAGAGTGAGATCCATGTGATCTAGTGGGTGGTAGGAGTCAAGCACGGGGAAGATAAGATAGTTTTACTTGGCAGTCCCTCGTAGGCAGCAGCTGACTTGGTCACGCCTGAACCTTCCAGCATCCCTGGGCCAGCACCTGGCACAGCCCAAGGCCTCAGCAGCCTGACAGAAAGCAGGCTTTGCATTTTCTTAGAGTCATGGGGGACAAAGGAAGCTGGGTGGTGTCCCGAGCAGGACCATGAGGTCAAATGCGAGGTTGGGGACATGCAAAGAGATAAATACTCAGACCCCATAAAAAGGTCCTAGAAAATGACCAAACTCAATACATCCAGAAGAGCAATCAAGTCCTATTATTTAGAAGAAAGAAAAAAGTGAAGAGAGTTAAAAAAAAAAATTGCTCCTTTATGGGGTAGGACTAGGGGACGGGCATGGGGAGACAAAGAAAGGCTGCTTTTAATAGGATCCTCTGATAATATTTGATTTGTTCATTAACTACTTATTAATCATATTTTAATCATGGTGTAAGGGTTATAATAAAACGAAGACTTTAAAAAAAAACATTCTGAAGTATAATTAATAAAAGGAAACTGAATCCCCCACCCTCCCATTTGCAGCCCTACTGTCCTGCCTCCCATAAGGGAAGTCGGAAGTATGAATGCTGGCCCGGGGCGTGCTCGGACTTCCTGCCCAACCCCCACCAGCATCACCAGGCCATACCTTGTACTCCGGGTTGGGCCTTGTTGGGCCACCCGGGGCCACCCGGACACTGACCGCAGCTCCATCTGTCTGTTCCAAGAAGCTGTCCTCGCCCGGATATCTGCCTCACCAGCTGGCTTGTAAGAACTGGGTCATCTCCAGGTCCCTCTTGCCCTCCCCCTGCATGTTTGACTCCCAAGGATCCAGGACTAATGATCACAGAGTGACTGTGGGTGGGCCTCCTGGCCGGTGGAGACGCAGCCTGCCAGCCTCCTCTGCTTTCCCTCGGCTGGTCAGCAGAGAAGCTGCACTAGGAAGTTTGCTCTGTTTGGTCCCTGCTGAGGCTCTACCCAAGACATCCTAAACATGTTAAACTGTGCGCTGGCAGGGAGGTCAACAAGGCCAAGACTTCCTATTTGGTGGCAGGGATGGCAGGTGGTGGGGGGGGCCGAGGCCCAGGACATCCCTCCCACCTACACAAGGAATAGGCCAGGTAGTTAGACCAAGACACCTACTGCCCACCTGCCCACACCTCTCAGCTGCGGTGAGTTGGGGGCTGTCAGGCTTCAACCACAGAGTCCTGGGCCTGGTGGGTGACCAGCAGGCACCTGCTGGAATGTCACTCCATGACAAGGTGAAGTCCTTCTGCTCTGGCTGGTAGACAGTCATTCCCCTGAGCCCCGAAATGACTTCTCCCTCACCCTGGTCATGGCAGGCAAGGCCTTCCTGGCCCCATTTTGGGGGACTCTGGCCTGTGTCACTCTAATTTTTAAATGTTAATTTTTTTTTTTTAACTATTCTCCCCCCCCCCGGCAAGATCCCCCATAGCCCTAGATGACTCAGACCTTTTTAATGCCATACTCGAAGGCCTGCTTAGCCAGCCGGCCAGGCCCATCCACAGTCTTCCCGTCGTCATCTGGCCCCCAGCTGGCGCTGTAAATGTCGATGTAGTTGGGTCTGATCCCCAGCGACTTGGCCTCAACGACATCGGTCACGTCGCCGTCCAGCATGCGGATGCCTGAAAGCACACAACGAGGGCCCGTGCATGCCCGCTCTGCACTTTTCAGGGCCGCACAGACCGTGACCTCAGGGCAGAGGGGACCCTGCAGCTGCCGGGGCACAGCCAGATAGTCCTCCCCCCATGCCCCACCCAGCTCTGGAATCTTCCAGCTGCATTCTGGAAAACCTCTCTCCCCGTCCTGTGCTGGCCTGCTGGCCGGTGTAAAGGAATTCAAATGACATCTGGGCCACGCTGCAGCGTCCCCAGCATGGGACAGCAGCACAGGAAACAGAACTGTTTGGAAAAGATTGGATTTAAACCGTTTCCTTGGTAACACGCTGTCACTCTGGTACTTAAAAGAGGAACATAATAGAATGATGACGATGATTATTTCTATAATAGAACTCTGGAGTCATTTTCAACTTTCCCTGCTGTCAACAGTTCATTTCTCTTTCTTCTTTCTTTCTTTCTTTCTTTCTTTTTTTTTAATTACTCCCATCTCTGATTTGTAACTAGGAGCTTTTCACCTAGAAGACGGAGCGGCACACCCTAGGGCTTCTTGTATCGCAGTGTGTGTTCAGGCTTTGTGTTTTCCAGAGGGGTCTTTAGGTGGTGGGGGTACCCCTTCCTCAAGAGCACCCCAGAAAGACAGGGAGGGAGCCACGAGCCTCTCCCAGTGCCTGCGTCCTTGGCTTGGCGGGGGGGGGGGGGGGGGGTCCCCACCCACCCCATGTCCAGGCTTTATCTCCATTCCTGATCACAGTCTACATCTAGCAGGTGTGGTGTCCCCAGGACCCACCCAGATAGGGGTCCCAGTGATGCTGGCACATGGTGGGGAAACAGCAGTAATGATAGCCAACCAGCACCTCCTGCCTGGACAGTAGCAGATACATAAAGTCGGACCTCTCGGAGGGAGACTTAGAAAACTGGGGCCACCCGACCCCGGATCAGCACTCTGGGTGACTCTGCTCGGTCCCCACAGCCACCCGGCCTCAGAGGCCCCCAGGAGCCCCTCCTCCACCAGGCCCTGCCCCATGTGTGTGATGGTCGTGCCAATGAATTTGAAAAATCTTGAGCTATTTAAGACATAACAGAAAAGAGGACTTTTTCTGATTATAAGCATCACATATTGCTCTCTGCAGAAAGTTTGGAAAATAGAGAAATCACTAGTGATAATATTTTGCTTATTTTCTTCCAATACTTTTCTTTGGCCCCAACATGCACTTTCTCTCCAAGTTCTTTTTTTACCACAGAACTTCATACACAACATTTTCCTGCACCATTTAAGACTCTTCTAAGACGCGATTGTAAATGGTTGCAGCTTCCCCTCCCGCGCACCCTGGCCGGGGCAGGGCTTCCTCTGAGGTTCGCCTCACGAAGCAGAGGCCCCTTGCTCCCCAGCCTGGACTGGATCTGTTCATGCCACATCCCAGCACCTGCATCCACATACTGGCGGGCACACCAAAAATAGAATCTCTGAATACAACCGATTTTAAAAGAACTGTGACTTTTCCCCAGAATGAAAAGAGACGGTACAGGGCTCAGGCAGGAAGAACCATGGGACGGAGACTCTTTGAGGGGACGTCCTCCCCAGGGGCTCAGGGACAGATGTTTTATGTCAATTAAATCGACCTGTCCCGCCCCTTTATACTGTTAACTGTGGAGACGCTCTGCTGTCACTTTTGATGGATGGTTGAGAGGCAGAGATCCCCCAGACATAAATTCCAAATGATACCCAATCTCTCAGCCAGTAACACACGGATTGTAGACGAACAACTGAAAGTAGTTTATGATTTGTCAGGGCGGGAGACTTCCTACCGAAAGAGCATGTGAAGATGACTGAAATGTAATAAATTCTTCTACCCTATCGATTCATGCTGCCCAGATTTGAAAGTTCAGGTTGCCCTGAGGTGTTCTCCTTAACATCTGCCCGGTTGTGAGCGGAGAGAGAAAAGGTCAGGCGGGGTCCCTGGGAGGCTAACTAGGACAGTCGAGAGGGAAGGTGCGCCATCTTGGCCCTCCACTTGGGTGGGACACTACAAGCCAACTGGAAACGCCTGCTCCGAAAGTTTGGAAATCATACTCAAAATCCGTGTCAGAGAAATTTATAGCAAAACAACAGTAGAGATTGAGGATTAGAGTTCAATGACGGTGCTGAAAGCCATTCAGAGGGTCAACCCAACAGGCACCGGTGGTGAGAGAGGGGGTGGTGCCTGGAATCGTTGGAAGAACCATCATTCGGTGGCCAGAAGGCCTTAAAAATGAGAAGTAGAAATAAACTTTAACTCCAACCCTGTCTGTTCTATTTTCCGGCTTCCAATCTATTTCCTTTCCTCTCTTTACTACCTGTGATGGGCTGAATGTTTGTCCCAATCCCCAAATTCACATGTTTAAGTCTCAACCCCCAGTGTGATGAAGGCAGGAATTTTAGGAGGTCACTAGGTTTAGATAAGTCCTGAGGGTGCCCCCCCCCACATGGTGATGGGCTTAGCATCTGTTATTAGGAAGAGTCAGCAGAGAGCTCACTTCTTCTGTCTCCTTCCACCGTGTGAGGACACAGAGAGGGTAGTTATCTTCCAGTACATTTCTTTGGCTCCAGCATGCACTTTCTCTCTGAGCTCTTTTTTTTTTTTTTTACCACAGACCTTCATACAGAACATTTCCCTGCACCATTTAAGTCTCTTCTAAGACGGGATTGTAAATGGTTACAGCTTCCCCTCCCGTGCATCCTGGCCCGGGCAGCACTTCCCCTCACAGTCTACCTCATGTCAACCAGGCCTCCATTTCCTGATGAAAGTTATAGAACCTACAGAGGTGCCGGAAAAACTAAAAAAAAAAAGTTGATTTAGGTCAAGTGCCTGACAGTAAGCCCCCAACGTGCATGTTAGTGGCTAGTGTGAACCCACTGAGCCTCAGTTTCCCCATCTGTAAAAATGGGAGTAAAGACACTGAATTCCGGGACTGTTAACAATAACGAATTACTTTTTACCTTTATTTTCTTCTTTTTCTTTTTCTTTCTTTCTTTTTTATTTTGTTTATTTATTTGACAGAGAGAGCGAGATCACAAGTAGGCAGAGAGGCAGGCAGAGAGAGATGGGGAAGCAGGCTCCCCGCTGAGCAGAGAGCCTGATGTGGGGCTCGATCCCAGGACCCCGAGATCATGACCTGAGCCAAAGGCAGAAGCTTTGAACTCAGAACTCAGTGGGTTCACTGAGCCACCCAGGCGCCCCTTTACCTTTATTTTTAAAACATATACTTTTTGATATGTATGAAGGATCATATGTAACCACATGTTAGTGATAAAGCCTAAAAAAACAATTGACACCCATGAACCCTCCATCCATTCACTGCAAATATAAACATGACCCACTGGGGGTTCTACACACGCAGAGAAAATGGCTCAGGATTTTGGATGATTCGTCTCACTGCCTTTAAAAAAACTAGCGTGTTAATACAACTGTATGCTTGCTTAAACTATACATCACTAAGTTTGGTTTGTACCGGGAATGGATCTTCTGTTGGTTATACACATTAGAAATATCTTCTCCCAGTTGATGCCTTGTCTTTTCACTTTGCTGATGGTGCCTTTTGGCAGACAGAGATCCTTAATTTCAACTGAGTAATAACAACTTCCCTTTGAAGACCAAGGGAGTTATAATGGGGGCCAAATTTGTCCGAGTTCACTGACATATCTTACTGGGGTCCTTTCTCCCTTTCAAAGGTGGGGTTGTCCCATCACTTGAGTGCATCTCCTCTTTTCTGATTTCTGGGTGGACAAGAGGAATCAGGGTGATTTGAAATGTTCTCCCTCTCCAGTCACTGGTCTGTGAGCCCAGGGCTTCCCTCTGTGTCAGAGACACGGGGCCCAGGTGCTTGCTCAGCCACCAGCCCAAAGATAGGGGCCATAACCAGTAAGGGACGTTAGCCATGGGGTGTGGCAAAGCTGAGGCCTCGGGCAAGATTAAGAGAGTTCATAGCAGGGGGGTAAGGGAATAGGGGTCACAGAGTCCTGGGGCGGGAATACTCAGCTCTAACCTTGGACCAGGATCTCAAACTCTCTGAGCCCTTGTCTTCCACGACATTTACCTGGCAGAGGAGTTAAGAGGATTCAATCTGTTGAGACCACAGCAGCTGGTGTTGTTGGAGAAATGGTGGCCTTGTTCTCTGTACCCTTATATCCCACAGTGGGCTTGCTGGGGCAGGAGAAGGCCCAGCCAGCCACACAAGCAACCAAAGTCAGTTCTGATGTTCTAAGGCCGAAATGTAACCTGTTATGCTAGACTTCTCCAAGCAAATTATAGGTGTGGGAACGCCTACTTTAAAAAAAAAAAAAAATTCGACATAATTAGCACGTATAGTACTCTATTTGCTTCCAGTGTACAATACAGGCATTCAACAATTCTATGCTGCTCAATGCTCGTGCCTACTTTTGAACAAGAATGAGATGCCGGGAGACATCAAAAATATGTAAAAACAGACGACTAGGATAATTTCTCAACACCTCTTGTGATGCTTTTCATCTCGGAAGAAGAGCAACTCTTGTGTGAGGAAGAAAGCATCACGTATTTAGAATTTAGTGAAGCATCTATTTTCCCCCAACACCAACGAGTTGCCAACAAAGAAAAGGCAAATATTTTCAGTGGAAACCTGCTATTCCAATATTAGCCTTAAATGTGAATGGTTCTCTGGAAACGCCAAATCGAAGAAAACAGTCATTATTTCTCTGATGAAAAAAGAAAGACCCATTTAACAACAAATGGTCAGGTACCAAAAGAAAAAAATGGGGTCCAGTCATTTGTTTGGCACATGAGCTCTGGGTGGCTGGAGGGTTCACAGTGGCAGGACAGACGCCTGCCTGACTGTCCACTCTGAGGACCGACCTGTCTGTGAGAGGAGCACAGAGGAGAAGGACGATGGTGCTCTTCAGGAGCCGACGAGTTTGTGTCTGGGTGAACAGCTCAGAGTGCTCTGGGGGGTCAAACCCCCAGCAGACAGCTCTGGTGAGCACAGAAACTGCATCTAGGAGCGAACCTCACAGGCTTACCTCGCTTTAAACAACACAGGCGTTCCTATAAAACTCCCTGAACCCAATCAATATTTCACATGCCCCGGAGCACTTGCTGAAATGAACAATTTTACAAGTTCTCTTGGTCAAGTGTCAACAACCAGCAGCCCTTTTTTCAGAGTGACCTGTCCTGCCTACCCCTCGCCCCCCTCACCGTTAATTTAGCGTGCAACTTTCCAAACTACAGGCCTGTGGACGTGCCCTGGAGACACCGCATTGACCCTGAACTTTCTGAGGAAGCTCCACGTTAAAAGACATGGCAAGGTCAGTGTGTCTGGGTTTGGAGATAAGGTCTTTAAAGAGGTATTTGCGGGGAAAACGAGGCCATCTGTGTGGGCCGGAATCCAAGATTCCCTTATAAGAAGGGGAAATTCAGACACAGACAACACGCAGACAGAGTGATGACCGTGTGAGGACACAGCGAGAAGCAGCTATCTGCAAGCCAAGGAGGCAGGCCTCCAAGGAAACCCAACCTGCCAACACCTTGATCTTGGAGTTCTAGCCTCCAGAATTGAGAGGAAGTAAATTTCTGTTGGTGAGCTAAAAAAAAAAAAAGGTGGGGGAGGAGCAAGGAGAACAACACACACACACACACTCACACACGCATGCGCGCGCGCACACACACACACACACACACACACACACACACACACACCCCTTCAATACAAGAAGTCAGTTATCAGCCCTGGTTGTTGACCTCTGGAGGAAGGCAGGTAAACAGGACATTTTGTTTATTGAAAAGCAATGTATTTTGCCTTCAGCAAATGAATGTCAGCAAGTAACATTAGATTGTAGCTTCCTGAGTATGACAAACAGGCCTCCCCAGCACATTTTGCTCATCGATCCTGAGTTTATTTTAGTAAATCCACAGAGAATTGGTTTGGGGTTTTGTTTTGGTTTTGGTTTTGGTTGGTTTTGTTTGTTTGTTTTTTGTTTTTGTTTTGTTTTGTTTTGTTTCGTTTTGTTTTTTCCACTAAGACTATAGTACATTCTGTTCTACCAGCAGCCATTCTGGGCCAAGTGAGGTTTCAACAGTTGTTTAGAAATGTTACAAATCTGAAAGGTTTCTGTCAACCCCATTCATTGCCTAAGACTGTGACGGGACTCTCCAGTCTCTAAATGTGGCCACATATGACAGCCTTGTTCTAGGAACCCCGGGGAGCTGTGGTCTGCTAAGTTGTTAAGGCACATCTACGTTTGCAACTGTGACATGAAATCCTTAGGGACCATTGGTCGATGACCAAGCCAAGTCTCTCTTGGTCTCCTGCTCTGTTCTTGATTTCCAGATGGAGCCAGGCCATCTCCTTCCAGAGTGGAAATGCAGCTGTGTACCACTGGTATACCAGCAAACTCCTGGGCAGGTCCTACTAAGGACCCAGGGTCAGTGAGATGAGGCCCATGGCAGCAAGGGTATGGCATTCACCATGTCTTTTATTTTCTGTGATTCTGATGCTCTGTCCTCTCAAGGCCTTGTTGATTCTGGAGGGACTGCTCAGCTTCCCACCCCAGGGCTGGCCAGTTCCTCAAAATAGTAAAGAACGCTCCCAGGAGGCATGTCTTCCATGTACAAACCAATCAGTCTGGAGCCCACACCTCCAACCACCTCCTTTATGGATCTCTTGGAGCTCTGGACCACCCTCCACCTGCCCTAATCACCCCATAACCAGGAACCAGACAACTAAGGACGGCCACTCAGCCCCAGAGCCCACTGGAGTTATTCAACTGAGCCAATCCTAACCCTGCTTATTCTGCCATGCCCACTCCTTCTGGCAGAAACCACTGGAAAGGCTTCAGCCCACGACTTGCCTTGCTCCCTCTGCCTCCTGACAAACCCTGGTGCTCGCCCTCCTGGCCTCCATGGGTTGGAATACTCTCTCCCCTCGCGAACTGTGAGTCACAGGCTCTGCTCCACGGCTACTCTCTCCTCATCTGCTGACCTCACCAGGCCTAAATACTAATGAAAGCTATAGCTTAAAACAGGTCCCTCTCTCATCATCAGCTTCTGGTGATTTTTCGAAGAATGGTAAAAACTAGAAGAAGAGCTTCAGTCACTCTCTTGAGATTTGAGATCTAGACGGGCTCTCTTGTCTCCAGCCCAGGCAACAGGGTCCAGAGACGAACAGTGGATCACCCGGGCGGGGGGTGCAAAGAGATTCAGGGACAGCTGGCTGCCTGGGACACTGGACACGACACCATGCGTCTGAGCCAGATGGGGCACCCATATATCCCCTCTGCATGTGGGGACAGCAAGGGACCCTGCCAGGATGTGCATCTGTGATCGAGCAGGGGAGCACATGCTCCACACTGGCCTCTGAAGATGGTAAAAATAAGATATTCACGCTGCCACAAACAAAGGCCACCTGCGGCTCACCGTCACTTAGACTTGAATGCGCCCTCTCCGTCTGTCTCTCTTTCTCTCTGTCTCTCTTTCTCGCAGACCCCGGAAGCAGCTACTCCTCATTCAGCCTTTGTGAGGGCAATCTCAGGGAGTCAGAGGGTGCACCCCAGGATATTCAAGAACCAGCATTATCTGCCCTCTGGGGTGGCCCGGGAGGGTGTCCTGGGAGGGCATGGCCGCCTAGGAGACACAGGTTTTTGTCCATTTCCTCCTTCCTATGGCTCCTGAGCCTAGGGATGCTTAGACCCAGCAGGCAGGGGCCTTTGATGACAATATGAGGGTGAGGAGTGGTGGGGGGATCCCCAGCTCCCTGAAAGCACAGCTCCTAATCACTAGCTACCCACATTCACTAAACCCCTCACACCTCCCCAGTTCCTTGTAAATCCTCCTGCAGTTGAACATGTACTTGGAGCCTTTGAAGATTAATCTGTAGCTTAAACTGTCCTCTTAAAAGGCTCACAAGACTAAACGGCTTAATGGAAACCCTAATGAGACTGAGAATTCTGTGACTCTGAATTAATATAATTAACTAATTTATGAGCCTGGATTAATTTAGCTGTTATGTACTTAACATTTTCATGTTTACGAAAGGAAAAACATGATTCAGTTCCCCAATCAAAATATGGAACAAAAACACCCATGGAAATTTGGCTGTTGCTTTTTGACTTTTCCTTCCCAGAACCAGAGTAAACACAGGCTGCTGAAAAGATGCACGGACTTGTGGAGGCCCGAGCAGGGGAGCTGTTCTGTTTCTGAGTATCTGCCAGGTGGGGAGTCCTCCCAGCCTCCAGGCCCACGGGAAGCAGAAGGGGTGAAAAGGGACAGAGCCAGGGTTACCCAGAACAAGACAGAGGGAAACAAGGCATAGGGCTGATATACTTTTTTTTTTTTAAGTGATGAGCCCTGGGTGTCGTAGCAACTGATGAATCATTGAACAAACACTACATCAGAATTGTTGGCTAATTGAATTTAAATTAAAAAAAAAAAATAGAGAGTAAAGAAAGGTGTACCGTAAAGCTCTGACAGGTTGTTTTCCTCATTGTTCACTGGTTTGGGTTTTTTTTTTTTTTTTTGTAATGCAAGTGCCTGATTCAGCTTTTGCTTAAGGCATCCATTTCAAAGATGCATCCACTTCAAAGACTATCTATCTCAAATAAACAAATTGACAGCCACAGTAGATAAAGGGGCAGCCTCCCTTCCCCCCATCCCCACTGAGGCTTTGTTTTAGAGATCTTGGTTGATATTGATAAGGGACCATTTGGGCCACTTGTCTTTTCTCTCCCCAGCACTTTAAATTCCCACTCCTGTTATTTTCAATTACCAATGGAGTGGGTCCATGAAACCCTAGGTCCCCACCCTCAACCCCAAATAAAACAGAGCCCCAGCGCTCATACACACCACCTGGGCACGGTATCCTCTTCTCTGTACCTATGACCTTGCTCTGTGACCACCCCCCATCCCCAGCGGTGTCATTTCCAGGTGGTCAGTGATAAACCTCTGTTTTTCAGTTTCCTGATGCCTGTTGCTCAACATTGTCTTGCAATCCTAAGAAGAACCCCAGGGGTCAGTCCAATTTTAACACTGGCTTGGAAAGGGGAGAAGTCTGTGCAAAGCTCACCTGGGGTGCACAGCATATGACAGCTTCTCTAGCAGTGGGCTGGGCTGGGCACACAAC
Organism: Enhydra lutris kenyoni; assembly: GCF_002288905.1. NCBI lineage: Eukaryota > Metazoa > Chordata > Mammalia > Carnivora > Mustelidae > Enhydra > Enhydra lutris. Next base: position 4,180,495 of record NW_019154113.1, on the reverse strand, counting down.
AAAAGGCTAAGTGAGAAAAGGCTGGGAATGATGACCACTATCCTTTGCCTGTGTCCTCCTATGTTATTGCCATTATCAGATGAAGGTTGGAAAGCCTGGTTTATTATATTCAAGGCTAAGAAAGAGAAACAAGGCCGGAATTATGTTTGGAAGGAATATGAATTTGGTCAAGGAAAAGAAAACACACGCGCACCATGGAAACTTCCTTTTTGCTTCTGTTCCTGCTCACAGGGCCTGGTGGCATCTGGCCTCATCTGGTCCCACCTAGGTCCCAGCATTGGAGAGATACCACCGCAAAGGGAAAAGCCAGGCTTCAAGTCAGCAGGCCTGAGTTCACATCTGGGCTCTGCCTCCGTGTAGGGGTGTGAGCCTAGGCGTGGCAGGTGACTTCTGATTATCGCTTTCCAGGGGTAGGAAATGGCTGTAGTAATTCCAACTCAGGATCGTTCTGCGCAGGAGGTGCCAACAGCAACCGGCAAGAGCTATTACGGTCATCACAAGACAAACACTAAGGAGATTGGGCCATGACAGAAAACTGAGAGCTCCGTCTCCCTCTCCTCATGGCCCAAAGCCTCAGAAATAACATGATAAAGGGAAGGAAAAAAAAATCAGGAACAGCCCTGGAAAACAAGATCAGAAGATGAGATCTTTTGAGGAATGATGGACAGACAGCAAAAAGATAGGATCAGCCAGCAGGAAAAATTCCAGAAGCGCCTGACGTCCCTAGGCCTGATGTTGTCAGGATGGAAGGAGCAGGCATGGGTGGGAGGAGCTAAGGAAGAAGGAGGTTAGCTGCCTCCTCCTCCAGGCTGAGAGGAGGAAGTAGCAGCAGGCTTTATGCAAACACTTAACATAGTCAAGAGGGCCCTGCTGCTAGAGGGGGGGGGGGCAGTGCCTCCCCTGGGCAGAGGGAATCCACGCACCACCGTGCCAGAAGTGACATTATCCAGCAGCAGGTCCCTCCACCTCCCACTTCACAGACAGACTGCTGCCATCAGGCCTGACAACCGCCACAACCAAACAAGGATCTGTGAGCATAAAACACGAGTGGACCACCAATCAGCAATTAGGAGGAAAACCAATGTCAAGAAAGAGAACCACCAAATTAAAAAGCTAAACAAAATGACAACAACAAGACAAACCCAAGGGGATACCGTTAATGCAGCAAATGTGAAGAAAACTTCAAAGTAAGTATTGCTAATATCCCTCACATTTGTAAGAAAATAATGCATCTTTTAAAAAAAAGCAACTGGAAGCACTTCTCCCCCATTCTTTCTGCTAAGAAAAGCCAAAAGCCTGGACACTGTGCAAGAAATAATCTCAGGATCTTGTGAGCCAGGGAACAACATGGTGGTGAGTTCCCTGAGATTCTTTTCTGTCTCGCATATCCCAGACTTGGAAATAGAGATGCTGGCAACCTAGAAGTACCAATGGGAGCCAACCAAAAAGTCCCCCAAAGCCCGTTTCCTCTAGCCAAAGCACCAACAAAGGGAGACCCAGCAAGACAGAAACTTTCTGCACAATCACCACTCTAGCCAAATGGCACAGACAACCTTATGGCATGACCCCCACTCACACCAAAGACCAAGGAGGAGCCTCAGCTTTCACCCCTGCCAGGCTATAATGAACTCCAACACCCCTTCTAGGTGAACAAAAGCACGGCTTTTCCCCTGCCAACCAAAAAAGAGTCTTACCCCATGGTGTCAATGAAGGTCCTGTGGGGAAGCTTGGTCTTCCACACTACCTGGCAGTGAGAAGGCATCGCTCTCCCTCCCAGGGGAGTCATATCAGGAGGCCTGGTGGTGAGTCAGGGTTTTCATCACCAACCAGAGTAAGATGACCCCCCAACTAGAGGCCACATGAGGAGCTGGACCTCCTACCCTGCTCGGCACTGATGAGAAGCCCTCCCACTCTCAGATGCCAATAGTGAGTGACTGAGCAGACCTGGGTGTCTGTCTACATCTGGCAACAATGAAGCAGTGGAGCTCCCTTCCCCCCCACCCTCAAGCAGTGTCTGAGAAAGGCATCTGAAACAGAAGGTTTAAATAAGATCCAGTGTGTCAGGGGCGCCTGGGTGGCTCAGTGGGTTAAGCTGCTGCCTTTGGCTCAGGTCATGATCTCAGGGTCCTGGGATCGAGTCCTGCATCGGGCTCTCTGCTCAGCCGGGAGCCTGCTTCCCTCTCTCTCTCTCTCTGTCTGCCTCTCCGTCTACTTGTGATTTCTCTGTCAAATAAATAAATAAAATCTTAAAAAAAAAAAAAAAAGATCCAGTGTGTCATAGTATAATACAAATATGTACAGGTTTCAACTTAGAGTCACACATCATAAAAAGAACTAGCAAGACCTCAAATGGAATGATACAAGACACTAGATAGATGCCAATACGGAGCTAAAAAGGGACATCAGATTTTTTAGTAAAGATTTTAAAGCAGTGATGGTACAAATGTTTCTCTGAGCAATTGCAAATATGCTTGCGACAAATGAGAAAATATAAAACCTCAACAAAGAAAGTCTCAGCCAAGAAATAAACATATCCATATGAAGCAAGTAGAAATTTTAGATCTGAAAATACAATAATCAAAATAAACTAAGTGAATGAATTTCACAACAGAATGCACTGGACAGAAGAAAGAAAAGAGTGAACTGGAAGACAGAATAATTGGAATTGCCCAGTCTGACAACAGAGAGAAAACAGACTAAAAAAGAAAAGAAAGTAATAACAGTGGCAAAACTCAATAAAAATGAACAGAGTCTGAGAGACTTCTGGAACTATAACAAAAGATCTAAGATTCATGTCACTGGAGTCCCGGAAAGAGAGGAGAAAGACAGCAGGGCTGAAAAAGTACTAGAAGATATAATGGCTAAATTCTATCCAAATCTGGCAAGACACAACTACAATAGGCTTTCCTTCTTTCAAGTTTTCTAAATTCTGTTAAATGATTTGAGCAAAAATTACAATACCATCTGATGTGGTTCTGAATGTATGTAGAGATATATTTAAGACAATTACAAACCAGGACAGGGTAATAGGATGTAAGAGAGGTAAGGTTTCCATACCTCACTCAAGCGGGTAAAATGATTAACATCCAAAGGCTGTGATGTGTATGTATAATGTAATAGAGCAATCACTAAGAAGAGCAATCACTAAAAAAAGTTATACAAGAAGATACACTTTTAAAAGGTCATAGACAGGGGTGCCTGGATAGCTCAGTTGGTTGAGCAACCAACTCTTGATTTTGGCTCAGGTTATGATCTCAGGGTTGTGAGACTGAGCCCCATGTTGGGCTCCTTGGGATTCTCTCTCTCTCTCCCTCTCTCCCTCTGTCCCTCCCCACCACTAGTGCTCTCTCTCAAAAAAAGAAAAGGCTATAGATAAACAAAATAGATTCTAAAAAGTATTCAAATAACCTATAGAAAGGCAAAAAAAAGAGAAAAAGAAACTAAAAACAGAGAGAACAAACAGAAAACAAAAGCTAAAATAGTAAACTTCAATCCTAACATATTAATAATTACATTCAGTGTAAATGATCTAAATATGGCAATTATTAGGAGGCAGAGATCGGCAGCATGGATTAAAAAACATGGCCCAAATATATGCCATCTACAAGAAAGTCATTTCAAATATTATGATATAGGCAGGATGAGAGTAAAGGGTAAAAAAAAAAATCACTAATACAAAAACTTAATCAAATGAAAACAGATGTAGCTATATTAATATGAGACAGACTACAGAGCAAAGGAAATTATCACAGATAGAAAGAGGTATTTTATAATGATAAAAGGGCCAACTCACCAAAAACATATAGTAATCTTTTTGGTTTTTTTTTTTTAAAAGATTCCATTTATTCATCTGACAGAGAAAGCACAAGTAGGCAGGGCAGCAGGCAGAAGGAGAGGGAGAAGGAGGCTCCCCACCAAGCAGAGAGCCCTATCCAGGCTTAACCCAAGGACCCCAGGATCATGACTTAGCCGAAGGCAGACACTTAACCAACACCTACACCACCTACACCCCTCAAGAGTTAGTAATCTAAATGTGTAAGCCTCAAACAACAGAGCTGCAAAATATGTGAACAAAAACTGGTAGAACTTAAAGGAGAAATATACAAATCCACAATTATAGTTGAACACTTCAATATTCTTCTCTCAGCAATTAATAGAACAACTAGACAGATAACCAGTATATGGAAGTGTATGGAAGAACTCAACAACTCAACAAATGTTCTCATCAACATTTTTATTTTTATTATTTTATATTATTATATTTACTAAGTAATGAGTTATATTAATATATTTATATTATTTTATTTTTATTTTTGTAATTTATATTTATTTTATTTTTATTTATTATTTTATTTGGGAGGAGAGAGTGAGCATGAGTGGGGTGGGGGAGGGGCAGAGGGAGGAGAGGGAGAAGCAGGCTCCTGGTTGAGCAAGAAGCCTGATGCCAGGCCCAATCCCAGGCCCAATCCCAGGATCATGACCTGAGCTAAAGACAGATACTCAACAGACTGAGGTACCCAGCTGCTCTGTCATCAACATTTTTAGAACACTCCACCCAACAATAGGAGAATAAATACTCTTTTCAAGTGCCAACAGAACTTATACCAAAATAGATTAGATCTTGTGTCATAAAACAAAGCTCAACAAATTTAATAGAATTGAACTGACACCGGATGTGTTCTCCAGCCACAATGGAATCAAACTAGTAATCCATAACAGAAAGATAACAGAAAAATCTCCAAACACTTAGAAAGAAAACAAAATACTTCTAAATAATCTATTGGTCCAAGAAGGAGTCTCAAGGGAAAAAAAATGCACTAAACTTAACAAAAATGAAAAGACAACATATGGGAGACACAGCTAAAACTACTGTGAGAGGGAAATTTATAGCACTATTGTTTATGCTAGAAAAGAGGAAAAGTCTCAAATCAATAACCTAAGCATCCACTTCAAGATCCTGGAAAAAGAAAAGCTAAGCAATCCCAAAACAAGGGGAAGGAAGGAAATAATATAGATAAGAGCATAAGACAATGACATTGAGAATGAAAAACACTGGCAAAAATAATGTAAGAAAGAACTGGTTTATGAAAGATCAACAAAACTGATAAACTTCTAGTAAGAATGACAAAGGAAAAAAAGAGAAGACACAAATTACCAGTATCAGGAATGAAACAGAGAATATTACCACAGACTATACAAACATCAAAAGTATATATAAGGTAATATTACAAACAACTCGACACACATGAATTTGACAACTTAGACAAAATGGACCACTTCCTCCAAAAATACCAACTGCTACAACTCACCCACTATGAAATGGATAATTTGAATAGCCCTAATACTTTTCAAGAAATTGAATTTGTAATTTAAAAAAATTTTCCCCAAAAGATCTCAAGGTCTATATGATTTCACTGGAGGATTCAACTAAAAGTTTAAAGAATTAATACCAATTCTACCCAATCACTTTCAGAACATACAAGATGAGGGATTACTTTCCATTTTACTTACTGAAGCTAGTGTTACCCTGATATAAAAACTAAAAGATAATATAGGAGGGGCATCCCAGGTAACTCAGTCATTAGGCGTCTGCCTGTGGCTCAGGTCATGATCTTGGGTCCTGGGATCGAGCCCCGCATCAGGCTCCCTGTGCAGAAGCAGGGAAGCCTGCTTCTCCCTCTCCCCCTGCTTGTGTTCCCTCTCTCGTTGTGTCAATCTCTGTCAAATAAATAAATGAAACCTTTAAAAATTAAAATAAAATGAAATAAAATAAAATAAAATAAAAGCCAGTATAGGAAAAAAGAAAGAAAGAAAATAACAGACCAAAACTCCTCATGAATATAATATATATACAAAAATCCTCAACAAAATAATGGCAAAGAGATTTTGATAATATATAAAAAGAAAACACCATTACCAAGTGGGGTTTATTCCACAGATTCTAGGCTGGATCAATATTCAAAAATCAACCAAACTAACCTTCCATATTAACAATCTAAAGAAGAAAACTCACATAATCATATCACTCACTGAGGAAAAAGGCAGTGACAAAATTCAATATCCATTCATTTTTAAAAAATCCTCCAAAAACTAGAAATAGAAGGGAACACTGTCAACTTCCTAAAGAGCATCTACAAAACTCTGTAGGTTAACATTATATATAATGGTGGGAGTCTTAACGCTTTCCCTTGAAGATCAGCAACAAGATAAAGATGTCTACTCTCGGTTGTAAGTTCTAGCCAGGGCAATAAGGCAAAAAAAGATCAAACGCATGTAGATCAGAAAGAAGAAATAAAACTACCCCTATCTGCAGATGATATTATCAAGTATAAATTGCAAGGAACCTCTCACAGAACAAATTAGCGAGTTCAGAAAAATTGCAGGATACAAGATCAACATAAAAAAAATTACATTTCTATATATTAATGATGAACACATGAACCTCAAACTTCAAAGCACAATGCTCGTTATCCTTGGTTAAAATACAATGAATCTCTTAGGTGTACATCTAAACAAACATGTATAGGCCTTGTATAGTGAAAGTTACATGATGCTGATAAAGAAACCAAAGATTTAAATGAATGGAGAGATACAGTGGGGGAGCTAAAAGAGTCCACAAAGTAAAGATCTCAATTATCCCAACTGATAGAGAGGTTTAACACAATCTCTACCAAAAGCCCAGCAAGACTTTTCTGTAGTTATTGACAAGATAATGATAAAACTTGTATGGAGAGGCAAAAGAACTAGGTAGGACAGCTAAAATTATTTTGAAAAAAGAAAAACAAAGTGGGAGTAATCAGTTTACCCTGTTTCACAACTGACATGTTGCTACAGTAATCAAGACTGTGCTACAGGGGCAGAGGGACAGATGCATAGACAATAGGATGGACAGAGAACCCAGAAATAAACTCCCACAAATGTGCCTGTCTGATTTTTGACAAAAGCGCCAAAGAAACTCAATGGAAGAAAGATGGGCATTTTAACAAATGGTGCTGGAAAAACTGGACATCCATAGGCAAACAAACCAAAAAAACCTTGACCTAAGTCTCACACCTTACACAGAAGCAATCCAAGATCTCTCAAGATGGAATTCAAAATACAAAATTTAAACCCATAAAAAACTTTTAGAAAAAAAAACAAAATATCTTCAGAATTGAAGACAAGGCAAAGAGTTCTTAGACGGATACCAAAAACCTTGATCCATAAAAGGAAAAATTTATTAAGGGATTTCATCAAAATTAAAACTTCTACTCTGCAAAAGACCCTGTTAAAGAGAATGAAGACACAAGCTGCAGAATGGAAGAAAATATTCACAAACAACATAATCACTAAAAGCCTAGTAGGTAGGATATATTAAAAACCCTCAACACTGAACAGTTAAAAAATCAAACATTACAATTAGAAAATGAACAAAAGATATGAAGAGACATTTCACTAAAGAGAATATATAGATGGCAAATAAACACAAGAAAAGATTTCCAACATCACTAGCCTTGGGGAAATGCAAATTAATATCACTACATACTCATCAGAATGGCTATAATTAAAAAGTGATGTTACCAATTACTGGAAAGCATGCAAAGAAAGTGGATCATTCATATATTGCTAGTGGAAATGTAAAATGGCACAGCTTCTTTTGAAAGCAATTCGCTAGTTTCTTTTTTTTTTTTTTTAAGATTTTATTTATTTATTTGAGAAAGAGAGAGAGAGAGAGCACAAGCAGGTGGAAGGGCAGAGGGAGAAAGAGAATCAGGCTCCCTGTTGAGCAGGGAACCAGATGCAGGGCTCGATCCCAGGACCCTGGGATCATGACCTGAGCAGAAGGCAGATGCTAAACTGCCTGAGCCACCCTGGCATCCCCAATTTGCCAGTTTCTTAAAAAACTAAACATAAAACTATTATAGAACCCAGCAACTGCACTCCAGGATATCTAACCTAAAGAAATGAAGACATACGTTCACATAAAACCTATACAAGAATGTTTCTAGGTGCTTTATTTTAATAGCCCAAATCTAGAAATAACCCAGATATCCTTCAGTGGGCGACTGTGGTACATCCATACCATGGAATACTACTTCAATAAAATGGAACCAACTGCCAACATACACAGCAGCCTCGATGAATCTGCAAGGAATCATGCTGAGTGAAAAAACCAATTGTATATGGTTTCATTTATCTAACATTCTTGAAATGACAGAATTATAGAAATGAGAAACAAATAAGTGGTTGGTTGCCAAGGGATTAGGGTAGGATCAGGGTGGGAGTGTGTGTCTCTAAGAGGGCAGCATGAGGGATTCTTCTGATGATGAAATTATCCTGTATCTTCACTGTATCAATGTCAATATCCTGGTTGTAATATCGCACTACTGTTCTGCAAGATGGCGCCATTATGGAAAACTGGGTAAAGGATATATTGGATCTTTGTGCATTATTTCTTACACTCCATGTGACTCTACCAATTATTTCAAATAAAAATGTAACTGAAAACATCAACTAGTAGTCATAGATGAGAAACTATTTTCAGAATTTACATACTGAGTAGATAGGGTATCAGAGAGCTGGAAGACTGAGTTTAAGGGATTCTTCCAACACTCAAGACAGTGGTGACCAAAGAAACTGGTCCACCTTTAAGTTATTGAAGAGTATCATAGTTATCGAAGCGTAATGTTTAACTGTTAATTACAGTCTTTAAAGGGTTCACTGAGAGCCAGGCAAGAAAATGAAAACAAACTCACAGCCAGACAAAGAGAGGTTGAGTCCCAGAATAATGAAAAAGAAAAGAACTGAAGGTTTCTGGAAGATAGAAATGAGTTATCTGAAAAGGAACAAAAATTAATATCGGCATTGGACCCCTCATCAGAAGGACCATGTTTTTAAAATTCTGAGTGAAAATTATTTTGAACCTAAAATCTCAACACAGCCAAATTTGTTGGGAGAAAATAAAGCCCTCAGCAAATTGGGGATGCCAGGGTGGCTCAGGCTCAGGCAGAACTAGGAAAAGTTACTGCCTATACATCCATCCACCTGAATAGGAAACTCAAAAATATCTTTTAGAAGAATGAATGATTTAATAAAAAAAGACAACCTTGTAAAATAAAGAATCTAACATAAGGAAAGACATAGAATCAAAGAAACAATGGTGACCAAAGAAAATGGTCCATCTTTTTTGTTCAGCCAACATAACTATTATTGCTTAATGTAAAACTGTTCATAACAATATGGAGTGAAAATCCTGGATGGCCCCAATTTTGGGAGGTTATGAAGGAGAAGAGAAGACAGCAGAGGGAAGGGGAACTCTGATAAGGTTCTTTTTTGCTCAGGAGAAAGGGATAGTTACTGAGTAATGCTGAACGGTGTCGGAAAATATAAATTCAGGTATGTGTGCCTCAGGGGATTAGGAAGACAGAATTGGAATGTAAAGATTTCAAGCCATTAGAATGAAAGAAAACAAAGAAGACAGAAGAAACTACATCTGTCTAGCAAAGGGCAGGGAAGTAAAAGAAACAAAGAAAAAAACAGTAAAAGAAATTCGGTAAACTAAGTCAATTAAGAGAAAGCAAAATAGGGTCACAGAGATTAACCTAAATAAATCTGAAATCAGAACAGGTGTGAACATCTCAAATTCCCTCTCTGAAGCAATTCTTGAACTGTTCAAGAAAAATAAGTAAATAAAGCCAGAGACAGGCTGCTTACAAAATTAAGGCTCGAAATACAGGAATGAAAAAATACATGAGGAAAATGATGATAAAAAGAACAACAAAAGGCAAAAAAGAGAATGAAAGAGAGGATTTTTGATTAAAGAAAGATTCCTTACACCAACAAGAGATGATAACTTCTGCGCCCCTTGTAACATGGCTATGAAATTTATACACCAAAGCTTGAGGGAAATCAACAAAGCCACAATCGTTATGGAGACCAATATTCCTTCTCAGAAATAGATGAGGCAGAGCGAACCCAAGACTCCCAAACTTTTGAAAGAGCTTGGTCAGGCCCACAGGTGAAGCACACGGATGCCTACAGGCACAGGGAAGGCAGGACAAATGGCTGAAGGGGACGCATCGATCAAGCCAGGCAGTAGCAGGGACAGATGAATGGCTCTTTGAAGGCGCGGCCACTGTGCAGCCCCAGCTGGCTGCTGCCATGAAGGACTGAGGCCCCAGCATGGCGAGAGCTCTTGATTTTTCAAGAAAAACTTGTATTTTCATAGGAAATGCCTTGATTTATAACTGTTTGCGTAAGTTTAAAAAAAAAAATTTGTGTGGGTCACACAAAACCATCTGTAGCAACTTCTGATCTAATTTATAACAATTTTTGTACTCAATAGCATAGAATAAAAATACTCTTCAAAAACCCATTGGGATAGTTACAAAAACTGAACATGAATTAGACCACAAAGACTCACTCAACAAATCCCAAAAGGCAGAAATTATAAAGAACACAGCGTCTGATCCCAATGCAAGGAAGTTAAAAATTAGCAACAAAACGAGTGCCAAAAAAATCTACCCAGTTGGAAAAAAAATTTAACTTCTTTATAAATAACTCTTGAGTTAATGAGAGAAATCAAAGCTCAAATAAAAACTATTCAGAAATGAGTAACAATAAGAACACTATATAATTAAGCCAGAGATAGGTAACAAGAGGAAAGTATATAGAACACTTATTTACTTATTAGAGCCCATCAAAGCCTGAATATAAAGAACTAAGCCTTCCTTTCAGGGAGCTAGGAAAAAACAACAATAATAAAAATTAAAATGCCAAAAGAATTAATAAAGGAAAGTAGAATTCATGAATTAGAAAACAAAAGAATTCAAATAATAATAAAAAAGGATCAAAATCTTGTTCTCAGAAAAAAAAGCCTATTTCATAAAATAGCAAATTTTTCATTCATCTAATCAAGGAAAAAAGGAGACATGCTACAAATAATATTAGGAATAATTATAAGTATAAATGCAAAGGATATATCTTTTTAATTATAAGAATACAAAACTAAATTTATAGGCCATATATTTGAAAATCTGGAGAAATGAATAATTTTGCAGGAAAATTTAACTACCAAAATTTTTTCAAGGAGAAATAGGAAACCTGAATAGACTTAGCCCTTTAAAGAGTCATCCTGTCTGGTCAAATTGATTTATCAGCCCTACCCACATTAAGAAAGCAGGCAATGTCCACAGTATATGAACTATTTCAGAGGACGGTAAAAGATGGAAAACTTCATAATTCATTCTACAAAACCAGCATAATTCTGATACCCAAACTGGAGATGGACATCACAAAATGCAACAACTGTAGTTCAAACTATCTGACAAAGATTCGAAAACCATACATAACATATTAACAATTGAACACAGCAAGCAGTTTTAAAAGAACAATACTCATAATCAAATAGAATTTATTCTAAGGATGAAAGAATGAAATTTTCACTGTTAGGAAATCTATGACTATAATTTACTACATTAAACAGATTAAATAGTAAACTTGAAAAACAATATAATTGTCTCAATAGATGCTTTTTAAAAAGCATTTAATAAAATTCAATAGATCCATTCATCCCCCATCAAACCTCTTAGAAATCTAGGAATATAAAAATTTCCTTAATTTAGTAAAAAGTAATTACAGAAAACCTACGGAAGACATCTACAAATGGTAGATTTGTGACTTCTACAAATACTAGGAACATACAGCAGGAAATAAAACAACAAAACCTATAAATCACCACTATTTAATACTCATCAGGAGTCCCTATTGAAATAAGACAGGAAAAAGAAATGAGACTTATCAGTGAGATAAAAACCACCATTACATTTACAGAGAGCTTTTATATGCATCAGTCCAGAAAACTAAGGTGGACAGATACAAAAACCCAACACACAAAAATCAATAGTTTCCCTATATATCCATTTCAATAATAACCAATCGGAAATACAATTTTAAAAACTGACCTAGATATAAACCTAACAAGAAATGCATGAGATTGATATGAAGACAGTGATAGCACTTTCAAATGGTGTCAAAGAAGACCTGAATAAAGAGAAACATACCATGTTCCTGCGTGGGAAGACTCAATATTGTAAAGATGTCAATTCTCCCCCAATTAATCTATAATTTCCATGCAATCCCCATCAAAATCCCAATAGGATTTTTTATGGAACTTGACAAGCAGATTCTCAAGTTCATCTGAAAGAGAAAATGTGCAAGAATAGCCAAGAAATTTTTGAAAAAGAACCATTAAGAGGAAATTTGTCCTTTACGTTATAAAAAAAATCCTCTTAAACTATAATAACTAATAGTGAAGTCTTGTTTAGGGATTGAAAACAAATAAGCTAATGAAACTAATGAAACAATGGAGGATAAAGGTGGCGTGTGCAGATCAGTAAACATAACCTGAAGGGAAAAATAAAGCTAAATGTCTCCTTCACACCATACACAGAAATAAATTCCATATGGATTAAAAAGCTAAATGCAAACGATAAAACCATAAAAGCTTTAAGACGAACTATTCTTCTAAAGCTATGTTTTTAGAAGAAATAGGACAATCGATTTATTATCTTGGATAATAAAGCAAGATCCCAAATCCAAGAGTCACAGAAATGACTGACTAATCTAACAACATAAAAAAATTTAAACATGGAGCACTGGGTGTCATGCATAAACAATGAATCTTGGAACACTGAAAAAATAAACTTAAATTTAAAAAATTTAAACAGATTTTTACTGAAATATTACACATAGAGAAAAGGCACAAATCATCCATGTATAGCTCTATAAACTTAATAAAAAATTTAAAATTTCTCTGAAATGAAAGAGACTTCCAGTTAATACCAAGTACCCACTCTCCTCTCTGGAAACAATAAAGATGACACATGGCTCTGTGATTCTCTAGGGTGTGTAATTTCTCCATAAATTAGGCAGTGCACCTGAGAACCTTATGACCAGGGGACCAGGGGCCAAGGGGTTATGGGGAGGGTTTGTTTCTTTGCCACACTGCATGGTTCTCAAAGCAAAAGTGAAAAGTCTATTATTTTAGAGACAGTGAGGTCTGACCAAGAACTATACTGTTCTTTCCAAGAACGGGCATTTTGGGACACCTAGGTGGCTCAGTCGGTGTCTGACTTTGGCTCAGGTCATGATCTCAGGGTCCCAGGAGCGAGCCCCGCAGCAGGTTTCCCACTCAGTGGGGAGTCTGCTTCTCCCTCTCCCTCTGCAACACCCACCCCCGCGTCTGTGTTCTCTTTCTCTCTCTCTCAAATAAATAAACTTTTTTTTTTTTTTTTTTTTTGTTAAGAAGAGGCATCTTTTGTGACATGGTTTGTTGGAGGAGAAAAAGTAAGTGACAATCAGCTCTGATCCATCCCCACTGTGGGGAACATAACATGAACTCATGCTAATTCACTGGTGAGGGGAGAGGAGCTCTTAAAGCTACTAGACTGGTGGAAGAGAACGATCTGGGTCCGTTAACCCAAGTCCTCGGTGCCTGTAGCCTTGTTCCCTCTCCTCTCCTCCCCACCCCTCACCACCCATCGTTTAGCACCTTACTGGTCTAGAGAGAAAGCCTTCGTCTCCTCTCCAGTCAGTCATTAATAATAACCAGAAAGTGATTAGCATGACATCTATGCAACAATGCTACAAGAAACAAGGAAAGCTGGGGCATAACGAGTACAAGAGAATGATGAAAACATAAACATTTCTGCATAATTGAATGAAAATATAATTTCTCTCTGAAGCAAGAGATCAAAGATATACAAGTATTCAATGAAGAGATGACGAGGCAACAGAAAGAGGCCCCAAGTGTGTTCATCCTCAGGACAGAAACAGAAGGAAAACATTAAACAATTTTAGAAATGAAAGCCTTACTAGGGTTTTCTCTAGGAAAAAGAGACACGGGTGAAACTGCCAAAGACATGGAGGACAGGCTTGAGAAAAACTGAAAATAAATAAATAAATAAAATGGGAAAGAAATAAAAAGTTAAATATGATTAGAAAGTAATACAGAAGTCAGGAACTAGACATCCAATATATGTATAAATGGTACACATGATAACTAGGGCTGCATATACGGAACCCAAAATGTTCAAAACAGTAACAGAAGAAAATCTGCCTGAAATTAAAAAAAAAAAAAAAAATACCCAGATCTTTTCAAGTGTATTGAATCCCAAGAACAGCTGCTATTGAATAATCCTCATGCACAGTTGGCCCAGCAAAGCTACTGGACCTCATGTTTAAAGGAAGAATTCTATATAAGCCAAGAAGTTAAGTTACTCACAAAGGGGAAAAAAAAAAATCAGGTTGACCTCAAGCTAAGTTTCCAAGCAACAGTGAATCCACGGGACAAACAAGGTGATGTTTGCTAAGTTTTGTAAGGATGTAACAGATAACACAGATCTAATTCAAGTCTAAAGGCAACCTTTGGACATTCTCAAAGATGAAAGAACTAGGAAAATACAGCACCTGCTAGCCTTTCCTGAAGAAAATTCCTCAGTGATGAAATCCAGGGAACTAAGAGATAAAGTAAATAACTCAGGAATAGAAACGCTGTACTGCAGACAATGGTGGTGAACCAAGACCAAGTTAAGTGTGAGAATCATCATGACAGATGATTACCATTGAACCCTGACAATGTAACGGCAGTGACAAAAGTCTGAAGTCAAGGTGTGAGGGTGAAAAGGTGCTAATTATCTAATGATCCACTATGGGAAACATGTAATTAAAAAAAAAAGTAACCCTAGACTCTAAAAGATTTTCATAATCTTGGGTTTTTTTTTTTTTTTTAATAATCTTAGAGGAGTATTTGAGAAAATATTTCACCATAGTGAAATATTTATGTGACGCCCAGCAATTCCCTCATTTCAAGTTGTTCGTTTTTCTTCTGTTGAATTCACATAAGTCAAATTAAACATTAAAAAAGTAACGTTGGCCTCTGAAAGATTTTCACAATCTTGGGATTTGTTTTGTTTTTAATTACCTTAAAGGGCTATTTGAAAAAATATTTCATTACAATGAACTATTTATGTTAAGTTCAGCAATGTCTTCATTTCAAGTTAAGTTTCCTTTTCTTCTGTTACATTCACATAAATCAAATTAAGCATAAAACTAAACAATAAATATATAAAGATTTTTTTTAAAGATTTTATTTATTTATTTATTTATTTATTTATTTTATTTTATTTTTTTTTAAGATTTTATTCATCCACTTGACAGACAGAGATCACAAGTAGGCAGAGAGGCAGAGAGAGAGGAGGAAGCAGGCTCCCCGCTGAGCAGAGAGCCTGATGCGGGGCTCGATCCCAGGACCCTGGGATCATGACCTGAGCCGAAGGCAGAGGCTTTAACCCACTGAGCCACCCAGGTGCCCCTTTATTTATTTATTTGACAGAGATCACAAGTAGGCAGAGAGGCAAGCACAGAGAGAGGAGAAGGCAGGCTCCCTGCTGAGCAGAGAGCCCGATGAGGGGCTTGATCCCAGGACCCTGAGATCATGACCTGAGCTGAAGGCAGAAGCTTTAACCCACTGAGCCACCCAGGCGCCCTAAATATATAAAGTTTAAACATAAAATTAAATATGGAGTTCGGCAGTTATTCAGTTTGATTTAATTTCTCATGTTAAGTTGCATACAATTAATCTTAATATATTTTACTAAAAACAAGTATAGTATGATCAAATGTCAATGAAATAATAGCCATCCATCCACCCACCCACCCACCAATCCATCTAACCACCCACCCACGCATCCATCCATCCGTCTGTATTTATGGTTTAAAGATTCCTGTTAAAGTGTAGATGTAAAGAGCTGGGGCCAGAGCCAGGTTGGTTTGACCTTGGGGCAAATTACTTAACCTCTCTGGCTCTGATCACTAAAAGGGGGTAAGAACAGCATCTATAACAAGTGCTTTATGGAGCTTATAAAAGAATACCTATACAGACATTAGATCAGTGCCTATTATCTGGCAAACATTCAGTAAATACTGAAAATAAGAACTCATTTTCACCAGGATCTAGATATTTTAACCTTCTCCATATTCCTCCATCCTTTGATAAATCATTACATGTATTTCGGAGCTATCCTGACTTATTAGTATTGTTCCAGCAAGAATATTACTTTAAAGATATTATTAGGACAGTTCTACTAATTCTTTCATTTGATTTAATTATTTTAATGTGATAGAACATATAAGAAATGGACAATTTTACAAAGCAAGTGGGTAGAAAAAAATTACTCCATTTATATAAATATGTAATCAAATTTTTAGGAGCCCTATCTGTGGTGACTTTAAACCATATCCACAAATTCTTTGACAGTCTTCCATTCAAAAGGTACAGCCTAATTTCTCTCCCCTTGAGTGTTTGTTAGACTTAATGATCCATTTGCCTGAAGTAATGGTACATGACTTCTAAGACTAGGTCATACACATGGCTGCTTCTTCCTTCTCTCTCTTGAATCACCTTAAATGAAAGAAGTTAGCTACCAATAAGGGCATCTGGGTGGCTCCCTTGGTTAAGTGGCTGCCTTTGGCTAAGGTCATGATCCTAGGGTCTTGGGATCGAGCCCCACATTGGGCTCCCTGCTGGATGGGCAGCCTGCTTCTCCCTCCCCACTGCTTGTCCTCTCTCTCTCTTTCTCAAATAAATAAATAAAATCTTAAAAAAAAAAAAAAAAAAGGAAGCTGGCTATCATGTTATGGTGATGCTCTAAGAACCCTACAGGGGGTTGCACATGGTGAGGAATCAAGGAAGCAGGACTCCTGCCACCAGCCAGCAAGGAATGGAGGCCTCCAGCCAATAACCAAATAACTGACCCATCTTGGAAGTAGATCCTCCAGCCCCAGTCATGCGTTCAGACTACAATCACAGCCAATATCTTAACTGCAAACTTATGAGCAACGTTGAGCCATGATCTCTGCTAGGTAGCATGTTTGTTGGTTAAGCAGCTACATTTTGCAGAAACCGTCATGCAGCAATAGTACCAAAAACATCATCTATTTGGTAAAAAACTATAAACCACAAGTTATAGTTCTAATAACAGCAGAGTAGATTCCATCACGCTGACTCTAAAAAATAATAATGATAAATTCTCAACAAAAGATGTATTAAATAGAAACATAACTTTTTAAGGGCATTGGAAAGCACACAGAAGAAGGCAGAGGAGTCAGGTCTTGAAAGCAAGGGAGCCATATTTAGTATGACGCAAGTCTAAATAACTTTTCTTCTATGGGAACTCCCCAGTTCTCTTGGTATATAGAGAGACTAGAACTTAAGGAGGAAAAATGCAATCTAATTCTCGTGGGATGTCATAGGATGGAGTTTGGGATGGCTAGAGCAGCTGGAAATTGAGAGAAATCTCAGAAAGGAGAGAGCCACAGAAGAGGACACATAAACTCCCCTCAAACGCTTGGCTGACCCCTGAACTAAACACTTTGGGCAAGACTCTCAGAAGTTCAAGAGCTGGAGGCTGAATGAGCTGAGTGGATATTTCAGACACTGCCCACTGCAGGAGAGTCAATTTGGACTCTGATTCTTGTCAAGTTAGAGGTCTTGGTAAACATTTCAATCTTTCCCCTGAGATGCCAAAAGGGTCACAATCTAAAAGGAAAGACCATGTGGTTGGGATAAAGAATCTTCCCTGAGGCTAAGGGCAAATCAGAAAGAGATCAACCATAAAAAATGAAGAGTCAAACCTCCACATGTTCAAACTGAACTAACTGCTGGAATGAAACTCAACAGCATTCAAAGATCACAGAATCCAGAGTCTCTACAATGTAGCACAACGTCTAGGGTACAGCAAAAATTTGCTAGCCATGTGCAAAGAAAGAAGAGTATATGACCATTGTAAAAAGAAGAAGCAAGCATTACAAGCACTCAGAAATAACCGAGATACTGGAATTAGTACAAGTCTTTAAAGTAACTCTTACAAACATGTTACAGAATCGATAACAAAAGATAGAAATAATGGGTGAAGAGAAGAACCTCAGGAAAGATGTGGGAACAATAAAAAAATGTGGAAATCACAGGACAGAAAGGCATGAGATCTGAAAGTCAAAAAGAAAAAGAGAATTCATTAGATGGAATTAACAACAGGTTGGACACCACAAAAGAAAGTATTAATGGGCCTGAAGACAGTGCAATAAAAATCATATAATTTGAAGCACAGAGAGGGAAAAAGGACTTAAAAAGATGAACACAGCCTCAATAACCTGTAAGGTATATCAAGGAATCTAACAACTATAACTGGTACCCAAAGAGAGGAGAGGGAAAATAGGGTTGAAAAAAATGAGATAATGACAGAAATTTTTCCACATTTGACTTAGACCAAAAAATAAGAATAAGCCCCTAGGAAACCAAGCTAACCTCAAGCCAGATAAGCATGAAGAAAATTACACCCAAGTATATCATACTCACCAGCAAAGTACAGATGGAAAAAAGAAATCACATTATGTAAACGGGGAACAACAATGCGGATTAAAAATGACTCATCATCAGAAACAATGGACACCAGAAGACAATGGAAGAACATTTTTAAAGTGTTGAAAGAAAAGCATGTCCCATTAGAATTCTGTGTTCAGCAAAATTTCTTTCAAAAATGAGGTTGAAATAAAGACACTCTCGGATAAATGCTTAGATAAATTGTCATAGTACTCCTGCACTTCAAAAAAACATGAAAAGAAATTCTCAGGCTAAAGAAACACGGAAACCACATAGAAATCCAAAGCTAGAAAGTGAGGATGGGCACCAGGAATGGTAAATATGTAGGTAAATATATCCCTTTCCATTAGGATTTTAAAGTCAACTGTTAAAAGAAGAAGAACAATGCCTATGGATTTATAACATATGTAGTAAAATTAAAAAAACAACAGCACAAAGCATGGGAATGAGTGTCGATTGGAATAATCTGGTTCAGGTTCATGCCTAATACATGAAATAGTTTAAGAGTGCTTCCAGATAGATTGGAATAAGTTAGGAGATACACTTCAATCTTTTGAGCAAAAGCTAAAAGAAATAAATAAAAATAAATTAAAGGGTACACTCACGGTCAGTTCCATGGGCAAGAGGGAGACTATGTTAGGGGTGCCTGAGGGTTGCCCTGTCCAGGGCTGGGCTTGGAAGACGGGGTGTCTGCCTGTGTGGCAGGGCTAGAGCAGTATACAAGCAATTTTGGAGACCCAGCTGTCACAGGTCCCCCTGGGTCAATGCCAGCCTCCAACCTCACACTTGGCATCTCCGTGGCCAGCCCCCACCCTATCTGTAACCGTACGTGGCATGCTTCCATGCTGACCGTCCTATTTTCCCCTAAGCATTTTTCCTGTTCCCAGTCAAATTGTCTTGTATTGAGCTCGTGCCTCAGCCTCACGCTTCTGCCCTCACTGAGTGCTTGCCCTGCCACCACCCCCCATCTGCCCGTCATTTCAGTACTTGGTCTTATACTATCTTTCATGTTTGCACGGTTCATCCCAAAGACATGCAAAGCTTCTAGAAGGTCGCAGATTGTATCTGTCTTATCCTTATTCTTCCCCTCAGTGGCTAGCACAGTATTATACGTAAAGATATGAAATACATTAATTAAAAAATATTCCTCTTCCCAAGCCTTGTGGTCACAGAAGTGATCTTTTCCGAATTCGGGAAACTGAGGTAACATTTCTGCATGGAGTACAGAGTGAGAACCAACCACACTCACGGGCACTTTCTCTGGAGGTTCTCTACCTCCTTAACTCCTCTGGTTGCTCATCGCAGCCCACAGAGTGGGTGTCACCTACATGCCTAACTTCAGAACCCTCTCAACCAGGACGTCTCAGACCGACATTGGCTGTCACACCCTCTCGGGATTTTGATATAATGCAGATCCTGACTCAGTAGGTCTGGGACACTACGATTTTCTGTACTTCTAACAGCTCCCCGAAAATGTCAGTGCTCCCAGTCCAGGGTCTTTGGGGTGCAGGGCTCAGACAATCCCAAAGGTGGGGTCTAGCCCTAACTCAAGGCAACACAAATCACTTTTATTCTGTCTCTGAATTTCAGCAGGAGGGAAGGAGTTGCTCAGAGTCCCCTTGCACTTAGCCCTCGGCCAGTGCTTTCCACACACAGCGCATCTCACTTCATGGTCACAACAAACCTGGGGAGTCAGCTGAGTTATTGCTATTCTGAACCGAGGCTCAGAGAGGTTACATGGATTGTCCAAGGACACACACCTGGGATTGGTACCCAGGTCAGGCTGGTCCTACAGTTTATGGCGAGACTTCTTAGGGGTATGTATCCATTGGAACCTCCAGCGTGATCCTGGGAACCCATGGCCCAACCTCTCCATAGTAGACCTGAGAGGCTACAATCACTCCAGCAAAGGCAAAGCAGCAGGGAAGGTAGCGCCTTGGGAAGGCCCATTGAGTGAACATGAGCATCTCCAAACTGAGAGAGTCCCAGCGAGGACAGGGGCACCCCAAAGCCAGCTGGATGCTCAAGGACCATTCATGCCCAAGGCATGCACCTGCTCGGCTCCCAGTTCAGCGAAATGCCCCTAATTGCTACTTCGGAGTACCTGCTGATTGCCAGTTGGGACTGTCAAACTGCCAGGCTCAGGCGGGGAAGAAGATATGGGACTCTTTGCTCTAAATCCCCCTCCTAGCAAGGGAAGCCTGACTCCTAGATAGAGAAGGTAACCAGGAGAGGCAGAAACACCTGGGGTCAGTCTCCTTACAGGGACCCGGAAGACCTAGTCCCCCACCGGCCGTAGTGAACAAGCCGAGGGGAGCAGAGTGGGCATGGAGCCAAAGGGAGAGGCAGGAAGAGGCTCTGGGGTGATGGGAAGGAAGGCTGCAAGCCAAGGCCTAAATTGGGAGAACAACCTGTGACTAGGGGACACTATGACAAAGGTCCCCTGGCTAAAGCTGAGGGGCAGGGCAGGAGAAGTGGGCCAATAGACTGGAGCAAGGACTTTCATTGTGGGAGTGACAGGGAGCCCCTGCAGGGCTGTGAGCAGAGGGGAACCAGCGTGGCCTTTTCTGAGGGGCGGTCTGGTTGACAGTGGTGAGTCAGACTAGCAGGGCTGGGAAAGAGAAAGGGGGTGCCTTCCCGATGGCTCTTCGGGCAACAGTGAGCAATCCCTCGGGGGTGAGGCCCCGGTCATGGGGTGCTGGCTGCCTGCCACCAGGCTGTAGGCTGGGGGCAGTAAGGGGGGCGCAGGTCTGACACAGCTGGCCGAGGCCAGCAGAGGTGAAGCTGTTGCCCCTGGTGGGACACCCCTGCTGCGGGCCCCGTAGCTCCCCAGCTGCGTGCCCCTGGACCTTACCTCCGATTTTGGCATTGTACGCTATGCCCACGATGCAGTAAGAGTTGTTGGCTGAAGCAGCGACCTCCCCCGCACAGCGAGTCCCATGTCTGAAGCAAAGCAGAAAACGAAGTTAGGGCTCCGCCCGGCAATCGGGAGCATGTCCCGGGCATTGCTCAGGTCTCCTGCAAGGAGGAGCGTCACTTAGCCTCTGTCCTGCCCCCCCACCCCCCACCCCTCCTTGCCGGCTGCTTCCCCGGGAGGGAGCCTCAAGCCCAGCTTTGCCCAACCCCCAGGGCAGTCTTGCCCCTGCACAGGGCGAGCACCTCCCCTAACCCCAGGAGGGGCTTCTGCTCCCTGCACCTAGGGTCCCAGGCTTTCCTCCTCCCGAACTATGCCTTCAGGTCACCCACAGCACATTGTCTAGCACATTGCAGGTGCCACATAGACCTGATCCGTGGGACTGACAGGATGGAAGGGAGAATGAATGGGTCCCCTGTGCCCCTGCCACCCCCATGCTCACCTCGGGACAGCCCTCCCTTCCCCTCCCCTCCACGGCCACTTAAGCAGGAGCCGAGGAAGAACGCTTGAAATTGGAACACTCAACAGCGGCGGAGGAACTGTGAAGAAATTACCAGAAAAACAAATTGCTTTCCTCAGTAATGACCCCATTTTCCAACGTGCTTCATGGAGGCAATTCCTCTGCAGAGAGGCCAAAATATGGGCAAGTTTCAATAGCCCATCTCTGAGAGAGTCCATGGGGATAAGAATCATTGATTTAAATTTAAAACCACCTTTAAAAATAGTCCCGGGTCTGCGTGCTAGCCTTCTGGAAGGGAGTCATTCGTCCTTCTGCGAATCTCGTGCCATCCCCCGGGGCCAGGGCTGTCCCCAGTGTCATGGAGCTCCATGTCTCACCCAGATTCAAGCCTGCCCTTCACGGGTCACTGTGTCCTGTCTAGATCATTCCTCCCAGCCCCCTGGATGTGTGGCTGGGAAATGAGGCACCCTGAACCCCAGGCGTGCTCTTGGCTGAGCAGGAAAGGCACCTCTGGACATGACCTTGGGACATGAGGCAGAAAAGCAGCCCTCAGGGCTGGGGCCTCTGCTAGCTCCGGGGACTCTGAGCTCTGTTGTGTTGAACACATCAGCCTAACTGAGCCTCCCTGCACAGCACAGCATGGGTACCCGTGTTTGAACCTCACCATGGAATCTACAGAAAAGCAAAATACTATACGGGAGGGAGAAGGCACCTTGGCAAGCGTTGTGTCAGCTGGGAGACCAAAGAAAGGTCTTTTGTTCTCCTCCACTAAATATTTCTGGAGGAATGGTACAAGCTCAGGGCATGGGGCATGCCAACAGAGAAAAGACAGGCAGGACACAGTGAATGAAGTCCCAGGGCCAGGTTTGCGAAGCTGGACTTGACTCCCCCCACAAAAGGGCTGTCACTTCACAGCACACAAGTCATCTAATCTCTCTAGATCAACTGTCTTCATTTGCAAAATGATGAAAACAGCTACCTAGACGGCACCCCCCACGGTTTCTTCCCCTGTCTGCTCAGCCCGCCCACAACCCTGGGAGGTAGGGAGCATCGTCTCCACGGGAAAGTCTCTTAAGACTGAGATGGAGCCTCACAGCCAGGGATGGTAAAGCTTGGACTTGAACCCAGATCTATCCAACATCACTCAGGGCCCTTCCACCTCTCCCATAAGGTCATGGACGAAGACAAAAAAGCTCAGGCATGTGACTTCTGTGCTCCACTAGGCCAAACCGCTGTCTTTTTTTTTTTTTTTTTTTTGTATTAAGAGAGTTTATTCATTTGAAAGAGAGAGAGAGTGCACATGAGTGAGGGGAGAGGCAGACTCCTCACTGAGCAAGGAGCCCGATGCAGGGCTTGATCCCAGGACCCTGAAATTATGACCTGAGCTGAAGGCAGAGGCTTAACTGTCTGAGCCACCCAGGTATCCCCAAACTGCTGTCGTAACACAACTGGTCATGGAGACAAGGTTGGAAACAGAGACAATGTTGGTCAAACATCCGTTTCTAGCTGACCAGCAGAGCTGACACCCCAAGGAAGAGGCGAACTCCACAGAGGCTGTCTTGTGTCTGAAGGGCTGTTCTGGGACTGGCTTCTGGCTCCTGGCTAAGCCCCAGACACCAGCCAGGCAGCCCCATCACCCTTCTGGAATCCCTACTGGGGGCCAATTCAATAGTGATTCTGCAGGGAGAGGGAAAGAGAAGCAAGGAAGGAGGAGACAGAGTGACGTACTTATTTTCATTGCTGGCATCATAGCGTGGAGACGGGTCATAATCATTTCCGTTGACATCATAGCTGGCGTAGGAATCCTAAGAAAGGAAATCTCAGTGACCGAAGAGAAATGGCACAGTGTGCTTTAAATAATTTTTATGCCTCTATTAGAAAGTAGAGAAAAACATACACTTGTACTCTCGTCCTAGAACTATCATCTTGTGTACGTTTTTACTGCGGTAAAATACACCCCCTGAAAATGTACCCTCCTAACCATTTGAAAGTATAAAGTTCAATGGCATTAATTACATTCACACTGTTGTTCACCCATCACTACCCTCCACCCCCAGACCTCTTCACCTTGCAAAACTGACACTCTAGGGGTGCCTGGGTGGCTTAGTGGGTTAAAGCCTCTGCCTTCGGCTCAGGTCATGATCTCAGGGTCCTGGGATAGAGCCCCGCATCAGGCTC
>NW_019154113.1:3880646-4156425 GCF_002288905.1 Enhydra lutris kenyoni | reverse complement strand
GCTCTCTGCTCAGCAGGGAGCCGCTTCCCCCTCTATCTATGCCTGCCTCTCTGCCTACTTGTGATCTCTCTGTGTCAAATAAATAAATAAAATTAAAAAAAAAAAAAAACTGACACTCTGCACCCATCTCCCCTCTCTCCACTCCCCCAGCTCCTGGCAATCCCCATTCTGCTTTCTGTCTCCAAGAATTTGACTACTCTAGGTGCCTCTTCTAAGTCCAATCATACAGAATTTGGGTTTTTTTTTTTTCTTTCCGTGATTGGCATCTTCCATTTAATGTCCTCAAGGCTCACCCGTGTTGCAGTATGTGCCAGACTGTCCATCACCTTATAGGTCTAATGTTCGTGTCTCTGTTTAGACACTCGTAGTTACGGTACTGGTATCATTTCACACCCTCCTTTTAAAACACTTCAGAAAAGCTCTCCGGGATTGTTGACTTCAAAACTGCCGTGGTTTTTTTTGTTTTTTTTTTTTTTTTAGATTTTATTTATTTATTTGACAGACAGAGATCACAAGTAGGAAGAGAAGCAGGCAGAGAGAGAGGAGGAAGCAGGCTCCCCGCTGAGCAGAGAGCCCGATGCGGGGCTCGATCCCAGAACCCTGGGATCATGACCTGAGCCGAAGGCAGAGGCTTTAACCCGCTGACCCACCCAGGCGCCCCCAAAACTGCCGTTTTTAAGGGCTGCGTAATTGTCTCTCCAACAGACAGGGCATGGGTGAACTTAACCTTTGTTACACACGCAGGTTCGTTAGAATACATTAGAATATTGAATGCTTTCTTCCTATGCGCTGCGTGCCAGGCTCGCTCCTTTACACTTACAAAGACGTTCAGTCCTCACAATGACCGGATGAGGGGCCATTTCACAGACGGTGACCCTGAGGCCCAGAAGTGAAGCAACTTGCCCAAGGTCTCGGAGCTAGTGAACTGCAGAGCCCGAACAGAACCCCAGGCAGCTGGGTCCAGAGCCCAGGCTTGAACTGTGCCATGTTTCACGCTGCTTGCGTGAGTCTGATGACCATCTCCACACCCATTTCTGAATTCTTCAGGACCCATTCTCGGGAATACATGTGACTCTTCAAACATCTGGACCAATCCTTCTGGGCAACCCCTGGCTCCAGGACGACAGAGGGAAGTGTGTTTCGCCAACACCCCCCTCCCCCGCAACATGGTTTTCTGTATTGTTTAATATAATGGGGTGGGAGAGGAGAAATGGCACTTTATGGTTTTTATTTATTTCTTTATTTATTATTTTAAAAATTCATTTTATTATTTATTTATTTATCTACCTTACGGTTTTTAAAATTTGTATTTATGGAATGACGAGCATGGTTGAGTATCTTTGCACGTTCCTAGGCTTGACTTACATAGTTTGGAGCCAGGTCGGGATGACTGCGCTCTATGCCATCATCAAGGATGGTGACCACCACGTTTTTCCCAGTGTAGCCCTTCTTCCACGCTGCCTGGACGTTCATTTCTGATCGACAGCGGCTGTTTTTGTCACCACAGTGCTGTAGGCACAGAAGACACAAAGCCCGCCCCCAGCACGGACTCCTTGCAGCCACAGCGTGGCATAAGATGGGCACATCGTACCTCGTAAACCCAGCAGGGGCGTTCTTATGCGCTCAAGTGAATAAGGAGGAAACACTTCCCCGTGCCCTAAAGAGCGGACAACCTCTTTCTCACACCCATTCCCAGGAAGAGTGAATGGGAACTGCTCCCCGAGCTTTTCCTACACCTGGCAATCTATCATTTTCCTAGGGTAGTATCTCCTTTTGTGGGCTCTCACTTTTCACTGCTTAATTAGTCCTGAGCTTGCATGAATTCACTGCCCTGCTCAAGGACTCCACACCCCCCACCCTGGGGAGGTTTTGCATCATTCTTAAAACTTTCACGAGAACATCTGTGCTATGCAGCACTGAAGCAGGGATTTCACAATGTTAGGAAGTGCGTCTGTTTGGAGTTGCCGTGAGGATTTAGCTTTGCTGGGGGAAATGAACCCATCCCGGCAACACGGCAGTGCAAATGCCCAGGGGGCGGTGAGGCCCATACCCCACTCACCATGTACCACATGTTGGACCAAATGGGGTCGTTGAAATAGAGGGCCTGCGGGTCGCTTCGCACCTGTCTCTTCACCCTGCGTTTAACTTCTTGTTGTTGGAGCCATTTCACCTGGCAGGGAGAAACGCAGTTACTATTTATTTTAAAAAAGAGGATCTCACGATTGTCTGTAGCCTCTCTGTCGGTGCTACAAGGGTGAAGACTGTAAAAAGGGGAGAAATTGATCAAACGGTTATTGGAAGTTGGAAGCAAGACGTTCTACAGAGAGGACAGGAATCAGTAAATTACAGTAATCCATACATTGGAATTTTTAGTAGCCTCTGGAAACAAGATAATACCAAAATAAGCACAGAGAAAAATCTAGCAAGAGATATGGCAAGATATTAAGAGTTGCAATTCTTTGGTGGTGACATTATTGTTAACTTAAGATTTCTAAATTAGGGGCCTCTGGGTGCCTCACTTGTTAAAGCATCTGCCTTTGGCTCGGGGTCACGATCCCAGAGTCCTGGGATGGAGCCCCACATTGGGCTCTTTGCTCGACAGGAGGCCTGCTTCTCCCTCTCCCACTCCCCCTGCTTATGTTCCTGCTCTCGCGCTCTCTCTCTCTCTTTGTCAAATAAATAAATAAATAAATAAATAAATAAAATCTTTATAAATAAAATAAAATTTCTAAATTATTTTCAGGGTTTTTATAAATTTTCAGTTGGCATGATCTGCCTTCACAGCCAAGGAAAAGAGGTTGCGAGGGAGTATCTGTGATACTTTGGAGCAGGGATCCAGGAGGCCTAGCTGCCTAGATTCAAAACACAGTCCCACTCTCACCAGCTGTATGACTGAGAGCAGTTCAGTAACCTCCCTGGCCTCAGTTTGCTTGTCTGTACAATGGGCACCATCATGGGTTGTAATGAGGGGGATATGGCATATGAAGGAGTGTATAGAAAGCACTCACTTCAGCGTGTGTGTGTGTGTGTGTGTGAGAGAGAGAGAGAGAGTGTTTCAAGGTTGAAGACATTTGTTTTGTTTCATTTGTACTTTTAAAAGATCATGGGGGAAAGAATTCCCATGCCTCGAAGCAAAGAATTTTCTTGCTACTGTGGTCCCACCTGATGCAGTAATGGCTCCCTCTGGGGCTCAGTCTGGAACTGGGGTGGGGATATGCAGGACAACGGCACTGGGGCTCTGCTCTCAGGAGTCTGTGCTTTAGGTGGGGGTCCCCCACCAAGCCGCCCAGAGTGTGACGCAGGCTCTGAAGTAGCAGACAGGTAGGGAAAGTGGAGCGAGGAGGAGAAGGAGTGGGGGAGGGGAACTTCAAGGGTTGGAGCAGTGGGGGCCCAGGGTGGACGCCAGGCAAGGCTGGTGACCTCAGGCTCAGACCCAAGGCTGGCACAGCCACCAGAGGAACCACCCAAGGCAACTCTGGAAGGGAATAAAAGGCCACCAAAGGCAGAGGGGCAAAATGTCTTCCCTCAGACCTCTCTTGGCCTCTGTTTCCCCACACTGTCCTGAGGAAGGAAAGCAGGACAGCCCCATATACCGCCTCACACTTAAGGGCGGGATTGATCTGAAAAGGCAATATGGATCAACAGGAAAAAGTGCTTAGGAAGGAGTATCACAGCCTGTCCCACTACCAACGTGCTTTGTTCCTGAAAAACCAGGAGACACCCAGGTTCCTTAGAAACACCACAAACAGTTCAACAACAGTTTGGGGCTAGGCACTAAAACGAACCTCGGCCCCAAGTCCTAGATAATTTATAATTGCCGTGAATAGATACTTCCATGGAAAATAAAACTATACAGTGAGATATTTTGTTCACAATACCCTCTGATGGCATTTTGCAACTTCCCCATAAATCACTGCCTGAACCGGAAAGATTTACTCGGTATACAACACTTAAGACAATATTTCCTAATCTGCTAAATACCCTAATTACAAAACAGAGCATCGCGTGTACCACTAATGGCTCCAAGCTCCCCGGGGATGTTCCCAATCCATCTTGTCCTACTGACTCACCACCCATCTTACTAACATCCAGCAGCACCTTCTGACATTTGTAGACATCCAGTTATAGAGGAGAAGGAGGTGAACTCTCTTCTTCCAAGCTTGAGTAGGGCACCAGGGAGATGACATAGGAAAGCATGTTGCCAGAAGTCACAAAACAGTCCCCTAGTGGGATGAAAGTGTGAGCACCCTGGCCCCAGTCATGCCTGGACTCTGCGTAAAAACCCAACGCTAACACACAGTTCTGAGGGTGGGCTGTCCTGGCACGGGTCCACGGCACAGTTTGGGGATCTCCCTCTAGCTTGGACTCAGGGGCAGCTCTCACTCCCTCGACAGGTCACTGTAAGTCTTTGACAACCGGTGAGCGCTGGCAGGCCAATGGAACCAAATATAACAAATTATCCAGATGGAATCACAGGTGCCCTCACTGTTGCAGGCTGATTGGGCCAGTGGTCCCTGGGTCTGGGCTTCCTTGCCATTGTCTCTCTCTGGGCTCCAGACATTGCCTTGTTTCTCAGCCAAGTGCAGGGAAATACAAGGGGATCCCTGACACGTGTGATTATCTTTCTGAGAAAAGGCAACCTAGGATCCTTTGTGGGGTTTCAAGTACTCTTCATAATACTTCTCTGGAAGTTCACCCAGACTGCCCTTTTACATTGAAGATTCACTCATGGTCTATCCGGATTTCCCAGCTTCCCAAGGAGGCATTCAGACTTTCTCCTGGTGAAAAATGCAGGGGAAGAGACCGTGGTACACACAGTCTACCTTTCAAGGCCGCAGAACTCAGAAAATCAGTCTGGAACTCAAGCAAGTCTGCAAAGGAGTGGGCCTGGAGCAGAATAAAACACATTTAGTGCCTCAGGATGCCTGGTGAGGGTAGAGCCCATCGTCCTTATGAAGACAATGGATCGTGTATCAAACTTTCAGATCACTGCATTGAAGGAAGGGGGAATACCGCACACAGGAAAGTGCCTGCTCATTCTACTTCACTCCCCACAGGCTTCTTTTTCTTCTTCTTCTTCTTTTTTTTTTAAGATTTTATTCATTTATTTGTTTTTGAGAGAGGGAGGGAGGGCAGAGGGAGAGGGAGACAGAGAATCTCAAGAAGGCTTCACGCTGAGTGTGGAGCCCAGCATGGGACTCGATCCCACAACCCTGAGATCATGACCCAAGCCAAAATCAAAGAGTCAGATGCTCAAGCGACTAAGCCCCCCAGACCCCCTCTGTAGGCTTATAGGAGGTTGATGGTGGCCTCCCAAAAGGTATGTCCACCCAGAAGTAATTAAGGATCTCCAGATGAGATTACCTGGGTGATTTGAGAGTGCCCTAAATGCCAGTGACATGTGTCCCCATGTCTGAAGGCAGGAGGACAGCCCTTGGGAAGACAGAGACAGAAGGAGAGATGGGAGGGAGGCAGCCACCAGCCAAGGAATGTGTGGAGCCACCGGATGCTGGAAGAGGCAAGGAAAGATCCTCAGCTGGAGCCTTCAGAAGAGCTACTGCCCTGTGAACACCTTGATTCCAGGCTTCTTGACTTCAGGACGGTGACGTCAGAAATATCCGTTATTTCAAGCCATCCAGTGTGTGGGCATTTGTTACAGCTACCCTCAGACGGTAATACAGGTTTCAACAGTGGCTTTAATCAGGGCTGAGCTTTGTCAACATTTGAGAATCCCTGAGGCTGTCCTGCTGAAGGAGGGTCTGGGATTCCAGCTCGACCGACCTCCCCTCTCTCACTGGAGATGAGAACATACAGGACCCCAGAGGAGGGGCTGCGGTGGCTTGAGGCGGCTCTGGGAGGGGCCCTGGGCTGGGGAGAGAGGCTGGAGGCAGTGGCTCTTGGGGCCAGCTCTGGCTGGAACCACTTCCTGCACAGACCTGTAGCTCTCGCCCCAACCACTCCCCCTGTCCCCCGCCAGGTCACAGGGCACCGCACACCTTTCCCCTTGAACCTCACTCTATGCCCAGGCCACTCCCCACCCCGTCTTCCACCGCCAGCAGGCTGGGCTGTGCCACGAGGCTTTGTGCCTCCTGACTGGTGTGTCCCCCCCCCCCCCCACCCGCCCTCAACCCAGTCCACTTACTTATATTCATCTTTTGAGCCTCACACATGCTGGAAACCTTTTCTGATGTCCAGGCCGGCCACTGAGGGGGTCCCCCTCAGAGCTCCTAGGCTCCCGTGCATGTCTCTTTACCACTGCCCTCACTCCCCAGTGTGCCCATTAGCCCTTCTTTCCTCCCAGAGGAGGGATGACTGAGGTCACCCTGGTTTCCCCAGCTCTCAGCAAACACCTGTCCTGTGACAGGTCCTCGCTGAGCAAAGCTCTGCTGGACCACAAGCATCGCTTTCTTACGGAAAAGGCAAGATGAAACGGACACAGAATGAATACAAACTTTGGAGACTCTGCCGGAAGTGGGGGGGTCCATCTGATCACCCTCTGCTCCTCACTGGCCTGTGGATGGGGCCTGGGTTTTGCCCACCACTGTATTTCAGTGTACCCAGCACTGTGTGGCATACAAAAAGAGCTCACTAAGTGCTTCTTGAACACAGGAGTGAAGTTAAATGAATACATTTCTGATTACAAATATAACAATGAGTAGACTTCTAAAAAACACATTTCAGGGGTGTCTGGGTGGCTCAGTGGGTTAAAGCCTCTGCCTTCAGCTCAGGTCATAATCCCAGGTCCTGGGTTCGAGCTCCACATTGGGCTCTCTGTTCAGCAGGAAGCCTGCTTCCCCTGAGCTCTCTCTCTGCCTGCCTCTCTGCCTACTTGTGATCTCTGTCTGTCAAATAAATAAATAAAATCTTTACAAATAAAGAAATAAATAACACAATTCAGAGGAGAAAGTGCAACTGAGTCTTAATGACCACCCCATGACCTTGACTGATTTTTTTCTGTGGAAGATCAACCATAAGTGATTTGGGGCAAGAGCAACGTTTGCCAAATGCCACGTCTGGCCCAAACACAAGTCATCTCTCTTAGCACACCTGTATAAGCCTGCATAAAATGTCCTGATTTCTTCCAAGTCCTATTTTGAAGGTGGAACTTCATGCTGACTCTCTTCCTTTTATGTTTTTCTTGGTATGTTTCTTGCTAAACATACAGCATATTGATCATAGAAAGTTATTTGCTCTGGGGAAGGGAATTCTAGGCATGCAGAAGACTTCATCTTCTCCAGTTTATGTGAATAGCAATGCTTTCTTCTGCCAGGCATGCCAGCCCCCCATCTTTCTTCTTGAAGTCAAATTAAAATTAGGCCTCTGGTAAATGCCATTCTGTAGATAAGGTAAAATGCAAAGATGTGTGTAAAGAGGTAACATCAAAGAGCAGGATCCCAGTAGATGGCTTGCGGGTGTCACGGGTCATCGATGCTACTGCACTATGAAACTGTCCAAGTGGAATTCTGGCAGGTGTGCCTTGGGCAGCCCTGGTCATGTTTTCTTCCCTGTGGGCCACAGGCATGCTGCCGGACCAGAAGCTGGCCTAGCACAGCAGTCATGGGCTCAACAAGTGACAAAGGGTTTGTTTTGTAGCTTCCTCCCATGAGCCAATGCCACCCGCGAGAGCATGAAAGCCCAGTTCCATTCCACCCAAAGCTTCCATGTGCTCATGTTCTGCTGCAAAGCCCTCATTGCTCATGGGGGTTCCACTATGGCTTCAGAAGCCTCTGAAATTGGCAGAAGATAGAAAGTCCTAGAAGGGGGCTCCAGAGTCTTTGCCCTGAGATGGAGCTAAGACAACAAAGACTATTCACAGACATCCTTTTCCTCACACCCTCTCAGGTCCCCACTACCTCCAGGGGAAGAGCACACATTTGAATCAAGCTGCTAAACTCCCTTGACATGTCCCCGGTATGCTCAGTTCACTGAGAGTTAATTCTCTGTGGGTTCAACGTTCCATGCACGGTTGTATCCAGAGCGTGGGAGACAGCTCCTGCCAGCTCTCTTTTTTCTTTCTCCCTTAGCATCATCAAAGAGAAGGGCAGCTTCTTCTGTAATTGCTGAAGGACAGGGAATTGCCTCTGCTGTTTGCTTGTGAGTCAGCCAACCCTGACTGCCAGCCAGGAAATAGCTGTGCAAGAAGTCAGGGGCCAGACCCCCGAGGGCCCAGGTGCCACCAAATCCTAAGACCTCCTCCAGGAGAGAACAAGCTCACCAGAAGGAATGTAGACGATAACCCTCCGTCTCATTCCACCTGTGGGAGGCTTGGCAGCCTTCCTGGGCTTCAGCTTCTAAGCTGTGAAGTCAGGGGGTCAGATCAGCCCATTTCCCAATGCAGGTTGGACCGTCTTTCAACCAGGAAGCCAACCCATGGGGTGGGGAATTGAAGAAAGAAAATTAATACTCCCCAACCAGTGCAAATCACCTTACAGCTTGCAAGGTGGCCCGTCTTAGGACAGGCAATGGTTAATGCACACATGAAATGAGCCAGGGGGCTAGGCAGGGGCCTTCTTCCCCTAGGGTCTAGGGTCCCTCAAGAATGGAAGGATAGGCCAAAGTCCCAGGAAGCTCCAGAAACTATAGGCAAAGTGGTGTGGACATGAGCACATGATTTCTGCCCCCACGCCCCCCCCCCCGCCCTTCTGGAGAGAGAGAGAGAGAATCTAGAACTTTCATCAGCTTTTTAAAGGGACCTGTAATTCCAAAATGGGTATGAACCATTGAATTCAGCTAGGCTCACGGAATAGAAAGTGGATCAGGCCTTTCCATGTGAGGAATGGAGAAGTGCAGTCACACTTATGTTCCTGGGGGTTGGCAGGGAGAGGGACCAGGCCCGCAAGCAAGCAATGACTGGACAGCCTCATTAGAGCCTGTCCCAGTGAGACACCCGAGCCCCCCTGAGAGTATCACTTGGGGCAGAGTGCGGGGGGGTGGGGGGGTGCTAGGCTGCTCTGGCAGTGGCTTATCTGAAAACCCAGGAACCAAGGTAGTAGATGAGGGAGAAGAGAAGGAAGATGAACCAACAAAATAAAGGGTATCTTGACTCAGCACAGAACCCCACCTCTCCCTTCCCACATCACAGAGGCCAACTGGGGCCTAGCCCCAAATCCGCTTCCTCGCCACAGCAGAGCTGAAACGACGTGTAGGGTATCTCCAACCCTTGCCATCCAAGCTGAACCACATGGACACGGCTGTTTCACAAAGGAGAGAGAGGACAGTACTCATTCTGCCTGTTTCGGAGACGGGGAAGTGTGAGAGTACTTTGGGAAACTGACTCTCCCCATTCTCTTGTTAGTTAGTTCTTACTGGGCTGAAAGGAAAGAGCAGGTAGCCCGGTCTGCACCTCAGTATCACTTTTCTCTGCTCAAAGACAAGAGGTCAGGTGACCAGAGCCTAGTGCCCCTCCCCCCTCCCCCCAGTGTTCACCAAGTTGATACCAGTGACCGCATCCAGCATCCGGCTCTACCGTCGCTTCTGTCATCACTGTAGGCTTTAGCCATACAAGACACAGCGTGATTCACTCACCCAAGCCCTTTTTAGGATTTCTGTCATCATGTTACGAAGGCAGGCCATGATTCACTTCTGATGTTTTTACGTAAAAAGAAGGGAATAAGCAAATGATAACAGATACAACTGGATTATGTGAACCTACTCTGTGCGACTGAGTTATGTTTCAATGAACGTTGACTAAGTGTCTGTCTGCTATTTCCTGGGTATCTGCTAGACTCATAAGGCGATACAAACAACTGAAATGTGGCCTTAGCCCTCGAGAACGTTATGGTCTGCTGGCAAAAGATGGGCTCACGTGCTTCTCTCTGTAAGATCCTCCACCTCAGGCCAGGTTACCTTCCCATCGTCTCTCCTTGGGGTCTGGAAAACTACACACTCTCCCCAGCCTCGTGCTCCCGGCGCCCTGGGGAACCATCTACAGCTCCCGCCAAGCCCGGCCCTGTCGCTTACCAGATCCCAAGCGCACTAAACCACTCATCACTCCCACCAAACACTGCCATGTGCTCCTGTGTGCTCCCACCTGGGCTTGCGACCTTGACATGACTTCCAGAATGGCCAGGAAACAGATGTTTATGGGAGCAAAAGGGAGGAGGCCGTGGTCACGTAAATCCAACAGCCGCAGAGCAGGACAGGCTTCTTTCCTGTTCTTGTGTGTACTGGGAGCCTTGGAGAGGGGGACGACACAATTTCTCCTACATCCATGGGACCACTAAGCCCTTCAAGATGGCGCACTGCCCATGACCACCGGCAGCTTGGAAGGAATGCCGGACTTGGAGCCCCCACCTAGACCTTCTCTGGCCCCACCCCTGCTTCGCTCAAGGGTCAGACTGGGATCAGAGTGGTGAGATAAATAGACACAACCCCTCCACTCCTGGAACCCAGTGAGGCAATCTCACAAGTCAAGAATATAATCATATAACGGTAGGGAGGGCAAGTCAAGTCAGAGGGCGCTGAGCTGACTTCAGGTGGCCGGCACACAGGAGCTGAGGTGAGAGAGGGAAGAGACACAGGGAGGAAAGGCAGTCTAGAGGGGGAAAGAGCCAATGCCATGTGAGGAGGGCTGGAAAGGCCAGTGTGGCTGGGGTCTGGCGGAGGAAGAAGGGTCTGGGACGACCTCTCAAGGGCCAGTGGCAGCGTCCCACATGTGTCACAGTATCTCTTAGGAGGGTGGTGTGCAGACTGGTGAGAGGCAAGGAAGCCCATGGCAGGCCAGTGAGGAGGGCAGGGCAGTGGTCTAGGTGAGAGAGGGCAGGGGTGCATGGGGCGACGTGGTACAAGGGCAGCATGGAGTTGTACTGGAGGTGGGACAGGTGTGGTGCGAGGGAGGCTGCTGTCTGTCTGAGACAGAAGCGAGGTCAGAGGTGGTCAGCTGGGCTGGGGAATGCGTGGACTTTGAGATGTCTGTGAGGTATCTAGGCAGAAGCATCAAACGTGCTAATGAAATAATAAAGCTCTTTTAAAGTAATTTTTAAAATGACCGTTTTTACCAATTCAGAGTAGCCATTCCACTCGACCCAGCTGGGTTGTCGGGAAAATATAAAGAGACAGCTGCAGTTTTCTCCTGCCTCCAGATGGACAAATCCAGGGGACCCTGGGAGGCGGCCCTCCCCTGTCCCCAGCCCCCAGCCACCAGTTCACTGACCCTGAGAGCAACTTGGTCACTTACTGTCTGTGTGCTTGAATGTGCCAGGAACTTTTTGTTTGTACTTCGAATGGTTCTAGCACACCAAACTCTCAGATAAAATTCCATCTGTGGTTAATGGAAAGATCTGCTTAAACGTTGCATCACTGCTGGAAAGAAACCTGAGCTTTGATTAAACTCTGGGGGCAAAGTCCTATCCTACAAAACAGAATGCCTACTCTGGTCCTAGAAACCATTTCCAACTTCAGAGCTTCAAGCACTAACATGAGGCCTCCAACTGAAGGCTCCCACAGCCCCCAGAAAGAGCCATGGAGGGTCTGCTTGATAACATCTTTATCCTTCCCTTTCCGTCATCAATCTGGCTGAGAACGGAAAGGAAGGGAAGGGCTGAACCACAGTCATCACACTAAAATGTAAGGGTTGGAAGAGGCAGCCAGCCACGCCAAACTATAAGCCAGCTTGGAACAAAATCAGAACGAGTAATTTAAAAAAAATTTGTGAGCCCTAGCAGCCATTGGCCGATGCTTCTGTAACATCCACCCTTCTCCAGACTTTTGGCAAAAGAACAAGTTAAAAACAAATGCTTTCAGTTTGCTTAAATGACAGCCCCTGGAAAAATCCACGGACTGATACTGCACACGGAGAACAGTTGGGCTCTTCTCCCAAGGAGATCCACAAAGCGCTTGGAGCAAAATGGCCCTTTTCAAGGGAGGTTAGAAAAAAACATCAAGCAAAGGTAATTAAGAACGTAAAGAAAATGACAGCACAATTCTGGGACGGGATCTGCGCAAAAAAAAAAAAAAAAATGCTTCGTGAGTGTGTGCATCTGCACACGGGCACACGTGCGTGAGCAGCGGGACTGAGTCTCCAGTATTGCCTCCCCCGCTCGTGTTTTGTTTTGTTGGATATTATCAAACGTACACTCCATCCACTCTTTCGCAAGGTAGGGATGGATCGTAAATTCTATCCCTTATCAAAGCACTTTTTCTACAATAGGGACTGGAGCTAATTACAGGAAAATACCATCTGCATTCGATTGCACTGTACTCGAAGCCCTGTAACATTCATTTCCAGTTTGGTCATTCAGACCCAATGGTGACTTCGCATTCCAGTGTCTCTGAAGAACATTAACTCATCTCGTCCTTTCCTTAAGAATACTAATCACAGCCTCTCCAAATGCCTAGGCGTCGCAGAAATGCCTCTCCGACGTAGGAAAGCGTTCTGGAGGGCTGCGAGAAAAATCGACACGGAGCACTTGTGTGAAACGGGTAATTTGGCCCGATATTTCATCAGAAGGACAAGGCCGAGTAAGTATTAGTTAGCCAGACTGACGGCTAATTGATCTGGTTTGTATTCAACTAGACTGACTTAAGCGGGGGTATTTCACTTACGATTCTGAATTCATAATTGGTTCAGATGTCTCTCTCTGCTTTCCTGCGGCTACAAATTTAATTAGCACTGCGAGAAGGCAGCAGCCAATCACACGCAAGTCACAGGCGGGACCGCACTCTGCAGACTGTTTACCTTTTCTCTCTTTCTTCTAGAGTGGCAGGAAGCTTTGAGAGCAGCCCCGCCAGGAGCTTAGTAAGGTCTTGTATAAAAAGGACTTGTATTTGGGAAAACATAACAACCACAGCCTTTGCTAAGGGGAGGTCTATCCTTCCTTCTCTTCCCTTCAAGGACACAGCAGATTGCTGGGAATGGTTTGCCCTCCATCCCAAACAGAACGGAATACTCTGGGACCGCCTCAAAGGAACAAGCCGGACACCTTAGATGCTGCCTCCAACCCTCTCCTGCCCGACTCCCATGCCCTGCTCCGCGGTGGGCTTGCCCAGGGCAGAGGCCAGCTGGGTGGGCATCTCTGCCTCCCCTGGGACCCAGGGCCTGGTATCCAGCAGGTGCACAATTAATACTTGGGGAAAGAAAGGAAGTGCAGTCAAGTTGAATACCTTTATTATTATTATTATTATTTTAGATTTTTTTATTTATTTACTAGAGAGGAAGAGGGAGTAGGAGACTCCCTGCTGAGCAGAGAGCCCAACATGGGGCTCAATCTGAGCCGAAAGAAGATGCTTAACCCACTGAGCCACCCAGCCGCCCCTGAGTTTTTGGGTTTTTTGCTTTTTTTCCCTTAAAGATTTATTTATTTATTTATTTAGGGAGAGAGAAAGTGAGTGAGCGTGGACGGGAAGGGGCAGAGGAAGAGAGAGAATCTCAAGCAGACTCCACGCTGAGTGTGGAGCCCTGCATGGGACTCGATCTCACGACACTCAAGAGTTGGACACTTAACTCACTGAGCCACCTCGGTGCTCCAGATAGCTTTAAATGATTTAAAATTCAGTCACTTAAAAAAAACAACAACAAGTCCTGTTTCAACTCTGCCCTAGTTCTAACCATGGAGGAACAGCTTAATTCTCAGAACACCCTGTGGGAAAGGGGCCAAGAAATGCACTGCTCCATTGTCTTCTTGTCGCATGCTTCCACGGGAGGAGGGGGGCTCCCCCCTTCAGATGCTTGCCCTTCGTTGTAACTATCTGTGCAGTCACGACTTAACAACCCTGAAGACCTGTGATGAAGAACGAGCATGTCATCCTCACAAGACGGAGCGCACTGTTTGCTTGGATGTGAAACTGTGGAAGGTCTGCCAGCAGCCCCCTTCCTAGCTCGGAAGTTTCTCGATGCTTTGACAGAGGTTGCTGCTGTGAATCTCAGCACCACTCCCCGCCGCCACCGCCACCTTGCAACCACCAAGAATCCATGTTTCTTTGGTGACCAAGCACACAGTACCCCTTCCACTCAGTTTTACACCAGCGGAAGCATTGGGTCTGCTCAGCCTTCTCCGGTTGCCCCATTCTGTTGGAGTCAGCAACTACAATCTGGCTCTGCTTCCCAGAGGGAAAAAACTATACCAGCCCCTTTGAAAAACATTCCTTCCAGTTCCATGGTGTGAACACACGTAGGTATAATCATAGCCCCCTAGGACCAGGCGAGCTGAGGTACATAAAAATGCTCCAGCACACAGTAGCCCCTCAATAAACATCAGACTCTTTTCCCAGCTAGGAAGGTGTAAGGGGATTAGCATAATGCTTTGTATCTCTTTCCTTCTATCTATCCATCTATTGGTTCATCTGCCCGCCTATAAAATCAATTCAGAAATATATACAAGACACATCTGCCTGTCACAGCCCAGTTACACGAACGAGTTCCACGAGGACCACCTTCTCACGTGCTCGAAATCAGATCACCACAAAGTGACACTCTGGAGAAGGGTGTTTCACGTGCTGTGCTCAGGGATAAACTGTCTCTCCAGCCACCCAACCCCAGCCCCCAGTTCAGCCATTACAAAAGGAGCCACGACCGTCTGCGGGGTAGCCTGGGACAACACCAAGAACTCATTTCTCCATGGAAACTTTATTACAAATATTCTGTGGGAAAAAAGAAATAGTATCGTGTGTCGGCTTGGAAGCCCAAAGTAACATTTAGCACATTGCTTTTAAGAGACGGTGATTTCCACGTTCGAAAACTACCATGTACCAATGGCCTCATTTCTTTGTTGGGGCTGCTACTGCTTCTCACGCGAACTTCACCTTCCCTCCTAGCACTCATCACCCTGGGACAGATCACATATTTTTCTACTTCCTGCTTCATTTTCTGTCAGCATGATCACCTGCTCCAAGGGCACCACTAGGGCCACAGCCTGACCCGTGGCTGCTTATCCCAATGTCACCTGCTGAATGAAAGGAAGTCCTCCAAAGCTAACTCGACCATCTTGAATTTTTAAGCTTCCCGAGGATCTGCTGGCTGGCGTTTGTGGAACACTAGTCTCAAACCTACGCAGAGAGGACGTGCTGTACTTAATGACCCAATAAACATGAATTCTATGAAAACAAATTGTTAGCCTCTTTGCAAATTATATTTGCTCTAATCTCAAAGATCACACGAGTTTTTTAGGGGAAAACAGTTATATTTACTGCCCGAGTTTTTAAATTCATGGTAACCATTAAGACACATGCTATGACAACCACAAAAACATCCATCGGCCCAATCTCTAATTTCATTACTAAAACACTAGGTTCGGTTTCCTAGTCTTTGAGCTCTGCTGGGTTATATTCATATACTTATCTCCTCTGATTACTGTGTGTTTTGTTGGTTTTTTAAAGATTTAAAATATCAATAGATCTATACCCATTTGATTGTTGCTTTGAACTGAAGTCCAGAGTCGAAATTCTCCGGTCAGACAAGAAGCCAGATCTTTCGAACATTCAGACAGTCTAATGTGTTGCTGCACATCTGTCTTGCTTTATTCAAAGCAGATAAGAAAAACTAATGACTATGTAGCATCACGTTAAAAATCAAGACTTAGTTATTTTTAGAACCACAGACCCAAACAAAAAGCAAACAACATTCCACGCCTTAGGAAAGGGTCCTGTCCGGGGAGCCGAGATCTGTACCTGGGGGTCCATTCTGAGGAAGGTATGAGGGCCTCTGCTACTCAAGGTCGATCTTTTAAAGGTTTTGCTATGAAAAAAATGGTAGTAATCTTCCAGGTTTCCAATCTGCAAAACAAGAAGCAGGATATTATCAGTTAATAGTCTTTTAAAAAATTTTTTTAATGTTTTTAAAAGCTTTTATTTATTTATTTGAAAGAGAGCACATGAGCATGGGGGGGGGGGGTTGGGAGGGAAGGGAGAAGCAGGCTCCCTGCTGAGCAAAGAGCTGATGCAGAGCTCGACCCCAGGTCCCTGAGATCATGACCTGAGCCAATGGTAGACGCTTAACCAGCTGAGCCACCCAGGTGCCCCTAATTAATATGGTCTTATAACCAGCTTCAAAAATCCTCCATCCCACAAAAATCTTCCCCTTCTCTGGGCGACTCATTCTGCTCCAAGGGAAACATACACTCCGTTATGTTTCCCCACTCATCTCTTTGGCCTATATTCACTGTTTACAAACACGAAGGTGGATTCAGATAACCCCTTTTGGGATAAACAACGCAGGGCAGTATTTCCAATGAAGTACACACTCCTCCAAGTCCTGTGGTGAGTTCATAGCCTTTAAAATGTGTACTCTCTTGGCCAAGGTTTGTAGACAAGAATTAATGTTCATTTAGGGTCAAGCATTCCTGAAGTAGCTAAGTTAGTGTCAAGTCAGGCCTGCACCAAAATATTCATTTATAAACAAACTCCGTCCTCCCCACCCCACGGGTAAACTGAAATATCTAAGAATGAACGTTTGCTCCCAAGCGCAACAAGGGAGCCAAAGGAAACACGCGGGTCCATCTGCTTGGGGATTGTGAAAAGGTCAGATGAGAACATCCAAATCCCCAGGGTGTCCCAATTTTCTGCCAGGGGTGGTTTGCCGAGACAGATTCCAGCTTGAGGGCTGGACAGAACCAAGAGAAGCAATGGATGTGGCCTTCAGGACAGCCGGGCCCTAGTGCCTCAATGACCCTTGAGTATCAGGACATTGTTTTCGGAAGACCTGTTCTTGTTCGGACTTACCCTGGTTGTTGGAACTAGCTTGTTGGTCACCGTCCTTGAAAGCAGAGCTTTTTAAACGAGCCTGGACAGAACATTACACAGACTTCCGAGTTGCCTTTCTTAGCCTAAACCATCCTAGTTTCTTTTCCAGATTCTGGTCAAAGGGCAAATTTCAGACAATTTGTACTCTAGAGCGGCCCATATGTGGTGCTTCTGAGATGATCCTGGTTCAAACCTGTCCTCCCCCAACCTTCACCAGCACTGGCCATGTGAGCTTGGGTAAGGGCATTCGCCCCCCTTGAATCTTGACTCCTGCTGTGTAAAATGGGGATGAAACGGCCTAACCACTGGAGTTTAGAATCACTAAAGTCTGTGCAGCTCACAAGAACCCTTGGCTACACCCGCCCCACTCAAGCCACTGTGTCTGCTGCGAACTGACCCCATGAGGGTTGACCAGCCCGGGGAGAGACCTGGAGGGATGTGGATGCTCTGAGTGGCCATTTCCACATCTTTCCACAAGGCCAGAGTCCTCCAGCACTTCCGCCCTCATTTCCAGCCCTCCTGGGCAGCCTGGCTCCCTTTTGTTCCCAAGTGGCAGAAGATAGCTCTTTGTCCTTGAAATAAAAAGCCTCTTTTTTTCACTTAAGCTTGCTCCCATGTGTTCCTGTCACTTACGACTATGGAACATGGAACACTATGATAGTCGTGAGGATTAAATAGGTTATCATCTCTATTGTGCCTAGAACCTGGTGGGTCTCAACCAGCGCTGGCTGGTATGGGGAGCTGGGTGGGATTCTCTGGCTGGCTCTTCTCCATGGCAACTGGAGACTGGGACCAGTATGCTTAAGATTTTGCCAAATCTGCATCTGCATTCCAACTCGACCCCCTCATGCGGAATGACCTGGGCATAAGACCCTCTCAGGGTCTTAGTTTCCTCGTGAAAACAGTAACTACTGCCTTGAAGGGTTGTTCTAAGACTTCAATGACATAAATCTAGAAAGAGCTAGCAGACTGCCCAGCAGGTAGCAAGTGTTCAGTAAACGGTTTTCCACAATGCACGTTCTCATTTCGTTTTCTACCTCGAGGCATTTTTTTTCGGCGATCATAAACCTCATGATTTTGGACCTATTTGGCACAAAAGCACTTCTATTTCTCCTACAGATAATTCACCTCGCTCACTTCTTCAACCAAGTTAATTGCCATATATGTCAAAGGCTCCTCCTCACGCACGCCAGACCTGTGATTTAGAACCAGAAGCAATAATGGAGTCTTACCTTCGAGCTGTATTTAATCAACCTGTTTGCTTCTAAGCTGCCTCCATCCCTGGGAGATGTTTCACAACTTCTGGTCTTTTAACTCCGGGCATTCAAGTCAATTCCCATTCAGGGATGTGGAGAAACTCAGGGGTGAATCAAATTTGCTGGCAAAGGGATGGATGGCTTGCAGAGCTGCTGACCCTAAGCAAAGCCCTCTTGGGGCAGCACCTGGCCTTAGGGCAACCGGGCCAGACCAGAGGTAGCCAACTCCGAGGCCAGCCAGCTCCCTGCCTCTGAGCCACTGTGACCACCCTTAGCAATGGCTCCAAGGGTCTGAGCTAACGGGAGCTGTTCTGCTTGAGCAATCCTTTGGAAGGAGAGATACTCCCCCATAGTACTGACCAGCCCAAGTGGCAGCAGTGACCAAGGCCGCATCTGTTTGGAAACTTATGTCCAGCCTAACATGGGGGCTGAGGGTCTGGGAAGGACCACTCCCAATGCAGAGGAAAAGGGGATACCAGCCAAGGCTGTCCTCCTGCCCCTACAAAGCTAGCCACAGAAGAAGCTGGACTGTGTTTCAGAAAAAAAAAAAAAGGCAAGGGGGTCAGGGCATTGGGTGTTCATAAATCGGAAAGTAGCTGAGGGGTCCCTCTGTGATTCTGGGTGCCTCTGTCCACCCTCTGGGTCCTTACGGAGTAGGATTGAGGGGGTGGGGTACAGCCATATTCCTTCCTCACAACCAAAGACTCGAGGCCAGATAGTGTAATTCAGGGCCCTGTGGGAAAGTGTCACCTGATACTGGGATTACCATGAGGGGAGGAAGAAGAGCCCAGATCCTCGGGAGGGAATCTTGACACCATGAGAGCCTTGACTCCCTAGGGCGCGCGACCTGTCTGCAGACCAGATTAACATGATGCCCCCAAGGTAGGGCTACAAGTGTCCTCCCAAAGCCTGTAGAGATGCTGTGGTTAATAAAATACCAATTCATTCAGAGTACAGAGTGGAAGCCCATGGGCCAAATCTGGTCTACCTTCTATTTATCTTATTTTGGGTGGCGGTAAAATACACATTCCGTTGACCACGTTTTAACAATTTTTAAGCATGCAGGCAGCTGAGTGCTGCTGAGTACATCCATGGTGGGGTTTGGCCACCATCTCCATCGATCTCCAGAACTTTCTCATCTTCCCAGACTGAACCAGCACCCATCTCACTCACTCTTACTTCCCACTCCTGCCATTCTAATTTCTAATAGCTTGAGACAGCTCGTATGAGTAGAACCGTTTGTGTTTTTGTGACGGGCTTATTTCCCTAAACGTGATGTGCTCAAGGCTCATCCAGGCCGTGACATTTGTCATTCCTTTATTTTATTTTATTTTAATTTAATTTAATTTTAATTTTATTTATTTGACAGAGAGACAGAAAGAAAGGAAACATAAGCAGGGGGTAGCAAGAGGGAAAAGCAGGCTTCTTGATGAGCAGGGAGTCCGATGCGGGGCTTGATCCCAGGACCCTGGGATCATGACTGGAGCTGAAGGCAGATGCTTAATGACTGAGCCACCCAGGTGCCCCTTTTTTCCTTTTTAAGGCTGAATAATATTCCCTTGTCTGTGTATGCCACATTCTGCATATCCATTCATCCATTAATGGGCACATGGATTGCTTCCTCCCTTCGGCTATCGTGAATAATGCTGCTATGAATATGGGTATGCAAAGATGTGTTCATGACCCTGCTTTCAACACTTTGGGCCATATATACGCCTTGTGTTTTTATCAATCAAACTTTACTGGAGCACAGCCACACCCATTCACTGACCCACTGCCCATGACCGCTATCATATTAAGATGGCAGAATTGTGGAGTAGCTACCGAGAACCTCTGGCCCCCAGGCCTAAAACATTTCACACGCGGACTTTACAGAAAAAGTCTGCCAACCTATGATCTAGAGCATTTGCTGCTGGGCGTATTTTGGGAGTCCAGTAAAGGCTCTGATGATGAGCATGGCTTCTCCATAGGTGGGGGACCACCCGGCCACATGCCGAGGGGCTCTGCTTAGAAACACAGGCACAGCTGCTGTCCCCCCACCAGCAGCACCTCATTTGGTCACTGAGCTGACCTTTCTCCAGGTACCCTCCTTGTCTGATGACCCAGGAGGTCTCTCTCATCTGTCTGACTCACGTTCTACTGCCCTCTGCCATGGCCCTCCCCGTCATAGGGCAGGGGTCAGGAATATGAGGTTTTCATCTCAGGCAGAAGGTCAGAAAGAATCAAGGGGTGACACAGCAGGAGATGGGTGCACCTGACTACCCAGTGAAAGTCATCTCGGCTTGGCTGATGCAGCATTTACCGTAAGTATAGCTGTTTCTTCCTCCCTCCTCCTCCCCCATCCCATTGAAGTCCTTCTCCGGTCCTCGGTCCTCGGCTCCCCTGTCACAGCAGGGTTGACCCCAAGTCTGCCCCTCCCAACTTGGAGAGTTGCTCCTTAAGATTTCTGGGTGC
The DNA here is from genome assembly GCF_002288905.1 of Enhydra lutris kenyoni. Taxonomy (NCBI): domain Eukaryota; kingdom Metazoa; phylum Chordata; class Mammalia; order Carnivora; family Mustelidae; genus Enhydra; species Enhydra lutris. Next base: position 4,136,041 of record NW_019154113.1, on the reverse strand, counting down.
CTACAGGAGCTAAGAGGACAGGATGGCTGGGAAGCCCCCATTTTCCCATCTAAGCGCTAATCAGGCCTGACTCTGCTGAGCTGCCGTGATCAGATGAGATCGGGCACATTCAGGATGGTGGGGTTGTGGACTGGAAAGCCCCCCTTCTCGAGCAGGGTCACTGGGGACATGGCCACCGGCCTGGTTCAACATGAAGGACACCTGATTGTTCTGTGGCCCTGACCTACAGATAAGGGTATGGGAAAGAACCACGGGCACGGCTCCATTTTACAGATGGAAAAACAGGCCCAGGGAATGAAGCCCAATCATTATCCTCAATAACCAGCAATTTCCCCTCGCAGCCCATAGATCAGTAAGTGACCAGATCTGAAACCAAATGACCTAAAGATACACAAATTGGGGTTTAGAACGATTACAACGCTTCTGACACACCTTCAAGGGTCAAAATGGCAAGAGCGAGAATCCTAAGAATGAACAGAAAAATGGGGGCAGCATAGACTTTTTTTTTTTTTAAGATTTTATTTATTTATTGGACAGAGACAGAAATCACAAGTAGGCAGAGAGGCAGGCAGAGAGAGAGGAAGGGAAGCAGGTTCCCCGCCGAGCAGAGAGCCTGATGTGGGGCTCGATCCCAGGACCCTGAGATCATGACCTGAGCTGAAGGCAGAGGCTTAACCCACTGAGCCACCCAGGCGCCCCAGCAAAGACTTTTTTTTAACCCAAGGTAATCTCCTCAGTGAGGGAACATCCTTATTTTGATTTGATTTCTGCACTGAGAGTCCGTAGCTCATCCTCTTGCCTTGGCAGGCCTGGCCATCCCACGCTGCCATGCCATGCTATGGCCCGGGGCAGTGTTTACGCCAGAACTTCCAAGCTCCCGTGATCACCACTAACGTGCTCTGTGACCACAACCCGAGCCGGTATGGAAGCAGGCTGCCTTTATGAACACGGGGTGCAGGGGCTCCCAAGGAATACCACTGTTTGAGGGCTCTGGCAAACCCCCCTTCATTCCCCAACTTGAGAACAGAAGAGAAACTCTTCCCCCAGCATTCTAGGCTGCCTCCCCATCCTGCTCAGCTCTGAGACCTTCCAGACCCTCAACCGGCTCTCCATCGATGAAGCTGATCTCTAGTCGACAAGGGGTCTTTTCTTTTTTCCAAGGCATAACATAAAATTTTCATAAGTGCCTTTTCTCTTCCTTGTCCGTGTATTTTCACGATGCCTTAATTAAAGCCAATCCCTGAGCGCCCCATCCAAGAAAATGACAGTCTGCTGAATATGGAACGCTCATGTCTCTTTACTCAACAGTGATATGTAATTATACACATTAGTTGATAAAATTGGTAACATCATTAAAACATCATTAAAAACCCTGCTAAATGTTCTGGGCCAGAACACTGCAAGAAATGAGATCAAAGAACCCACAGCGACAAGAGTGGAGCATGGTTTCTCCTAACAGGGTACTCTATTAGACTTAAAAAAAAATCTAGATAATGTATGCATACGGTACAAAATATGGACAACACAAAGGCGCAGAGAGTTCACAGGGAATGGCAAGTCTCCCTCCTTCTCCTGCCTCCCAGCCACTGGGGGTCACCCGACATTTACCAGGTGTCCCCTGGCTCACAGCAGGAGCTGCTGACCCTGCTGAGCACTCCCTGCGTCCCAGGCAGGAAGCTCACAGTTTCGATGCATTCCCCTGTTTGATTCTCACAACAGCCCCATGCGGTAGATGCTGTGATTATCCTCACCTTGCATTTGGGGAAACTGAGGCACCACGTGGTTAAGGAAGACCACATCCTTAGAAAGTAGCACTGTCAGATCTACTCAGAGTTCACACTCACAACCATCACCCCTTTGCCTCTTGACACATTTCCAGCAGCAGTGGCCATGGGGGACCCCACTTGCCTTGGTTCTCATCCCGAGCAGCGGGTTTGTTCGCACAGGGCCAAATGGCTCAACCAGCGTCCACTGTCCGTCATTTCAAGGACATGGAATTTCAAGGACATTTCAGGGAATATTATATTCCAGGCATGTATCCATCCCATTATGCCCATACGTGAGTGTAAGTGTGCATACATACATGTCGATACATGTGCTTATGTATTTCTATGGGCATTTTTAAAAAGATTTTATTTATTTGACAGAGATCACAAGCAGGCAAGAGAGGCAGGCAGAGAGAGAGAGGGAAGCAGGCTCCCTGCTGAGCAGAGAGCCCGATGCGGGGCTCAATTCCAGGACCCTGAGACCGTGACCTGAGCCGAAGGCAGAGGCTTTAACCCACTGAGCCACCCAGGTGCTCCTCTATGAGCATTTATGTATCTGAATGTGAGTCCGTGTATGTATGTATTCAAATATGTGCACACACATGCACGTACATGTATGTGAATGTTTGTGAGTGTGTACATACATATGTATCCAGGTGTGTGTGTGTACATATATGGATGTAGGAGTGTGTATGCTTGTGTGTGGGTATACAATTGTGTGTGTGTGTGTGTATGTAAGATTCCCCAGTAAACGGCTCTGAAACACAACCATGAAAGTCTTCGGTTTTCCCACAGCCCTTATAGCCACATGGACTTCCGAACCCACTGCTAACCACCCTAATTCAGAAGTCCTGGGTCTGGGTCTGTGGCCACCACCTTGGTCAGGATCAGCGGACAGCCTGAGCACAGCAGCCAAGGCCCAGCACCCTGCCTGCCCCCATCTCCCCACCAGACGAAGTTTCCAGTTCTCGGGGTTCCATCTGCCGCTGCATATGTGGGTTCTGAAACCTCTCCCTGGGAGACATGGGGCTACATCCAGGGACTGTGTCAAACCCCTTTCCAGAAGGCCGCGCCTCCCTTGCCCGGCCAATCCCCACCAGCCTTCCAGACTCGGCTGAGCGCTGGCTCCTCTGCAAAGCCGTTCCCACCCGCATGGGTCCCGAGCACCTGTGCTCTATAGTCTGAGTGCTTGGGGGCCCAGGCCAGACCCTGGCCGTCTTCATCTCCTTGCTGCCAGCAGGGTGTGAGGGGGGCAGCCCCAGTGATGTGCGGGTCTCAGATGACTCGACGAGCAGCCACCCTGGGCTCAGGGTCTTCTGCCCACCCCCAACCTTCTTCCAGATCTGCTCCTCCTCCTGAGGAGTCCCTTATCTTGCTGAATGGCGTCATCTCCTCCATGTGTGTCCAGGACCACCGAGCCCTCTGCAGGTGACCTGTTGAAGGGTTCTCAAGCCTGGCTGAACCCTATTGTCCTACTTGGGCCATGTACGTATGTTGCCCATTGCCCTACGTAGGTCCCTGGCGTCTGACTCTCTTCCTCCCCATTACACTGCCATTCCCAGCCCAGTTCTGCCTCCTCTCAGTGGAGGAAGCCTCAGCCCCTCACGGGGCACATAAAGATCTCCACCCCTGGGCCACGCTGCCTGTCTGGCCACAGGCCGGACCCTGCCGGCATCACCTCTGTCCTCTGGTGATGCTGCTGTAAGGGACTCTGCGGTCACCTGCTGTTTCACACCTCTGAGCCAGCTTCTCCCAGCCCCTTCACACCCTTCACATATCAGAGGATGTTTTCAACCATCCTCTGAGCTATCGCTGCCTCCAGGAAGCCCTCCTAGGCCTCCCAGGCTCAGGTCTGCCCTGGTTGCTGCCATAACCCACCTTCCCTCCAACCCTCCGCTGTAAGCTCTCAAAGGCAGTTTTGTCTATAAAACCTCAGAACGCTGGCAATGTTGGGAGGGTAGCAGGAACTCAAAAAATGTTCGGTGAAATTAACAGACTTCAAGTGGCACCAGAAAGACACACACATCTTCCCCTTTCCCCCTATATAGAGTTGTCCACCATGGCCCTGGGGCCAACTAAGACCCCATGTCTTCCAGCCATGCGACTGCTGTCTTGTCATTAGGGCTCTCTCTAGCCCCCCTCCCAGGACAGTCCTGAGGCTGTGAGTCAGGCAGACCATCTACCAGCTGTGTGGCCTGGGCCGGGCCCCAGGCGACTCATCTGAGCTCCCACAGGTGCAGGCAGAGAGGGGCGGGCCACGCAGGACTCTGCACTCCATCCAAGTGGCCCACCCCCTTCATTCATGGCGAGCTAACCGGCCTCAGAGAGGAAGCCTCTCGAGGACTACAGGTGGGATGAGGGTAAACATCTTGCAAAGCCAAACAAGGAAGGGGCAGAAGCCAAGTGTGGTGGGGGAGAGGCCTGGGCTGGGGATGTTTACAAGTAGAGCTTCTCGTGTCCTGTTTTCTTTTCTTTCCCCTGTAAATCTGAGTGTATCTAGCTTCAAATCACCGCTTACAGAGGGCAGGTGTGAGGTCCGAGGGATCTGCAGGCACTGGCAGCGAGGAGAGGCACGCTGCCTTCTTGAAGAAAAGGACAACCTATCACCGTCATTCTTTGCAGCTCCTAGGGCATGCTGTAGAGCCCCATCTAATATATTACATTTGATTTGCAGCAAGTCACTGAGGAGCATGCCAAATCCACCCCAAATGACATCGGATTATTCCGAAGGTCCACCCGCCCACTCGGCCCTCCAGTGAACGTGACCTCAGACGCAGGTGCAGTTCCCTAAGTCCTCAAGTCAGCAAACTGGGCTGGGGGTGGGGGGTGCTGGGGGGGCGGAGTTGGCTAAGTGCATGCTTTGGTCAGCACACAAAAATGCCACCCCACCTCCCCAGGCTCCCACGGTTAAATCCGCCTCTCGGGAACAGCTGATAAGCCGCCACGAGATGTCACAATTCAAGGTCTCGGAAATGAATGGGCTGCAGAGGAGATTTCTGACTTTGCAAAAAAAAACACACAAAAAAAAAAACAAACAAAAAAGCAAAACAATAACAAAAAAACCTCTTCACTTTATCACTCCCAGAGCCTGCCCTTGGCTGGAAACAGATGTTCCAAGCCCCGTCCTCTCGCCACTGCTACGTGCCGGCTTCTGGCGCTGCTGGGCTTCCCAGCCAGCATCTTCTGGGGGAGCCTTTGGCTTTGGGGAGAAGGGTCTATGTTTCAAAGTCACAGGCATCAGAGTTCAGTTATAGAATATTACTGATCTCCCTTGGTCTGCTTAAGGAAAAGGTAACTAATGAGAGCCTATAAAAACCTACAAATGAAATTAACTCTGTCTTGCTCTGGTGACTCCTACCTGAGGAAAGTTATAAATATAGATGGCCACTGAGCCTATATTTAGCCCTGAGTTACCTGGTATTTATAATTAAGGAAGTTCAGAGAGGGAGAATGAACATTTTGTTGTTATTTTTTAAGCATTAAAAAAAAAAAAGCTTGCTTCCCATTTCAGTCACATAATACACATAGCAACATTTTGTTACTGCAATAATTACAATTCTGACCCAAGTTAAGATTATTGCACAATTTCCTAGTCACCTAAAATTGCTTTCTTCAACACACATCCACCCAGATCCTGCAATTAAGCCGCTCAACTTCCTACAAATTCCTGAAAAATCATTAATTTTTTTCTTAGCAACCTTCATTTATTCTCTTCCCTAAAGTTGCCAAATGAAACAGTCTGGCCTCCTATGAGAAAGTCAAATTTATACACCTCGACCTCTACCTGTAGCATCCACAAAGAGCCATCTGAAAAACTCTGCCATCTTGACTCTGAAGATCTTTTTAAACCATTTCCTGGTTAAAGGTTTCTTTACAGCTGTCTGGAATTAGTCATTTTACCAGATTTCTGAGCCCAACCCGCCTTTTGTATTTATTTTTTGCTTCATTTTGACTGAAAAATAAAAAGTCAGATTCCTGCTCCTAAAAAAAATTCAATCCTAAAGCCATGAGGGGCACAGTATAGCTTTGGGTGTGTGTGGGGAGGGCATGGAGAGAGACTTGGGGTGGCCCAGAGCGGGGGTCGGGGGGGAGGGAAGGTGTCCATGCTGGGAGGGGGCAGCCCAGTCTGGGTGTTAGAGCCCAAGTGGGGGAGAAGCACGTCTACACGGTGAGATGTAGGCAGAACACATGCGTCCTGGTTACCCACTGGGAGAAAGATCAAATACGGTTAACACACTGGGGCAATGAGAGCATTTTCTCACTCTTGGAGAAGGAAACTGGAAAGAACTCCATGGTGTGGGATTGGAATTGGATAGCCATGTGAATTTAGTTTTCAAGATAGTTAGACAGACAGACAGACATATGCCCATCTCTCCTCGCTGGACAGGCCTGGAGAAGCGAACAGCCCCCAACAGCAGTGAACCCACCCAGAGCCCGGGTCTTGGCTTCCAAATACCATTTTGTACTAAAAGGAACCGGGGCTTTTTGGAGAAACAGCAGACTCAATTGTCAGGGCAGGGAAAATGCTAGAAGACTCTCTAGTACCACGTTTTGGCAAGAGAACGAGAAACAGGTCAAAGAACTCTGGAGACATATCCCCAGTATGCAGGAGCCAGACTTGAAAGGTATCCACAGGTCAAACCAGGGACCAGCTGAGGATCAAAATAAATAATCGCTCTGGTAGGTTACAGTCCAAGAATAAAATAGGAAACCATGAGTCCGTACAGATACACTGAACAACAAAACCCAAGCTTTATACGAATTGGCTATTTTTACATAGTCTCAAAGTACCTCTCCGCAAAATATTATTGATGTATAAAGGGAAAAAGAGAAACCTGACAGGCGGACAAAGCCCCTTAACCAGGTGATCAGCAAGCATGCCACCAGCAACAAGGCAAACTGAAACGGGGGCTGTGGGGTCAGACATGGTGGCCCAAAGTGCAGAACCCAAACGTCACCAGGAGCAAACAGCAGACAAATCCCCAGTGGAGGGAACTTCCACAATATAACTGGCCTGACCCTGGCAAGTGTCAAGGTCACAAAAGTCAAGAGAATGTTGAGGAACCCTTCTAGACCCTGAGACAGTTAGGAACAGTGCTGTGTGAAGCCATCCTGGAGCCCAAGGCCAAGGAAAAGTCAGTAATGCTGAGCCCAGCTTTCTTTAAATTTTTGACTTTTTGCTCACTGTGGATTTTATTAATTTCAAGTTTTAAGACATTGCATTAAAATGTTATTTACCTTGACTACTGAGTTTTCTTCTGGCGTCCATCCCTTAGGCTTTGTGCCCCAGGTGAGTACCTGCCCCTCCTTACCCTGGGCCTGACCCCACAATAGAGCCCTGACAGCTGTGTGTAACCCCGGACTCCAAACGGGACCCTTTCCTGTGAAGACCACTGTTGGGCAGTCGGCAATAGTGACGGAGGCGTGAGGTACCATCCACAAGCCCCTGGCTTCCACAGTGCCACAGTTCTGTAGAGACCAGCCCTGTTTGTGAAGAGGGATGAGAGGTGATGTGGTCAGCTCAGTGATGTACTCTCCAGTGGGAGTGTAGACTATACTCCCAGGTCTTTCTGAGAACTTGTGATTAAGGGATCTTTTAAAAAGAATATTTTAATCGCAATACAAGGAAACTAGAACCCCCCCCCCACCTGTTCCCAAATAAAGCCTAAAGAACTTAGAGTCTAGAATTGAAGACAAAACCTGAGTCACTTCAACAACCATCTCTTTGGTGAGCTGGTCCTTGGAACCAGGCCTTCCTCCCTCCCGTGAGAGGAGAACCCATCAGGCCCACAACTAGTTTGCAAAAGAGACAAGAGGCCAGTGGGGTTTATTTCCAGGGAAGATGACCATTGGGGTTGGGAGGCTGCTTGAGGCCTGGCCCCGCCCCCCAGGCTGTCCTCCATGTGTCCGGAGCCCAGCTCCTCACCCCAGCCCCCAGACTGCTCCCCACCGCCTATGTGACAATCTGATAGTGAGGACGGGCTCGTGCCATGTGTCCCTGCTGCCTGCTCACTGTTCTGTGACATGTTTGGTCTCCAGTTGGGAGAGGTACTCTCCATGTCCACAGGACCCAGGCAGGGACAGGGAGGAGGTAGGTAGGTGGAAACTCAGGGGACCCAGTTCTGCCAGATCTCCTGAACGCTTCTAGAGAAGCTAATACTCGGATTCTCCAAGAGCTCTCCCAAGTTTTTAATATCGAAAACTAATTTTAAAACGTTAACACCACTGGGCAGCCTACAGGCCGCAGAGATCCCGTGGTCCCTGCAATAGAGAGACCCAGACCTTTGGCCCAGACTTCCCTCACTCTAGGAGGCCTGTTGCTTACTTTTGTCTTTCCGAGTATGGGAGACATAAGGGCATGGCCTTATTGTCAGAAAGTCTCACCTAGAAAATGCACCAGGGTCATGCTCAGATTTGCTCTTAGCAAAAAGCATCGTGGCTTGTGAATGGAGCAAAGGATGCCTGTGACCTTCAGCACCAATGGTCATGACCAACACACCTGCATTGCTTACACCGAAGATCCAAGAGCAAAGCGACACTAAGCACCCAAGAAAACCAGCTGGGGTCCCTCTGGGGAATCTCCAGAAAGAGAGGCCAGCACTGGGCTGTCATTTGGGGCTGCTTAACTGAGGAAGTTCAGAAGGCTGCACGGAGGGGGTGAAAAGAAAGGATTTTTGTCCTTATGAAAGATATGTTTAAAATTCAAACTTTAATATCTAAAACGCTCTCACTGGAGAGCAGTTATCCTCAGGGAAATTAAAAAGGATTTTAGAGAAATTAATCTTCAAATTTTTCCCTTTAAAAATAAATAGCTCCTATACCCCAAAGAAGTACAAGCAAGGACTTGAATAGATATTGGTACACCCTTGTGTGGGTCAGCACTGTTCACCATTGTCAGGAGGAGGAAGCGGTCCAAGTGTCCATCAATGGATAAATGTGGTCTGTGCAGACAATGGAGTATTATCCAGCCTCAGAAAGCAAGGAAGTTTTGACTCATGTTACAGTATGTGTGAACCTTCAGGACATTATACTCGGTGAAACAAGCCTGTCACCAAAGAACAAATAGCATATGACTGCACTTTGATGAGGCACCTAGGGTGGTCAAGTTCATAAAGACGGAAAGGAGAATGGTGGTTGCCAGCGGCTAAGGGAGGAGGAATGGGGAGCTGGTGTTCAGTGGGCAGAGTTTCGGTTCAGGAGGATGAGAAAGTTCCGGACACAGACGGTAGTGATGGTGGACTACGAGAATGTGTTTAACGACACCAAACTACACTTAAAAATGGTAAGATGGCAAATTTTATTATGACTCTTTCACCGCGGTAAAATTAGATCTCTTCCGCACTCTGTCCCCACCGCTCTTAAAAGTGACTCCTCTCCTGTGTCACGTGGGGTCCTGGGGACCTCAGCCCCAGTGACAGAGGCATCTGGAGGCGCACGAGGGAGAGCGTGCAGCCAGCCCCGAGGGCCGGAGGACAGAAGAGGACAGCAAGGCTGCCCAGCTGTAATTACTAACTACTCTGGGTTCCAGGCAGCTCAACCCCCTCCCGTGTCTCTCTCTAGTATGTGGTTTCCCTTCCAGGGGAAAAGGATACTGGGGAGGAGATAACAATGCTCTTGGAGACAGGCCAAGTTCACCTGACCCCATCACCCCAGCTTCCTTTTCTCCAGATGTCCATCCCCGGGGATGTCCTTGAAAGTCTGCTGATGGGGCGCCTGGGTGGCTCAGTGGGTTAAAGCCTCTGCCTTCGGCTCAGGTCATGATCCCAGGGTCCTGGGATCAATCCCCACATCAGGCTCTCTGCTCAGCAGGAGGCCTGCTTCCCTTCTCTGTCTGCCTGCCTCTCTGCCTACTTGTGATCTCTGTCTGTCAAATGAATAAATACAATCTTTAAAAAAAAAAAAAAAGGAAGTCTGCTGACCAGACAGCCCCCTACCAACCCCTGAGGCTGACCTCTCGGGGGTCTTGCCCTCCTGAGACAGGCAGCTGACGTTACACGAAGATATGGAAAACTCTCGTCCGACCGCATTAGTGCCCGAGCTCAGTGATGCCAATTAAAAACAGACGTACGGGGAAACATGCTCTGTCATTTGGCTTCTGTGACTCAACCCCAAGCCAGTGATTAAAAACGAAGAAGCTCCTGATGAGGCAGGCAGCTGTCATGACGTCACCAAAACCCAACTTGAGGGCCACCCTTTCCCAGTGGCAAAGCACACCCTGGTTTGTAAACTCAAAACAGGGCTTGGTACCATCCCTTTCAGGATTCATCTTCTCAAGGGGGCACGTGGGACTTTTCGTGCCAGCCGCCATGCTAAGGACTCAGGGGACCCAGATGGTTGCCCGTCTCTGGCCCCTCTCGGGCTCCCAGTGTCTCCTCTCTCAAGGGAGGGGCTGCATCAGCTTTTCTCTCCCTTTCATGCCAACATTAGGATTTATGGAATGTTTGGCAATAAAAAAAATTTTCGATAGAACTTCTGCATTCAAAGTAAAACTCCAGCCGCGCTAATTCAAAGGTGAGGGAGGAGTCACTGTGGGAAGGAGCGCGGGAGAAGACACCGCCAGGCTGCCCTCTCACCTCCGACCACGATTCACTGGGACAGTGTCTTGTGAATGGGGGATCGGACAAACACCCACGCACCTCTTCGGCAGGACCCTGCTGGGTTTTTACTCCTAGTGACACCTACATGGCCTGCCGACCAGCTGCCTACTCACCCCTTCATTCTCAGCAAGTGTCTGACCACCTTCCTGCACCAGGCACCATTCTAGATATGGGGCGGGATCCAGTAGGGCTTACCTACCCCGCAGGACCTGCCTCCAGGAGAGAGGCCAACAGGGGGGTGTCCCGTAGGGCAAGGGAAGGGAGACCCAAAGGAAGTCCTTCTGTCCAGCTGGTGCTTGAAAGGTAAACTGAGTAATGACCTGCATGAACCCATCCCAAGATAGAAACCCACACCTGCCTTCTGAGAGGCTGGTGTCCTGCTGGTGGACAGACATTTTCTACCTGGCTTTCGAGCAAACATGGGGCCCGGTAGAGAGAGGAGGGACACACTGGGAAAGGATGGCAGGCTGAGCTGGGAGGGAGCAAAGGGACCTCAGTCATCCCCTTGCATGGACTGTAGGGGACACTCTGATGGGACTCCACACTGCCCTCTTGGGCCTCATAGTCAGGCAGCCCAGATCTGAATGGTGGCTCCTCTGTTTGATTGAAAAGAGGCTCTGGGCAAGGCCCTTAATTCCTCTGCCCCTCTCATTCCCTTTCCGTGCAACGGGGGTGAACGGTCCCACCTCCACGGTTGTCAGGAGGGTAAATGGGGCTGGCACGTGGCGAGCAGTCACGCAGGTCACTCTTTTCACATCATCTCTTAAAGAAAAGAACGTAAGTGCATCTCACCTACCTCAAAGCTACCTGCAAAGTCAGTTCAGGAACAAATCCCATTTGCCCTTTGATTCTAATTAAAAAAAAAAAAAAAGTGGACTTTTGTGTATCAGTGGTTCCCATGGGGAAAATAATGTCTCCTAGGCAGAAGCCAAAAGGTCAGCATGAACGGTATCACCGTGCTGGCCAGGCCTGTGTCCGCAGAGCACGTGGGAACAGGAGCTGTGTTCTGGACCCCCAGGGACGGGTACACCCAAGGGGAGGGCTCTTAAGCATCCTGGCAAGTGGTATTCCCCCACATCTGCCGGTCCGGGGTTTTTCAGTTCCCTGAACTCACTTTTCTCTCTCTCCCCTTTCCCTCCTCTCAACGGTTACAAAATACAGCTGCCAATAAATGATCGATTCCAGGCTGACACATTTTGTAGGTTCTAGACTTCTGAGTCTATTAAAACTAATTCCATGCCTTATGTCATCACTCAGGTCTGCAAAGATAAATTCACTTCAAGTGGGAGACGTGCTCATTAGGCACCCTGAGATTCTGTCTGATTTATGGTCACCGCTTACTAAAGCTGAGAATTGGTACTTCTAACGCGTACCTTCATCTACGGATACTCTGATGACATAGCCCCTTGACGGGGGAGGCTGGATCCACCTATTTTGTGGGGGCGACTCCCAGGCTGCACACCTACTCTCAGAAGGCTTAGTGGTTGTTTGTAGTGAGCTGGGTGATCAGTGAGGACCTGACAGGGCTCGGCCGCTATCCACTCCCTCCCTGGGAATGACCCCCAAATCCCCACTTCCCTGCCCCTACCTTCACTGAACACTGTTTCTCCCAGATATTGCTGGGAGCTTGAGCCAGGGTGGGGCAGAGGGAATGTGTGTCACGAAACCCAACAGGACACCAGCAGTCTGTGGTCACTTTCCCCCTCGCCCTGCCTGTGGCCCTGTAGGGGCAAGGGGCCAGCTCTTCCTGTTTTTCAAGAGAAGCTAGAAATGCTAACTCCTATCTGAAATCTTCCAAGGTTTAAATGTTGAGAGCTATCCCAACTTTCCAGAATCATTCTAGTGGGGGGCTGGCTCTACTTGTTCCTGGATCACCACGTGGTCTGGCTTCCCGGGGGTGGGAGGCCTCAACGTGGCCCTCAGCAAGGCTCCCAGCTAGTGCTGGCTCACCTGTCTAGGAACCATCGTCATTTTGTGACCTGTTCCCCCTCAGAGTCTCTGCTTGGCCAGAAATAGACTCCAGCATCCCGCAGTGTGTTTCATGGCACCAAAGGTTCCAGAGTTCTCTGCAGATGGCCCCCTTTTGAAGACTTCTGTTCTGTTCTGTGTCTCTCCAGTAACAAGTGCAGACACAAACTTTGTCAAACCATCGCTCGGATTTCTCAGTGATGGGTTGAATTACTTGGCGCCCTGCCTTTCTAAGCTCTTTCTTTACCAAATCCAGGCTAAGTTTAGCTGCTTCTCGTGTATCTCTGTCAGCATCTACATAATTCCTACATATCCGCCTCACTTGGAAAAGCACAAACTGCCTTCCATTCCATGTGATTACCCCAACAAGCCCAAGCAATCTTTCCCCGGGAATTCTTTTATGCACCTAGCTATTTACTACTGGCAGTTCTGGGCTGTAGTTCTGCATGCTACATATTCAAACCGAATAGTTGTTCATGTGGCTTCTCCTAGCCAAAGTGAAAGGCTTTAGGATAGAAGAAAAGATCTGGGGGAAAAAACCCTAAAACCCAACTTGTTTGACAGGTTGTCCTGACCCCAAATCAAAGAAACTGTCACCACCTTGCTCCCAGCATCCAGAGACCCCAGAGCTTAATTGACCTGCAAGTCATACAAGTATGCTGGGTGGGGGGTGGCCCCCCAGGCTGGCTAGGTGCTCACACAGCACCTGCTGCATCCCGCTGGGTGACTCTTCTGCACGTCCAATGCAATAGCCTGACTCCCCCACTCCCGCTACATGTGAGTCCCAAGTTCAGACACCAACTACTACAAACTCATCCTACACACTCAAATCCTCTCCAAGTCACCTCTTCCACCCACCACCTCCAAAGAGCCTCACCCAGCCCCACTATGAGCTCTTCCCACTGAACCTATGGGAATTGTTATTATTTTTAAAAAATTTTTAATGGAACGAAAAAACTATTTGCAAATCACATATCTGAAAAGGGGTTAATTTCCACAATACATAAAGAACTCCTACAACTATAACTACAGCAATTTGAAAATGGGCAAAAGATTTGAATAGACATTTCCCCCAAAGATGAGATACAAATGAACAATAAGCCTGTAAGAAATATGTTCAATATTACTAACCACTAGAGAAATGGGAATCAAAACCACAGTAAGATACCATATCATATACCTTAGCATGGCTACTATCCAAAAAACCAGGACACAAGTGTTGGCAAGGATGCGGAGAAATCAGAACCCTGTGTGCTGCTGATGAGAATGTAAAATGGTACAGCAACGTGGTTCCAAAGACCTGGAAGCAGGATCTCAAAGAGATCTATGCACACCCATGTTCACAGCAGCTTTAGTCACAACAGCCAAAAGGTAGAAGCAACAACTTTTCATTGACACATGAATCAACAGCCAAAATGTGATATATACATAAAACGGAATACTATTTCGCCTTAAAAAAGAAGGAAATTCTGACACCTGCTACAACATGGATGAACTCTGAGGACATGATGCTAAGTGAAATGAGCCAGTCATAAAAGACAAATTCTTATTACCATTATCAAGGAGCTCACCCTCTTCCTTTGTCACCATTTTGCCACCAACACATGACTAACACCCAGGTAATAAATGACCTACCTTCCAAACACCCTGGCCTCAATTTTCCTGACTACGCCTATCCTCTCTCTGTCCCCTCCATTCCAGGAACTGCGAGCATGGCCCCAGCCAGGCCCCCAGACTCTAGTTTCCCCCCTCACCATAATTCTCCCCTCCTACTTATCATGACCTTGAGCACTCTGGATTCTTGGCCCATCCTGCCCTACCTGGTCCTGGGCCTTTGGAACAGCTATCACCACCATGTTCTCTTTAGAACCCCAGATTGCTCGTCCCTCACCTTTGATTACCCTTGCTTTTCCAGTCCCCACGCATGGCTGAGGACATCCTTATCACTCAGTCATACCATTACCATGCCAGGGTCACCCAGCTCAAACCACCCAGACTTCTCCTATCTTCACCCCTCAGACAACTGTCTCCAGCCTCTTTTCTAAAGAGCAGCTTTTCCCAGGGTCTCTTGTTCTTGCCCCAGTCACCTCCCTTCCCTCTGGCCCTCTCCCCAGAGGCTACACCACGCCCTTTTCTCACGAGCATTTCTGTTATTCCCTCCGCCTAGGCCCTCCTCCTACCCACTCATTCTTCCAGGGACAGTCAAAATGCCTGCTCCTCCTTAAGGAGTGCTCAGACTCCAGAGGCCATAAGGCACAGAGGTATCCCTAAGCAATAGAGATTCACGCAGACAAAAAGTCAACGGCGATGGACAGGATCTGAACAGCTCTATCTAGAGGTGTGTGCTCTGGCAGACTTAGAACTCTGCACCCAACATCAGAGGACAATACTATTCTCCAGACACACAGGACATTTTTAAAAACTGACAGGTCTAAATAACTGATTTCTTCAAAGTATCAAAGAACTGGTTTCCAGGACAGCATAAGTCTCTGATCATGGTGTGATTAAGTGTGACATCGATAATATAAAGAGGAATGTAAAAATCCCACATATTTGAAAATTAACACACACATGTATGTATAACTCATGGGTCAAAAAAAGCATCATACTGGAAATTTAAAAATACTCAAAATGTAATGGGTGAAAACACTATATATGACAACTCAGAGCATTAATGACCATGACACCAGAAGGGAAGGGTCAACCTTAGGTGTTCATATTCTAGAAACAGACATGCTGAGCATTCACGAAATTGTCTAACAAAAAAGTTAAAAAAAAAAAAAAACTAGAGAAGAAAAAAATATAACAAAGTTAGGAGAACGCTAGAAAACAGAAAGTAAGTTTATAATAACAAGATTAAACAAAGCCAAAAGTAGTTCTTTAAAAATCTAGCAAGATAAGCAGGCCCACAGCAACACTGATTTAAAAAATGAGAAGGCACAAAGAATATTAAAAATAAAAACAGAGATACAACTACAGATTAAGCAGAAAATTAAAAAATAATAAGGAAGCACTATCAATGATGTTCAGCTAACAAGTTTGAAAACTTAGACAACATGAACAGATTCTTGGAAAATATAACTTATGAAAACTAACTAAAGAAGAAATGCTTATAGGGCTAGTCAGACTTTCCATTAAAGACGCTGAAGCACTAGTTAAACATCTTTTCTCTTTCCCACAAAACAGGCCTAGACAGTTTTACAGGTAAACTCTACCAAAATATCAAGGTGTGGATAATTCCAGTCTAGCGGAAACTCTTCCAGAGAATAGACATGGTAAAATCTAGTGAGGCCAGATTATCCTTAATATTAAACAAGATAAGGACAGTATAAGAAAAGATTATAAGTCCATTTTACCCATAAACATAAAAGCAAAACTACTAACTGGAATACGAGAAAACCAAATTCAGCAGTGAGTAAAGAAGATAACGCACCATGACCAAGTTGAGTTTATTCCAGAAATGCAAGGTTATTTTAACACTAGAAAATCAGTAAATGTAATTAACTGCATTAACAAATTAGAAATATAGGAAAAATTTTTTAAATAAATATTTTATTTATTTATTTATTTGATAGAGAGACAGTGAGAGAGGGAACATAAGCAGGGGGAGTAGGAGAGGGAGAAGCAGGCCTCCCGCTAAGCAGGGACCACCCCCCCCCACAACACGGGGCTTGATCCCAGGACCCCAGGATCACGACCTGAGCCGAAGGCAGACACCTAATGACTGAGCCACCCAGGTGCCCCTAGGAAAAGTTTCTGATAAATTAAAAGCCCATATAATGAGAAACTCTTAGCAAGTAGAAAGAGAAGGTAACTTCCTTAACCTGCTAAAGAGTTATCTATAAAAAACAAATAGCAAGTATTAATCTTAATAGAGAAATAGTAAAAGCTTTCCCTGTAAAATCAAGAACGTTATCTATAAGCAATGCTTTTATTGCTCATTATACTGAAAGTCCAGCCAGCACCACCAGCAATAAATAAGTAATTAGCTTAAATATTGCTCAGGAAGAAATAAAGCTAACATTATTCATTGGTGAAATGACTACATAGGAAACCATAATATCTATAGACAAATTATTAGAAAAAATAAAGGCATTTATAATAGGGTGGCTGGATATAAGGCCAATATTAAAAAAAAATCCATTGCATTTCTATACCCTAGCAACAACTGTTGGAAAGCTTAAGGTACCTATACATTTGAGAAAAGATATGTAAGTTCTACACATAGCAAATTATTAAACTTTACCAACAGCTATTAAAGGAGACTTAAATAAATACACCATATTTGTGGATATGAAGATCTCATATCATAAAGATATAATAGATGGTATCAAATAGATTTACATATTAAATAACATTTTAGTCAAATTTCTGACAGAGTTTTTGTCTGGTTTGTGGAAGTTGTCAAATTGACTCAAAGTTAATATGGAAGAACAAAGGGCCAAGATATCAAGCCTTATTATAAAGCTATGTACTAAAGTTTGTGAGGCATTGCGTCAGAGACAGGAAAATTAACCCATGGAACAGAAAAGAGAGATAAAACCTATGCAAATACAGAACTTGATTTATGATGGAACATCAATGGTGAAAGGAAGGACTTACCACCTGATGATGCTAGGAAATTCCTGTGGGGGAAAAATTTAAGTTCCTACTTTTCATCAAACACAAAAACAAATTTGAGCTAGATTAAGTGCTTAAGTGTGATAAAACTAAAACTTTCAGAAGAACATATGGAAGTGGGCCAGATAGCTCTATTTGCCCCTCAAAATCTACTTTTCAACTTCCTCCACCTGGCTCTCTGCCCCAGGAACATGGATTACATCCATGGGTTCCTCTGCCCTCTGGCTGTGGGTTGGGTTTGGTAATGAACTACCCTGGGAAGAGATCAAAGGAAGGGCAGAGGAGAGTGAAGGTGCCCTATTTACTGCCCTGACCCTCCATACAGGGTTACTTCAGGCTAGTTCTATCTCTTCCTGAAGGCCACTGCTCTTCTTGGGGCACCTTGCCAATACAGTCTCTCCTTCTCTCTTTATTCTTTTGGGGCCACGAGATGGAAAAAACTGCTATTAATAGTCCCCCGTAGCTTCTTGGAACAATGCCCATACCTTTGAAAAAGGTTAATCTACTTAGTAACCCTCCTCGAAGTACCCTAATTTGAATGTCTCCTACCTTTCCTGTTGAGACCCTGGCAGAGAAAGTCATTGTTACTAGGAGTGGTCTTAAGATAGATCCTCAAAATTGGACTCTCGGATTGGATTGTGCATATATTCCGAGAGCACTGGGATTACCACCTTGCTGAAGGCAGGGGTGTGTGTGTGAATAAAGATAATCCAAAGCATTCAGACTATATGCAAAACCAGAGCATTCTAGATTACACATAATGATACATGGGAATGAAATACAGAAGGAGGGTGAGGCACTGGGAAAATGGGGTGTGGCAACAGCAACTTGCAAAGGTTGTAAGGTCAGGTAGATTCTGCAACATGGCCCTACAGAGCATATATAGGGAAAAAAGAGAAATAAGCTAAAAACAATCAATGAAGAACACATTCAGAGAACCAGAGGGCCCCCATTACAGACCCCAGAGTATGATTTTAAGGTTCCAGGGTCAAAAAGCTGTTGAAATGCTTGATAGTCCTAGGTCTCTTACAATTCGGAAGGATGAGGAAGAGGGCCCCTCAGATGCAGGCAGACACGGGCTGCAGCAGAGAACTCTGATATCTTTTGCCTGCATAAATAGCCATCATGCCACATGTGAGGGACAAGACCTCTGTGACAAAGCCTTCCAACAGCTGCTACTGGACCCCTGCCTTTTTCCCTCATAACCTAGCCCACATCCCTCACTGTCCAGGCCCATAAAATGAGTTGGATCCTAGAGGTCCAGCATCTGCTTTTGGAAGGAGAGGGCTAGTGTGCCCTGCAGGAGCCTGGAATAGGCATCAGAGTAAATTTGATGAAGGTGCAAGGAAGGGGGACAGAATGTAATAGCCCAGATCTGGACAAATTTGAGGACATAGGTGCTTTCCCCACCATGAGAGTATTTCATGTGTAACTCAAATATCTAGGAGGTGTTTGCTATCTCTAAGACTGGCTAGCTGATATCAACAGGTGATAAGATGAACCTGCTGGAACTTTCTGATCCCTGTGGAACAGTGGCTCTCCAAGCTCTAGCAAGCACTGAATGCACCGGAGGGCTTGTTAAACTCCCATTTCTGGACTCACCCCCAGAGTTTCTAAGGAAGTAGGCATGTCGTAGGGCCCAAGAACTGGCATCTCTGACATGGTCCTAAATGATGCTGCCACTGGTGGTGAGGTGGGAATCAGGAGAAGGGGAATGTTGGAGGGCTGTGTTATGTGAAACCTGCTAAGCTACCCCTACCAACTGTCCCTTCACCAAGAAGTTAAGAAGATTCCTGGGCAAGGCACAGCAGCATCCCCAAAGAGCTCTGTGGTGGCTGCCCTTTCTGTCCTCTGGATAACCAAGTGATGCTCCAATGGCCCTGGGTTCCTTCCCTACTTTCAGTGGGAACCATTGGATCCTAAGAGGTAGAGGCCAGTGGTGTGTACAACTGACAAAGGCAAGGAGGGTGGGATGCGATGATGAGTAAAACTGATATACCAAGAGAGGAGATAAGATGAAAAAATCTAAAAGGCTCCATTATAGTCAGAGAAGATAGGAAAGTTGGGTGGGGGGAGGACAAATGCAAACAGAAAACATAGTAGATATTACTCTAACAATACCAACAATTACTTTAACTATGAATGGTCTAAATATACCAATTCAAAGAGAATGGAAGAATAGGTGGAAAAAACAATAGCTTTTGTGCTGCAAAGAGCACTATCAAGAAAGTGAGAAGATGGGCGCCTGGATGGCTCAGTGGGTTAAAGCCTCTGCCTTTGGCTCAGGTCATGATCCCAGGGTCCTGGGATTGAGGCCCGCGTCGGGCTCTCTGCTCAGAGGGGAGTCTGCTTCCTCCTCTCTCTCTGCCTGCCTCTCTGCCTACTTGTGATCTCGGTCTGTCAAATAAATAAAATCTTTAAAAAAGGGAAAAAAAAGAAAGTGAGAAGACAATCCACAGAATGGGAGAAAATACTTGCAAATCACATATTTGAAAAGGGACTTGCATTTAGAACATATAATAATAAGAGACAAACCAATTATAAGTGGGCAAAAGACCTGAACAGACAGTTCTCTAAAGAGGAAATACAAAAGGCCAATAAGCACATGAAAAGATGCTCAACGTTAGCCATCGGGGAAACACAAACCCAAACCACGATGAACACTAAGATGGTACAATAAAAAAGACAAGGGTTCATGAGGATGTGAACCCCTTGTATACTGCTGATTAGACTGTCAGATGGTGGACCCATTTTGTAAAACAGCCTGGCAGTTTCTCAATAGGTCAACTGTGTTATCATAAGATTCAGCAATTCCACTCCCAGATATAATCCCAGTGGAGTAAAAACATACACCACGCACAACCACACAAAAATTTATGCATGAATGCTCACAGCAGCATAATTCATAATGGCCAAAAAAGTGGAAACAACCTCAATGTGCATTGACTGATAGACAGACAAAGCATCCATTATTACTGGTACAGTCATACTGTGGAATACAATTTGGAAATAAAAACAATGAAGTTATAAAATGAATGAGCCCTGAAAACACACTAAGTGGAGGAAGCCAGTCTTCTTTCAGAAGCCAGACCACCTATTGTATGATTCCTTTATATGAAATGTCCAGAATAGGCAAATCTATAGAGATAGAAAGTAGATTAGCCATTGTCTGTGGCTGGGGGTGTGGGGCAGAATGGCAAATGATGAAATGGGTACAGAGTTTCTTTCCATGGTGATGAAATGCTCTAAAAGTGATTGCAATGATGGTTGCACAACTCTGCAAATATACTAAAAGTCATTGGATTGTATATTTTAAATAGTAAATCATACGGCATATGAATTACAACTTAAGAATATTATAAAAAGGAGAAAAGACTGATAATACAATTACATAAACATTAACTCAATTTAATCAGAAGACACCTGCACAAAATTTTTTTTAAACATTCACAAACCGGAAAATGCTATTTCCTACACTTGTAAGAGACAAAGGTTTGGTATCCACAATATATAAACCCAGTCATCCCAATTCTAGGCAAGTACCCGAGTCTGGTATAGGTGCTACCAGAGGTCATGTACAAGATTATTCTTAGCAACAATGTTCTTAATAAAAATGGCAAACATTCACTGCCAGGAGAATGGACAGATACTCTGTGATTTCTTGGCCAATGACCATTGTACAGTAGTGAAAATAAATGAACCACAGTAGTGAAAATAAATGAACAGAACATGATGTTAAGGGAGGGGAAAAAAAAACAAGTCCTAGACCCACGCACCCTCAGACATTATTTTTATAGAGCTCCAAAACAAAACTGAGCAATGCGTGGTCCAAGTGTTTCTACACCTGCGATACACACACCATTTGGAAAGTGGTTACCCCGTGGAGCTGGACAGGTGGTGCAGGGTGGTGCTAAATTAAACAAGGAGGCCATTAGACTGAGGTGACTCTGATTCCTTAGCAGCCTACAGAAGCAAACCAAAACCTAAGCCTGTAAATGCCTGAAGGCTGAGAAATCAAAACCCAAGGACAGCCAATCACAAACAGCCAACAAGGGTTTCCAAATGAGTAACTTCTGCTATAACCAATCAAATCATTTCCTTGCTTTGCTTGGGCACCTTCTTCTCCCTCACCTCTATCAACAGGGCACTCCCAACCATTTCCAGTTGGTGCTACTCGACTCAAACAGATTTTTGCCCAAATGAATTCTTAAAATTTTTAATATGCCTCAGTTAATCTTTTAGCAGTGGTAAGACAGAAGAGAAATATATAGGTAATATTGACGACCGTCTAGTTTCTGGATGGGTAGTGGCTTCACAAGTGCTATTATTATGCTTTTTATAACTAACACATATGGGAGCTATTTTCTGTGTATCAAATAACATGTTTTAAAGATAATGAAGTAGGAGTACATGTGCTCTGGTTCTGCTATGTCTAATCTGAGGAACTCGCTTAACCTCTACATGCCTCAGTTTCCTTATCTGCCCCCAGGGGCAGGGAGAGGCTCCTACATTGTGGGGTGGCTATAAGGAGCAAATGAGAATTTCTGGCCCAGTAAGAGTTTACCATCCTTGTCATGGTCAATACCATCATCCTCACCATCATTAACCGTTACCGTCATTAACCGTTACCATCATCATGACCCTCGCCATCCTCATTGCCATTATTATCCTCATCGTTCTTCTCACCCTCCGCCTCACCACTTTCCTTTGGAAAGCGGAAGTGATCCCCCACTTCCCAGTCCTCCAGTATCCCCGGCACCCCAGCGAGATAATTCACCACATTCTCCTGGTATATGGTTATTGGTACAGGCAGGCATCTCCTTTGCTAGACAGCAAGGGATGGGACCAGCTGGCGTGTCCTGGTCCCCTCTGCAATCCCCACAGCAGCAGCTAGGTCAGGGCCTGCCCCTGACTGAACTGCTGCTTCATCTGAGCCACATTAAGAGGTAATTTCTTTCTAGTGTAACACAAGGCTCTCTCCTCCCCCCTCCTTCCTGATCATCCATAACATAGCCGGAGCGACCACAGTCATTGTGATGCGTCGCTGGCTGATCCTACCCCTGCTTTCAGCCATTTCTTGGTGGCCCATCCCTTCCAGAGATATTGTAGAATCTAAAATCCTGATTTCTGAGACTCCCTTGCAGCTAGCAGGGCCACGGTCATCGTTCTGACCCATGACGTGTCAGCATAAGTCCCTGGGGAAGGTGACCCTTCCTGAACAAAAAGGGAAAGACCTTCGCTCTTTGACCTTTTGCCCCCAACCCTGTCTGGAACTTGGACATGAGTCCTGAAGGTGACCCAACCGCCATGCTACGGCCACAAAGGCAGAGACCTCCTGCTGAGCATGGTGGAGTAGACGGAAGACACCACCAGGACAGCGCCAACCCTGGAGGGCCCATTTCCAGACCTGCTGTGTGAAAGGACGGACCCTGGCCACCATCTTCTGGAATTGCTTTGAACGCATTCCTTGTGACCAGCTGAGAGTGCCCTGAAACTGGTGGCACAAGGTGTGTTATTCCCCAGCAGCTTGCAAACTATCTGCTCTCAGAACTTACAGATTATGCTCAGTTTACAGCAATTTGAGCATTCCAAATTTCAGCCGTTCTATCAGAAGGTGAGTTGTGACCCCACTCACTCCAGGGCTCTCCAAGTACCCAGCATTCCACAGACTTTCTGAAATCCAATACAGAACCAACCCGGGCAAAATGTAGGAGAGAGGGCTGAAGGGGTTTCTTGGAAGGCAGGGGTAGCCACCTGCCTTTTGGGCCCTGGGCTGGCGGTCCTAGCATGGCTGGTGTGAGGCTGGAGGGTCTGCCATGGAAGGAGGCTGCTTCACGTCAGCCCTGAAAACCACTGACCCCCTCAGTTACACAGAGGCTTAAGTCTACACTGTGACCCAGCAGCCAGATGAGAACACCATTCGGGTAATGATCATTACAGACATACTTTACAGAATGAATATTATGACTTGACATCCAGAGACATTAGGTGACTCACCAACCGTTGACCATCTGTAGGCAAAAGTGTTGGAATTAGAACACCCCTCTTCTAATTCCTGAGTCTGTATTTTTGCCACTGGCCCTTTCCGCCAGAGCTACCAGATCAAAATAGCCCTATGAAATGAAAAACACGCGTGTCTTCATGCATCACAAGGAAATTTGGCTATTATGGGGGGTTGGGGAGCAAGAGAAGAAAAAACAACCCATCTCCTGCCTCCTTGTTCCCAGAGTCCCACTATGCCTCTGGTTCATTTAATTAGAAGAATCAGTGTTCTGTGCAATCCCTCCTGAGTGATGCCCAGACTACGAAAAGTTTGGAGAAATGTGTAAAAAATCCAGCATCTCCAGGCACCCAGTGCTCCTTTGGGAATGAACATGGACATGTGTTAGCTGTAATTAATGGGCACACACACACCGGGGAGAGCTGCTCCTCTCTGGCCACGTTCAAGCAACAGACTATTCCTTCATAAACTCTATGTGGCTTCCAGATGCCCACATAGGCTAACTGACATGGAAAGTTGCACTTACTCCAAAAGTCTTATTTTATTTATCCCCAGGAGAGCATCATTAATTAATTCCAAGCAAGAGGGCTCTCTTTTGCATGAGTGGTGGTGGGGACAAGTCCAGCTGAGCATGCCAGGAGCTGAGGAGGGCACCTTCCATGTGCTTCGGGCCATGAGCCATAGTTTACAAAGCCTGGGATGTCCTGGCTTTGTAAACTATGGCTCATTGGCTCTTTCATTTTTAAAGATTTTATTCACTTATTTGAGAGAGAGAGAGAGAGGTCACAAGCAGGGAGGAGGGACAGAGGGAGAGGCAGACTCCCCACTGAGCAGGGAGCCCCAGGTAGGACTCGATCCCAGGACACCGGGATCATGACCTGAGCCCAAGGCAGACGCTTAACCGACTGAGCCACCCAGGTGCCCCTCATTGGCTTTTCCTTAGCCTGGCTTAACTTCTGCCCTTCCCATCCTAAACTTCTTGCATCAGAGAATCTTCTCCCCACCAAAAAGATGAAAGGTTAAAAGCATCCAATTTGCAATGTTCTCCAGGTCACCTTTTTACTAGCTCTGAATCCTAATCTGCCTCCAATGCCTGACATTGAAAGGACATGTTATTTCCCCTCCCTTTTGGTATTAATAATCACCACGATGATATTATTAGCATTAATATGCACTGAGTGTCTGCTTCGGGCCTGGCGTTGTTCCAAGCGTTTAATTGTTGGAGGTACTGATAACTTCCACTTTTTCGGTAGAAACTGCTGAGGCAGAAAGGTTGAATTACTAGCACTTTCTTTCATGCCTTAATATGTTAGATTTTCATCTTAGAGGGTAGTTCCACTGCTTTCCCTTTTGAGTGTGTGTTTTTAAACCCCTGGCTTTCAGGAATCCCCATTCATTCATCAATTCATTCATTTGAAAGCGCCTGTTTAATTTTGAGCTGTCTAATATATGCGGACACTTACTTTGTGTCTTGTCCCATTAATGTGTTATCACGGGAATCAAAAATCTTCTGTTTTATATGCAGGAAATAAGGCGCAGGCAAATTGTGGCTATTTACATATTTTATCATATTTGATACATTTTATTTTGCCAACTCCTCTTAATGCATATTAAGTATTTAATTAGTTTTATTTCCTTTACAACAGTGACATTTTATTTATTTGTCTCTATAATGTAATTAGTGCAATCTCTGTCTTTGTTTTCCCCTTGAGTCAGTTTAACACTTTCTCCTTTTCATTATGAAATATTTTTATGTTTCCTTCCAAGTCCTCTTTACACCAAGTCCTTCTTTTAATTCACTTTCCAGTACCATGTGCTCGAAGACGATTTTATTTCAGAAAAATGTCACATATTCCTCTTGGTATGAGACTCTCTTCTCGTTTTACCATTGTTCCCTACTTTAGCTTAACATCCTTTCATTTCTTTTATGTGCTATGTGTTCCAAGTTTTATATCCCTCTGGCATTCATTTAAATAGAATTAGGCGAATCTATAAATAAAAGCAGCTTCTTAGAATAATGCTTTCATTCTTCTCCTCTCTCCCTACCCCCACTCCTCACACGTGCCCTAAATTTACCAGCAGGACCAGGAGCTTCCTCCCCCAGAGGTTCTCCTGTAAGAGAACCTGATGGCTGTTGTCTCTGCTGCACCTGGTCTGGGACAAGTCCCCGGGGGAGCACAGGGGCTAGGAGCCAGCTTAGGACACCCACCCATGAGGACTCTGTATGAACGGCTGCTAACTCCCGCTATTGCGTTCAACAACACGAGGGAGGCTGAAAATTCTACATAAAGTCAATAATTCAAATCTCAGAACTAGAAAAACACTGCAGAGCAAGACGAGAAGATAATTAGCAGGCAAACAACCCAGATGACCATGGGCTGTGCCAGGGGTATCTGCTGCGGGCTTATCTTTCCTCTGCAGGAAGGTCCTTAAACTGCAGGACTCTGCTCATTTACATTTACTGGGATGCTTCTCCGCAGGGCTGAATCTTTCTGTCCCTGGAAAACACAAGCTAGGGGCTCAAGGAGCCACAGTCATCTCTGCAGATGCCAGTGTGACCAGAAAACACCTTACAAAGCCTCTGCCGCCCCCCGACGGAGTCAGATTCCATGGGGCTTTCTTTAATGACCTCATTTGCCCCACTAAATCTCTAGGCTTTGAATCCTCATCTTCAAACACAGATTTATAAATATGTTTCCAAGGACAGTAGATTTCTCCCAAATCCATCGTATATCCCCACCACTACCCTCGGAACCTTTTTCTCCCAACATTTTCTTAGGCAATTTTTCAAGCATACAGAAGAGAAGAAAGAATTGTATGGCAAACACCCACGTACCCACTACCTTGATTCTACCATTAACATAATTACTACAATTACTCTATCACATTTCTCTTCATCTATCCATGTCTCTCTCTCTCTCCATCTGTCCATCCATCTTACTTCTGGTGTGTTCCAAAGTAAATTGCCGTATCAGTATACTTCTCTCCTAAAGACTTCAACATACACATCATTACAGAGGGTTCAGTATTTGCTTATAGCTTTTTCCCTTTGAAGTAAAATTGACATATGATGAAATGAACAAATGCTCATTGCACATTTGTTGAGTTTTGCTAAATGTTTATATTTATGGAACCCAAAGCCCTAGCAAGATAATACAATGTAGCCAGCACCCCAGAAAGCTTGCCCATGCATGTTCCCAGACCATCTCTACCCCTATAGATTATTTTATTCCACTACAGATGGGGTTTGCCTGTTCTAGAACTTCCTGTACATGGGATCAGATAGCTCTTTGGGGCATGGTTTCTTTTACTCCGTATTATGTCAATGAGCTCATCTGCTCCTCTTTCTTGCTAAGTAAAGAGGGCCCATTACATGAATATGTCACATTTATTTATCCATGCTCCTCACTGATGGACTTAAAAACTTAAAAATTATGATAAACAAGCTGAGCATTCCAGGGCACCTCATAATCCTCTGGGGGGAAAAAAACAAAGGCCAACAGACACACAGCACTTTGAGTTACGGAGAAACTTCAGATGGGGGATAAGCAGACCGGGGACATGCTTGGGTCAGTGGAAGCACCTGCTGGTTTGATTCTCTGACCAAAGCACCCTGACCCACCAGGAACACCACAGCACTGGCTCCTCCTGGCCACAGGAAGGCCCGGCCTTGGCAGTCAACACACTGTCCACTGCTATGGAGAGAGGATGCAGAAATCAAAACTGGGCTCGACACTAAGGAACCTCCACCCAAAAGACCTCAGGACAAGGACACACCATTTGAAACGGACTTGTCAGGTTTGGCCAGATGGCTGCTCCCCTACTCCCACCCAGCAGAACCCACTGTCCCTATGATTGCTGAGCATCACTTTTGTGCCCAGAGCCCAGGCAGAAACCCCGGTCTGCCTTAAGACTTACAATTCAATTGCTGCAGCCTGACCATAGGATTCAAATAAAATCTAGACACCAAGCAGAGACAAGTGGTAGCAACTGCACACACAGGTTCCCCTAGGCTTGGGGGGCAGAAAGAGCGCTTGGAGACAGCACCTGGTCACTAAAAGACTCCCCCAAGGAGGTCAGTGTGCAGGAGGCTGAGTGGCTGTCAGCAGGGAGTTGAACACAGGTGGGCCCAGCACTGGCACAGACCAAGTGCAAAGCACTGTAAGTGACTAACTTCAGGAAAGGAACCAAGGGCTGGAAAGTAAAACCAACTTTTGGTAACGCACACAAATTGGCTTGAAGACAGACTTTTCTGTAGCTATATGCGGCACTGAACTTTTGACATGAGAAGAGAACAGAACCATATCCGGAGCTCTTCGTGAGTGAATATCCAAAGGAAAAGTAGAAAGATTCTCCTAGTTAGGTTTTGGAAAGTACCTATTTAGAATAGGGATGCTATTAAGACAAGGCTCACTGTTATGTGGGCGGCCCCCCAATATGAGCCTGATAAAGATGGCTAGAGGCTTCTAGAGTTCATGGATCCACAGCTACCTTTGGGGGGTTGTTTGGATTTGAAGACTATTTAATGGAAGAAGGAAATCAATTTGGTTTCACAATATAACTGGTGTGGCCAGATCTCAGAGGAAGGTAGAAAACCACATTCCTTGTAAAAGTAAATCCCACCCACCCTCAGCCCCCCCACCCCCCCACCCCCGGCCCCACAAAAAATAATTCTAGAAAGGACGAATGAGTTCATTTTCTATAAGAACATGAAACCCTGCAGGACCCAAAAAGCATTCATTCCCACAAATGGGCTTTTGCCTCCTGCGCTAAAAAAGAAACGGTTGCGAGGGTGTCGAAGGGGCAAAGTCGTGGTACATAAACTTGCTTAAGCCACTGAAACAATTCCTGCTTCTTGTTCGTGGCTAATAGTGTCATATTCCTGCAAACGAGAAATTAAGAGACGTGTGTTTAAAAGATTGCTAATGCGCTCAGTCGTGAACGGTTACTTGGATCGCCGGAGAGAAATAAGGTTTCTTTTCCTTTCGCAGAAATTAGCTTTATCAGGGAGAACACAAATAAGGGTTTTTTGTTTATTTGTTTGTTTGTTCAAGTTTAAGAAAACAGCAGAAGATCAAGATGTGAGTTAGACTGAGGGCAACGGTGGCCAGAAGCGGACTTATTCCACCCCCCCACCCCTGCTCAAGTCCGTCTTCAGACAGACACACCTAAATAAACGGCGACTGGAACAAGGAGGCACACATCCAGGTACGTTGGGCCTAACAGCGAGAAACCGCACGCCTCTGCTGTGACCCTCCTAGAGGACATGTGGCAAAAGCTAAAACTGGCGCCGAGGCACCCAGCACTGGGGGCGACGCCAGCCCGATGCACCTCGGCAGCCCGCGACCTTGCACGGGGCCAGGCTTGGAGCCAACACCTGATAAACAGCCTGGATAGAAGAGGTGGCAGATGAATTCCTCTTCCCTCTAAAGACATCGGGGCGCTCGCTGAGCTCTTGCTATGCCCCCATTTATCCCATCTCTCTTTATCCTTACTGTGCTGGCTATTGTCCCTTCTCTGCGTCCCCCTGTGCCCTTCCAACAAGTCCACCCGGACCGCTCCCTGAGCGGCTGGCCAGTGGGCGGAGCCAGACGGAGCCTGCCTCTGCTAGTCTGTTTTCTCCCTTGGCGCCTTTGGTTCAAGGCAAGGAGCGGCTCCCCCACTGCTGCGGGTCTCCAGGGGCCTCCACACCTTTTGTTGGTTCCCCGGTCCCCATTCACACCTGGATAACTAGCTCCCCATGAGTGTCTATACCTAAGTCAACAAGGTGAGCTGTTTTCCAACAGGATGCAAATGTGATGGCCTCCGTCAGGATCCACCTGTAAAAAAAAAAACACCACTCCTTGTTTCTCTCTATGTAAAAAACAAAACAAAACAAAACAAAACAAAAAAACCCCGTGTGTCCTTCGAGGTGTGGCTCAAAGCCTTCCCTGAAGGTCCCAGGTGAAAAGCAGCTCTCCTCTCCTCGATCGTCCTAAAGCACCTGGCTCCTGTCTCTTCATTAATTTCACTGTCCCTCACTAAAATGCCTGTCTGTTGTAGGTCAGGACCCCGTCCGAACAAATTATAATCACGGAATTCTACCGAGTGACGAGCCCAAAGCCTTGCCAAACAAATGAAACTTCAGGTTCTACTTCAGAAAACAAGTGAGTAAAACCCTCTGAACAGTGTTTGAAGAGAAGTGACAGATGGGAGAAGTATGTGCAATGTATTTACAAACAAGAGACTAATACTCACACTACAGGGACAGCACCTACAAATCATTAAGATAAAAGAAAAATAACCCAATTGAAAAATGGGCAAAGAATGTAAATAAGCAATTCAGGGGAGAATTAAAATGACTAATAACTTTATGAAAAGGCATTTCACTTTAACAGGAATTGGAAGAAAAGCTAATTAAAACCACCACGAGATCTCATTTTCACCTGGAGGACCTGGCAAATACTACAATTGATCATCTCCACCCAAGATGGGTGAGGAACCCTTCATGCCCTGCTGGGGGCAGGGTTGGTTGGTACCGCCCCCCTGGAGAGGCACCTGCCAATGTCTAATACCACAACACGTGCATATGGACGTTGCTCAGCAGTTCCCCAATCTCTGGAGCCAAACCATCTTGCCTCAAATCCTGACTCTGACACTTCCATCCTGTGCAACCATAAATGAGTTACTTGACCTCTCTGTGCCTTAGTTTCTTCATCTGTAAGATGGGGATAATAACAGCACCTATTTGGAGGCTTTCTAAGAAGATTAAATGAGTCAATACCAGGAAAATACTTGGAAAATTACCTGGCACATAACAAGAGCCAGATAGGTGTCTGTGATCATTACTTATTGTTATAACTATTATTTGGTTTTGTTATTAAATACCATACAGAAATTCTCATATGTGGGCACAGAAAGGCATGAATAAGGGTGGTCACTACAATGTTGTTTATAATACCAAAAAAAACCCCAAACAAACAAACAAAAAAACTGGAGGCAAATCAATGAACATTAATGGTTAATGATGCAACAAAATGTCACACCGGTAAAATAGCTTAAAATGATTTTAAAATAACAGAGTAGATCTCCATGTACTAGAGTGAAAAGCTTTCCAGGATACATGGTTAGAACTAAGGTTAGAACTAAGAAAATCTAGGTGCAGAAAAACATATTTGGCATGAGCCCATGAATATAAAACAGTAAAGCCTTCACATATATGTGTGTTTCTGAAACAGACACTCCTATGCAAAAGTGTGGTGGCATCTGGGGGAGGAAGGGAATTGGAGATGGGTGGCGGGGAATAAGATTTTGGATTTCTTCTCTTCATACATCTGCACTGTTTGACTCTTTTATGATTCCCACGTGACTTTATAAAATAAGAAAAACAATGCCCATGGGGCGCCTGGGTGGCTCAGTGGGTTAAAGCCTCTGCCTTCAGCTCAGGTCATGATCCCAGGGTCCTGGGATCGAGCCCCACATCGGGCTCTCTGCTCAGCAGGGAGCCCGCTTCCTCCTCTCTCTCTCTGCCTGCCTCGCTGCCTACCTGTGATCTCTGTCAACTAAAAAAAAAAAAAATGCCCAATAAAATCCTTGTGAGTTGAACAAATAGTACCAAGTCCTGGACCCTCCCCAAGGCCAGTGAGGTGGGATGGGGAGACGTGGGGAAATGGGACGGGCCACGGCGCCCAAGGGTGCCAGACATCTCAGCAGGGGATGAGGCGGAGGCAGTACTCCTTCCGCCTCCCTGCACGGTGCTCACATTCCAGACCAGACTCCCCAGTGAGCTGCAAAGAACCCACTGACCTAAAATGTCAGGGGAAAGATGAAGTAAGGACAGACCAGCCATTAAATGATGTGCTGAGCAGCCATTAAAAAAGACATCATCGAGGGGCGCCTGGGTGGCTCAGTCGGTTAAGTGTCTGACTTTGGCTCAGGTCATGATCCTAGGGTCCTGGGATCGAGCCCAGAGTCTGGCTCCCTGGCTCAGCGCTGAGTCTGCTTCTTCCTCTGCCCCTCAGCCCTGGTCATGCTCTCTCTCTCTCTCTCTCTCTCTCTCTCAAATAAATAAATAAAATCTTAAAAAAAAAATACCACAGAGTAAGTAGTTCTAGGCTTGGGAGGTGCAAGGCACCCAACTGTACACTGCTGTTTACAGAAGATGTTCACAGGTGTATGCGTGTGTGCACACACATACACACATAGCTGCACACTCATAAACTTACACGTGTGCACACACACGGTCACACACGTGCACACATGCAGTTTAAAAACAAAAGTAATGAAAGGACATAGTCCAAAACATTAACGGTGGTTATCGTTGCGGGGGAGGATTATAAACGTTTGGGGGGGGGTTTCTTTTTCTTTTCCATGTTTCCCAAATATTCTATGTACGTGGATTCCCCTTATATACTAGCAAGAAAATGTAAGGAATGACACAATTTTATAACTGAGCTGTGCCACCCTCTACATATCCTTGGGCCCGCACTAAGCCCCTTCTCCCCTTGTGGGCTTCCAGCCTTCTAATTGGAGGTCTGATTGCACAGTGTCCCCACCTCGTCCCGGGGTGGGAAACACAGGGGTCTCTGGCAAGCTTGGGTGAGGGTGTCCAAGGACAGCTCCCTGCCCTTGAGACTCCCGGACTCCAACGTCAAGAAGGCTGTGGGCAGCCTTCCCTCCTGCAGAGATAAACCTCTGAAGTGAAGCCCCGGGCCAGAGACCCAATGAGAAGGGAGGATCCTTCCAGATGGGACTGGGGCAGACACCTCCCCAGGGTGCCCCTCCTGGCTCAGCCCTCCATCTGACTGGGCTTAAGAGCTGGACAGCCACACTTCAAGCTCCAGCGCCCGCACTGGTGCCGCCAGCTCTCTGCAGGCTTTCCTAACACGGACAGGGGCACTGACTGTGAGTAAGGCCTGCAGTTGAAGTGGTCCAAATTGAAAGCCTTGTTCTGAAATTTACTAGAGCTGTGGTAAGTCACTCGGGCAGCTTGGAGCTTCCGTGGGCTCAAGTGGGTCACTCCCCAGGCGCTGGGCTGATGATCAGAGCGCCGCTTCCTCACCGGTAGGGTCCGCGATGTGGGGGTTGGCCAGTGGTAGTCGCGTTGCGGGTGCTGGAAGGCAGTGACTCAGTTATACCCCTTCTAACGAAACACAGTCACCAGGTGTATCTGGGAGGTGGTGTGGGGGGCAGTGAGTGGGACAAGGGCAGAGCTGAACAAAGACGAGGACCACGAGACGCTCCCAGGCCGTGTCTGTGCATGCAGTGGGTGGCAGAGGTCCAGCTGAGACCCTCCACGGAGGCTAGAACACTGTGCTTGGGTCTGTGAGGCAGCAGACAGGTCAGGAAACACCACTCCAACTAATTCTGAAGAACGACGTTTTCCAGGTGAACCATA
Organism: Enhydra lutris kenyoni; assembly: GCF_002288905.1. Lineage (NCBI taxonomy): Eukaryota > Metazoa > Chordata > Mammalia > Carnivora > Mustelidae > Enhydra > Enhydra lutris. Next base: position 4,103,713 of record NW_019154113.1, on the reverse strand, counting down.
CAGGGAATGGGCACCCAGGTTAGAACGACCGCAGCAAACAGCAGGTGCAAAAGAAAGAACAAAGTATAGGGAACATTTCCAGAATGGCGAAGGAGTGGCTGGAACACTTGGCAAAAGGGAAGGGTCCTGGGTTGAGACCAGAGTGGACAGGGCCATGGCCCGTGGATGTGTCCCAGTTCCCAGCTTGGGGGACAGAGAATGAGAAAAAGGCGAGCCTTCTCCTAGCCAGAGGGAACTGCGGGCCCTTCCCTGACAGGAGGGTTAACCCTGCCTGACCCTCTGTCCAGACTGTGTGCCCTGGAGAGCCTGAGAAGATCACCGGTGTGACCCCCCATACCCCCCACAATGGGCAAGAAGGAGGTTCTGGTTGAATGAACACAGTAGATCATCACAGTAGATCATCTCTGAACACAGTAGATCATCTGTGAGAGGTGTGGACACAAGTGTCTGAAACAAAGGGGAGAGCGCCTGGGAATCAAGGGCCCTTCCAGATGCCCCCCTACCCCCACCACCGTGGGACACAGATTTATCCATCCCTGTGGCAAATGCAGTCCTGCTCGTCACCCAGCGCTGCAGGGATCCTGCAGTTGGGCTGTTTCTTCCCACTGGGAGGTCAGAGTTGCCCAACAAGGACTCTGTAAGTGACTGGTGCCAGCCAGTGACAGCAGTTCATAGGCCCCAAGCAAGGGTAGGAAGCTGAAGCTGCTATCAGGTCAAATGCCCCCGTGGGGTGCCACCCATCGGGCTAGAGGCTGCTGGACCCTGCAGAGGGCATGGCTGGTTTGCACCCAAGCAACCAAAGGGGAGACAATGAAACTGTTTCTTCCTCTCAGCAGTGGTACCATCTTGACACTAAGGGCATTGATGGGCTGGTTACCATGGGAACCCGAGTGCCGAGCCCATCCCAGGGAGCCTGAGGCTCCCTTCCAACAGCTGATGGCTATTCAGGCCTGTTCTTTGCCGCGGGACAGAGGGCCTTGTGCCTACCGCCGGGTCTTCCAAACCCGCCAACAGCAGAGGCACAAGGACCTCAGGGAGTTCTGGGATTTGATGAGATGGCAGGACCCATCGGGTCTGAGGCAGCCGTGGTGGGTTCCGGGCCACTGCTGAGCCTGGCTCCCGTGTCGCTGACCTGACCTAGAAGCAAACTAGAGCATCACATGGAGAGGGTCGTCCCCAGGCATGAACACAAGTACAAACCCGGGAGAAGCCTGTCTGCTAGGTGACCCCAAAAAGAAAGGGATTAAAATTTAAAAAGCGTGTGTGGTGATGGCTCAGCCAGCCAGAGTGGAGGCGTGGGAGGCAACCTTGCTCCTTCCCCAGTGCTCACCACCTCTGCCACGTCTCTTGTCCCTGAGGGGCCAGCACCAATGAGAGCACAGAGCAAATTCTGAGTAAATGAGTGTGTGTCCTCTGGTCATCCTGAAGTGACCCCTCCGCCATCAGAGAAATGGCAGGACTGGAACTGATCTTTGAGAGCAGCCTGGAGGCCTGACGGTGGATTGACTCGGCCGGGAAGCCCAGAGCCCAGGGCAGAAAGAGACAAACCAGCAGGCAACGTCAGGGCGACAGGCTGGGGCAATTGGGCAGGGTGTCGATGGCCAGCAAGGACGAGGGGCTAACCATGGGGTGGGAAAGTCATCCTAGGTAGAAAGAACCTGAATGAAGTAGGAGCACGAAGTGGTTTGGCGGAGTTGGAGCTGGGGGCAGGGCAGAAAGAGGCCCTGCAGCAGGACAGCCAGAGGCCCCAGTCTGTGCTGGGCAACCTCAGCAAGAAGGCAGGGGGCCCTGACAGCCGTCCAGGGGACCCAGGAGACAGGCGAGTTACAGACCAGACGGGAGGTATGGAGGAGGAGGCGAGGGGAGGCCGGGGCTGGGGAGGCTGAGGTGACTTCCAGGTCTGGAGTACAGGCACCGGGATAGATGGTCCTTTCAGCAGACAGAGACCACACAGCAAGGACAAGGTCTGCAGCCAGGGGTGACCAGTCCAGTTGCTCACATGCAGAGTCTGAGCCAGGGAGGGTAGCATCCATCCTCAAAGAACTGGAGGGATTGGGGCATTTTCTTCTTTTCCTCCAAAATGGAGAGGTGTAAGTTTCATTTTCTTTTTAAAAATTTTTTATTTATGTGAGAGAGAGAGAGACAGCGAGAAAGCATGAGTTGGGGGAGGGGCAAAGGAAGAGGGAGAGAGAGAAGCAGACTCCCCTGCTGAGTGGGGAGCCCGATGCAGGACTCGATCCCAGGACCCCAGGATCATGACCTGAGCTGAAGGCAGATGCTTAACTGACTGAGCCACCCAGCTGCCTGGAGAGATGGAATGAGGAGACGGCACCAGTAAAACTGTTAGAACAATGAAGATGGGCAGCAGTGTGTGTGTGTGTGCGCGCGTGCGCGCATGCGCCGGATGGAAAGAAGGAGAAACTGGCTAGTGGGGTCCACATAGGTTCTTTCTCAATGGCAGCAGACTGCTGAAAGGCTTTCTGGCAGGGTGGCTTACACTTACCCAAGAAACAGGGATGAGGGCCATCTGCCAAAGGTAATGACGTGGAAGGCGGGTCAGAGTGGATGGGTTTGCGCCCTTGCCTGTCAGTCACTGGTTTGTGATGGGCCCGAGTCAGAACCTAACCAGACCTGAGCTCTCCTTGTGGTTCAACAGGCCCGGTGACCCCTCTCTGCGGGGTTGGTGCAACGCTCCACGAGCGAGAACACCTAACACAAGAAATGCTGGCTTGGGCACAAGCACGTGCCAGGGCTTCTGGTCAATGCCAAGGCCAAGCCACAGTCCAAGAGCCAGAAGGGGGAGAGAGAGAGAGAAAGAGAGAGAGACAGTCATGATAACTATGACTGAGAAGCTGTCCACGTGCCAGGACCTGGGAGAAGGAGGGGGAGACATGTCGGCTACCTGCCCTGGGCTGTGGAAAATCAAAGGAACTACACTTTAGGGGCAAAATCTACACTGAGGCTCCGAGACCCCAAAAAGTGCAGGATGTTCCCCAGTGTGCGAAGGGTCCTCTGTGGCCCTTTTGCCACCCAAAGCCCAAGGCGAGGCAGAGGCCTCAGTCAGGCTCTTCTCGGATGGGGCTCTCTCCCCCAACCCACAGCTCTGTCTCTCACGTGAGTCCTTCCTTGGCTTCTGCCTGGAGAAACCCAAACTCTTCCAGTGGACCAGTGAGCTGGGCCACCCCTTCTGGCCTGACTGAGTCTCCTCCTTGCCACCTGGCTCCACGAACAGTTGCTCAGCTTCCAGAACTCCAGCCCCGGTGGCTTATGAGAGCAGGCCCCCTAAAGCCCAGTCCACTTAAAACTGTCATCGTCTGAAGAAAGATGTCCAATGCCAGCGTGGGAGACCACGAGCTTCACAGTCCCAATCTTGTCTGTACTCCCCCACCTCCCACCCAGAACCTCTCCCTCTCTACTCCCACACCAGCCAGGCACAGGACTCCCGGCTCAGAGAGTACAGGCAAGGCAACCTCACACTGAAAATCAAAACCAGATAACTAGGTCACAGGTGACTGCTATTCTGGGCCTCCCCTTGTCCACCTCGAGCTCCTGACCCTCGGGTCTGAAGAATCCTGCCCCGCGATTTTCACACCTGGCTTCTGCTTCGTTTTTGTTTTGTTGTTTTTTAATCGTAAGAACAAGCTGTCTGCGGCATGACAACGTTCCTCTGCTGACAAGGGAATTACTCAGGCCCACCTGAAATTCTGGGTCAGGTATGTCCCACTCGGTAGCTATTTTAAGCAAAACTATTTAAGGCAAGTTCAAAATCATTTCAGGCTCTTAGATCTTTCAGGGGCCCTGGCAGCCAGCCTGCCTTTTTATGTTCAGACTCAGAACCAACAAATTAGCTCAACACCCCAGGCAAGGCAAAAATGCAAGGGAAAGACAGTGTCGCAGCGCCACTTTTGAGATAAACATCGCTTCCGAAAGCTACAGATGCTGAGATGTCGTGATTTGGTTTGTGAGGACGTCTTGTTGGACAAGAAGTAGACAGCCTGTCTCTTCTTGGAGTCATCAGTGTAGTGTCAAAGGCTGTGACGTGCACAGGTTGCAGTGAGGGCCACGTGCGCCCCAAGATGCTTTGCAGGAGAAAGAAGCCTGGTGGGCTACCACGGTTCCAGCACTCTGGGTCTGGCTCTGTCCAAAGAGCCCTGTGATCCGAGCCAGGCCTTTTGGTTCTCCAGGTCATGAATTGCTTGACAAGCGGACGGCCCCAGCTCGGGAGGTCTGAGCCAGGCCCACAGGCACGTGTGCGCCCACAGACAGGCTTTACACAATCCAGGAATGCCATGACGGGTACATATGATGTGCATTTTTCTTTTCTTTTCTTCCCCTTGCACGTGTCATGTGTACCTACATATACATGTACATATGTGTATGTATATATGTGTGTGTGCATACATAATGCATATATGCATACATGTGTACCTATCACTATATAATATATATACATATGTACATATCACTTTCAGATAGAAAAGCACCAAATGCTTAGACACAATTATGTATATAATTTGTATGTTACATATACAGATGTAAGTACCCATACATGTATATTAAGACTTAAAATGCTGCAGATCAAGTTTCTTCCTTCCTTTCCCAGTTCCCTCCCCAGCCCTCCCTTCTTAGAGGCTACCACTAACCTGAATTTGATGTGGATGCTTCCTACATGCGTAAGCATTCATAAATAAGACAGAATTACTTAGTCGGTTATTTATTTTTTAAATTTAACTTTATTTTTTCAGTGTTCCAAGATTCATTGTTTATGCACCACACCCAGTGCTCCATGCACTACGCGCCCTCCTTAATACCCACCACCAGGCTCACCCAACCCTCCATCCCCCTCCCCTCCAAAACCCTCAGTTTGTCTCTCAGAGTCCACAGTCTCTCATGGCTCATCTCCCCCTCCGATTTCCCCCAACTCTCTTCTCCTCTCCATCTCCCCATGTCCTCCATGTTATTCCTTATGCTCCACAAGTAAATGAAACCATATGATAATTGACTCTCTCCGCTTGACTTATTTCACTCAACATAATCTCCTCCAGTCCTGTCTATGTTGATACAAAAGTTGGGTATTCATCCTTTCTGATGGCTACGTAATATTCCATCATACATATGGACCACATCTTCCTTATCCATTCGTCCATTGAAGGGCATCTTGGCTCTTTCCACAGTTTGGCAACCGTGGCCATTGCTGCTATAAACATTGGGGTACAGATGGCCCTTCTTTTCACTACATCTGTATCTTTGGGGTAAACACCCAATAGTGCAATTGCGGGGTCATAGGGAAGCTCTATTTTTAATTCCTTAAGGAATCTCCACACTGTTTTCCAAAGTGGCTGCACCAACTTGCATTCCCACCACTTAGTGTGTTTTGTAGTTTCCATAAATACCCCGCACCATGCATCTGCGATGCGCCTCTCCACTCGCCATCATTTTTGCAATTTATCTACGTAGACACGTATCCAATATACGCCTTTCCGACTACTGCATGGCGTTCCATCGTGGGACTGTTTTGATTTCTTTCTCCATTCTTCTACTGACAGAAGGCTGTGTTTCCCTTCATTTAAAAAGTGCCTCTGGGGGGCGCCTGGGTGGCTCAGGGGGTTAAGCCTCTGCCTTCGGCTCAGGTCATGATCTCAGGGTCTTGGGATCAAGCCCCGCATTGGGCTCTCTGCTCAGCAGGGAGCCTGCTTCCTCCTCTCTCTCTCTCTGCCTGCCTCTCTGCCTACTTGTGATCTCTGTCTGTCAAATAAATAAAAAAAATCTAAAAAAAAAAAAAAAAGTGCCTCTGGGACAGCACTCTGCAGGGCTCCTTGCGTCCTAGCGCAAGCTCGTCTCTCTAGCAGAAGCCCAGAGGTGGACCCGCCGATGGAATTCTACCTCACTGCCAGGTGCCCCCTGCGCTCCGAGGCGGTTCTCCCGATATCCACTTCTACCAGCAGCATCCGGAAGCTCCGTGGGCTCCACGTCCTCGCCAGCACTAGAAACAAACACCTCTCTGCATCTGCCAATCCGATGGCATGAAGCAGCCTCCCTCCTTACTGCCCCACATCGTGTTGTTCCCATGCCTCCAGGGAGGCTGAGCGGCTTTTCTCGAGTTTACTGGCCACTTGACTTCCCTCTCCCGGTTTCTGCTCCCCAGCCCACCCCACCCCACCCCACCAAGAGGCTACTACTAACCTGAACTTGAGGTGGGTGCTTCAGACAGAGCACTGAACTCCCTATGCATATACTTCTCCACTTTTCTACCTGGCGTTTCTCTTTTACTTATTGATTTGATTGCTTTTTATTTCATTTATTTGAGAGAGAGAGCACAAGCCAGGGTGGGGTATAGAGGGGCAGAGGGAGAGGGAGAAGCAGACGCCCACCTGATCAGGGAGCCTGATATGGGACTGGAGCCTGATTCGGGACTCGATCCCAGGACCCTGGGATCATGACCTGAGCTGAAGGCAGATGCTTAACTGACAGCCACCCAGGTGCCCTGATATATAGCTTTTTAAATAATCTACGCACTAACTTGTGTGTCATAAGCCATAAATACTTTTTCTAGTCTATTACATGCTTTTATCCTGTTATGATGTGTTATACAGAACTCTTCATGGCTCAATCTCTTCCTTTATTTGTTCTTTCCGTGTTTTGTTTAAGAAATCCTTTCCTGCCCCCAAAGCCATGAAGGTATTCCACTCTAGTTATTTCTAGCTGGCATTTACTGTTGGGTAGTGTGAGGTGAGGTCAGGATCTGATTATTTTCCCGATTCAATTCTCTCGGTGCCATTGACTGAAATGCCTACCCTTCCCCATCCATCTGTAACAGTTCTGTTCGCACATACAAGCTCCCACACCTGCCTGGGTTTGAGTTGATTCACCACTGTTGCAAGGAACCATTCTCAGGGCCAACGTCCAACTGTCACAATCACCCCAGCTTCATGGGAAGTTTTGATCTCTGGCAGAATACACTCCCCTCCCTTTCCTCCCTTCTCAGAGTTGTCACAGGGATTCTGGGAACTTACTCTTCCATGTGAATTTCAGGATACGTTTGTGTGATTTCATATCCTATAGAAAACCCTGTTGGCACATCAACTAAATTACACTGAATTTAGAGATTAATGGGGGGGAGGGGCATGTGATAATCAGTCCTCCCGTCCATGAACATAGGTTATCCCTCCATTATTCAGACCACTTCTTCAATACATCGTTCAAATATTTTAAAATCTCCTGGTAAGTTTCATTTTTTCAAAAACGTATTCCTAGGTTTCTAACGGCTTTTATGTTAGAGCGTATTATCATTTCTTTTCTCTTCTCGAGTGCTGCTCTTGGATAGGTTGCTACTGTTATCAAGCATCCTGCTCAATTCTCTGACTACTTATAATAGTCTCTAGGTTCTCTCGGATTATCCACATAGTTATGTCATCTATCAGTAAACGACATTTGACTCTTCCAAACTTTCCTTCCTTCTTTCCTTCCTTCCTTTCTTTTCCATTGTGGTATATTACCTAGGACCTCAACTATCATGATGAATAAAGAAGTAAAAAAGAGGTTAGTTTGTCTGGTTCCTGACGATGCACATTTTTCAAAGGAGAAGATCCAGAGCCAACATCAATCTGAAAGGCTTCCATGTTCAAGAAAGATGAATAACCTTTCACCTGAATAACCATCTCAATGACCTTTGCACCATGTAAAATAACACGGAATTGGGTTATTAGTTGCATGAGAGGGGGTAAAACATTTGAGCCAGAAGTTAGAGCTTCGCAAAGACCCAGGAGAAAAGCAGGGCTGTGAGTCAGGGCAGGTACCGGGCATAACACTAATTGCCCATTAAGGGTTTGGGGAAAGAGTCACACAAAGGACACTTAGACCAGAGAATGTAGCAGGAGACAAAGAGCAGGGAGCATAATTGTCAGAGGCGACACGCTCTGTGTAGACACAAACAGCTTCCATGCCTTGCTTCCCCTCAGTTTGCTTATCCATAAATCAAAGCTAATAATATCTACATCTTATTTTTGAGTCACAAATTCTCCTGGCTGAAAAAGGCAAGTAAGGTTTTTAAAGAGTTCTTATTGAGTAGGTAGAGGGTGGAATGCTCCAGGCCTTTTCCACATTAGTAGTTCACTTGGGGGGAGGGAGGGAGAAAAGCTGGTTTGGGAATAGAGTATTAGGTGCTCCTTGAGTAATCTCTCTCTCTCTCTCACTCTCTCTCTCTCTCTCTCTCACACACACACACACACACACACACACACACACACACACACACACACGCCTTGGAGACAGCCAGGATCCCGAACCAACAAATCCCCTCCGTTTGCAAAGGTGTCCATAGTGGCATCCCCACCCCAGCCCCCGACCTTCCAGGCTGAGTTGACCAGGCTGTGTGCGGTCCACCCTGCAGCTGCCCTGGACAGAGCTGGCGAGACCTGGAGAGACTCCCCCATAATGTCCCAGATCGGGGCAGGTACACACCTGAAGGAACCTGCCCCACAGGCAAAATGAGAACAGCAGACTTTGCCTACGAAATTCAACTCTGACAGAAGTTGTTTCAAAGCCCTGGCATTTCTGATGCTGGTGGACAGGAACGGCGAGGGAGAATCTATTGCGTGTGTGGCTCTCGTGGAAACGTCTGGGAGGCCCTTTGTAATTTACCGTGCAGCTGAAGAGTCACTTTTAGCTGAAGACAAATTACCAGGCCACCTGGGCTGAGCAGTGAGGTGTAGCAGGAGCTGGCGGCGGGGGGGGGGGGGGGGGTTAGCCATGAATGGGGATGGAAACCTGAGGACCACTTTCTTCAGTCTGGAACATCACCCAGGGAGATTTCGGAACCATGGGGAGAAACGAAGCCAGTGCTGCCCAAAGGCAAAAACTCCAATCACAGGACGCTCGCAGACACCTAAGCAGTGCATACAGATGGACAGATCAAGCTACACAAAAGACAGGACGGCATTCTCCCAGACACACTCGGACCCACTACGTGAAGTACAGAGCAAGCAGCAGAAATCTACTTTTCCAAAAGGCCACACATCTCACATTATCAGCGTCTGTGTGAGACTTAGGATGCAGAAGAAATGTCATTTACATTAGAGCCACACCACACTTTGCTGGCTTCTGTCACGGATAATGATGAAACTAAATTTAACACTGCCTGGCATTACAGCTTGAGTTATGAGCTGGTGCTTCCCTGTCCTTTCGCTTGATCCTCTGAGCGTATAGTATGTAGGAGATTGGTTAACTGCGCTGAAAGGTCCCCTGGTAGGACAGCATGCTTTGGTCCCCTGCAGCCCCTCCATCAGCCGTAAACCAACCCCTTGCCCCACGGTCACTCTGCAGGGTTGGGGCAGGGGAAGGGATCTGCCTCAAGGGTCCTTTGGAGTTATGCCACCTTCCTGCCCAGGGCTTGTCCTCTTTTGCTAACCCAGTCATAGCGAAAGCCCAGGTCGTGGGAGGACTCTGGGCTCACTGACGGGGTCAAGCCCTGGCCTGGGGTTGTGCTGCCAGCCAATACTGGATCTTCCCCAAAACTGTGGCGGGTACACACTGACACCACCCCTACAGATGAAGAAGATGGGGAAGTGACTTGCCTAAGGTCATACAGCTAGTTTGTAGAGAGCTATCATTGGAACAGCCACAGAAGCCTAAAAACAGCAAATTCCAGGAGCCTGGAGGCGTTTTCAACGCAGGAGCTCCTGCCTCCAGCCCCCTGTGAGGTTGCAGAATCCTAAGCCGCTGGCAAAGCCAACGACGGATGCTTCCAGATTCCAGCTCCTAGCCGCCCTCCCTCCCCTCCGCGATCCGCGGACACCGAAGAAGCCCATGGCCCCGAGACTCGGGGCCATGCGCCTGTCACCGCCGAGTCGCGGCGGGACGCCCTGGCGTGCGCTCAGGGTCCGGAGCCCCGCGCAGCCCGTCGAGACCCGCGGGCCGGGCGCAGCGGAGCCGGGGCTCCGAGGCCAAGAAGAGCTTGGTGGGCACTGAGGACAGCGCCCGCGGGCAGAGCGCGGCGCCCGAGACCGGCTCCCTCTCCCGCCGCGCCGGGCAGGTGCCCGCGCCGGGCCGCTCGGCCCTCGGAACTGCCCCTCCGGGCGCGCCAGGCCTGCGCGGGCGCCCCCCCCCCTGCCCCCGCGGGCCGCCCGGTGGGCCCCGCCGAGCGTCCCGGGCGCCGCGTCCCCCGGCACTCCACGCAGGGCGCCCCGGCCGCCCTCCGACCGCGCGGGCCGAGCCGTTCGGGACCCCTGCCCGCGCGCGGCCGCGAGCCGGAAGGAGGCGCCCCCTCGCGCCGTGCCCACCGGCGGACGGGAAAGTTTTGGGCGCTCGGGGCCGGCCGCACTCACCTGGCCCAAGTTGAGGTAGCCGTGCTCCGCGGCCACGCGGTCCGCCTCGGCCGGGCCGCCCAGCACTTGCACTGCCCAGTGGTTGGTGTAGACGGGGCGCGGCGGCGGCGGCGCGGAGCAGGCGGCGGGCAGCGCGAGCAGCAGCAGCCAGCGCCAGGGGCGCGGCGCGAGCGACCGGAGCCCGGGCCCGCCGGCGCCCCCCGCGTCCGCGTCCTCGGCGGTGGCGGCGGCTGCCCGGGGCGGCGGCCGGGGCCCGGGCGCAGGCGGCGCGCGCGGAGGCATGGCAGCGGCAGGCTCGCGCGGCGCCCGAGCGGCGAGTGCGCCGGGGGGTGGGGTGCCGCCTTTTAAAGCCGCTCCGCGGCGGGGAAGCGCCGTCGCCGCCGCTGCGGGCGGGAGCGAGGGAGGAGGAGGCGGCCGCGGCGCGTTCCCGCCCGCGCGGCCGGGTGGCGCCCCTGGGCCCGCGCTCGTGCGGCCCGCACCGGGACGGGCGCAAGCCGCGGGCCGGGCGGCGCGGGCGGCCCCGGAACGCCCCCCACCGGGGAACTTCTCGCGGACTTTTGGGGCTCTCGGGACAGACAGTCCGCGGCGGCCCCGAGAGGCGGCCTTGGCCCTGCGCGTTCTACCGGGAGCCCCGAGGGCCGCCGGGGCAGCTCAGGTGAGTCCAGACTGGTGGGCCGAGGCCCCAGCGCCCTCCCACCCGTCGGGCATCCTGGAGACCTCATTCTCCAGGTCGAGTTTAATCTCCTCTAAGGGTGGCTTTGCTCATCCCGCGGTGAGATGGTGGGCTTGCAAGGGCTCTGGGTTCTAAGAGAAAGAAGCCGCGCGGAAAGGGAGAGTCATGGCCCGGTCCCGGCGGAGGAGGCCTGACTGAACAGGCACGTTAACTGGGGCGAGACCGCTGGCAGATGAATCGGGTTCAGTGAGCGCGCAGGAGAAACCCACGGGTGCAGCCCCGAGGCTCCAGACCACCTTGGGAAGCAGGGGGTACAGGTGAATCCCCAAGCTGACCACTTCGTTCTGCGTGATCTCGGGCACGTTGCTGTCCTTGTTGACAGCGGGGCTCCACCTAGAAATGGGGATGACAATAGGATCTATCCCGGGCTGTTTTGAGGATGACAGGAGCTCTTGCCACGCCATAGGCTGCCCATAAACGTTTGTGTTTACGAGCTCACGGCCCGCCACATGGTAGGTGTTCACTTGTGCAGACTCTTAAAAGCTCCCACGGAGCTGGGACCAGTCAGTGGGAAAGTGAGTTGAATCATCCTTGCCCCTGCTGCTGGGAGCAGCCTAGAAGGCACTAGCTAATTATTTGGTGCACCCTGGAGAATTACAGAAATGTTCACACCGTGAAGGAGCAAATGGTGAGAGGAGAGCACCCCTTCAGGATCTCTTCTCCCATTACTTTTAGGAACGGTCGTCCTAACTGACCTCATGGGGAAAGCAAGCCTTTACCCCAATTAATTCAGGAGAGGAAACAAAACATGGGCCCAGGAGGCCTTGAGGTGGGAAGGCAAAACCACTGATCTGATATTAGTGTCTAGAAGAAATTCCTGTATAGAGCTCACAGGGCACACAGATCTTGGGCTAGGAGGGGCAGGAGGGGTGGGGAGACAGCAGGATCCCTGGAGGTGGCTTCCCCAGGTCCTTTCCAGCCTCCCTCTCAGGAGCCCTTGGGTTTCGTAACCCACATGATTCATCCTTTCTGCAGGCGTGAGTCACCCTGAATGGAGGTGGGAGAACGGGAGGTGTGGTGGGAGGCCCAACAGGGACAAGCCAAATCCTTATTCACAAGGGCTCCTACCAGGGGCCCCTCTTGGAATCTGGGGATTGATTTCCCACACGTTTTCCTCTTTTCTGCCCTAGATGCAATTTCTCTCACCTTCCTTCACCTGGCCAAGTGGGGTCAGCTCCCTGAGCAGACACTTGAGGCCTGCCCCACACTGCAAAACACAAGCCCCTTGCATCCGTAGACACATGTCCGCCCCTACCCACTGAAGAAACAGCAGGCCCTGGGGTAAACGAGGCTGCCCTGGAGGAGATCACATCACCCCTCTCCGGCAGACACATAGCCAGAACCCTCAGCCTGTCTGTTCCTGAGGTCACCCTACCTGATCACAGAGAAGGGACACTGGACTGAGTCAGGGGGCTAGATTAGAAGCCTCACTCTGTAACTTACCAGCAACACATCTGGGCATCCCCTGTCACCTTTCTGGACCCTGTCACCTGGACTGTGTCTTGGCTCTGTCCCACATCCTGTGTTGTACTTCCTCAAGTCTGTGGCCATCTTCAAAATAATGGTACACTGCACATAATCTTAGCTATTGTGAAGCAACTCGTCCTTCCCAAGAGGGTCCCCCCAAGACAGCAGTGATTTTGACAGGCAGAGATAAGGGTTTTTCCATAATAATTCGGTAGATTAAGGGATTCAGCCCACTGAACCAAGGAGCCTAAAATGCATCTGAATTTTGATTTGGTAGGATCTGAATTTATTTTATTAACCGATCTGGTCCTTTCAGGCTAAACTTTGCATTTATTGTGGAAGTGCCCAGGCAACTGTCTTGGCTTCAGCGTTATAGGAAGACCAGCTTCCCAAAAAGAACATCCTAAATCACCTCTTGTGGGTTTCCTATTGATTTTACGTGGTGACAGGATTAGCTCAGTCACAGAAGTACCAGCACTTGCATTGTGATAGGATCCATAATAAAGCTGGCTGGTTTTCCTGTTGGGAGGGGGATTTCCTCCTCACTTGACACTCCTGCTCTCCAGATGGCCCTTGAGGGTCCCACAGCTTGGGGGAGGGGCCAGAGTCCATGGGGGTGAGGGGCTGATCCCCTCAGGTCAGAAGTCCTGGAGAGGGCAAGACATGGACCAGAAAGGTGATTGGAGTCTGGTCATATTTCAGAAGGTTTTTTAAAGATTATTTTATTTATTTATTTGAGAAAGAGAGAGAGTGGGGAGAGGGACAGGAAGAGGGAGAAGCAGACTCCCCACTGAGCAGGGAGCCTGACTCAGGGCTGGATCCCAGGAGCCGGAGATCATGACCGGGGCTGAAGGCAGACTAAGCCCCATTTCAGAAGTTTTAGAAAATGCTAATACAGAGATGTGGTATTTATACTAGAATCTTCCTCAATCGGACAAGAGGAGGGAGGGGGTCATCACTAGGAAGATCTTATTGAATTCTGTGTTCCTGGACCCACACTTGACACCTTCAGAGCAAGTACAGAATTACACGGCTGGGCCAAGGAACACCCCACACTGCCAGGACCGTTGGGCAGCTCAAGGCATCACACAGCCTCCTGGAGTGCATTGAAACAGAAATTCGATGCAGAAGTTGCATCTGTTTAAGCCACAAATGCTTTACTGAGAAATTGCATTTTGGAGCTGTGCTTGGTCCAGCGGGCCAGGTGGGGGCGGGGCGGGGGGCTCCCTCGAAGAACATCGGATGGGCACCACCTTCAGGATATTGGAGAAGAGCCTGCACTCAAAGCTTAGCCTCACTGCAAGTCATGGGCCACCTCAGGCTCATTGCTCCAGTATCTTCTGCTGGAAACGGCAGTCATGGTGCCGTCCCGGGGCCAGGCCCTGGGAGGCCCACAGGAGCTGATGCATACAGAGCCCCTGGCCCAGCCTCAACAGCTATGACAGTGGGGACCACGCTGCTGCTGGCCACCAGGAGCCCCAGAGTGAGCAGGATGAAGTGGGCAAGGCTGCACGCTCTGTTCCTCCGTGGGATTCACGTGTGGGCGTGGAAACGTTCCAACCTTGAGCCATGCCTGGTTGCATATTTTCTCAAATTTTAACATCCTGGATGAGGGAGGGCCTAGGAAAGATCAGAGTTCTCCTTACCTCCTGCCCCTTCACCCCAGTCCCCGAGAAACTGTTCCCCGATCCTGAGTTTCTGGAAACCCAGGGTGCCCCCCTGATTGCACTTTCTTATGTTCACACTTCCTCTTTTCTCTCCTTTTCATCCATCCCAGATCCCACCTGCAGCTGCTCCCTCTGAGTGGTGGGTCAGGGGTCTTCCCCTTCTCCTTCCTTCTCGGTGCTCTGCCTCCCATTCTGTGTTAATGCCCATAGATCTAGTCAGTCTCCTCAGTGTGGGCTCTGATTCATGTTGGACTCTACTCCTCTCATTGGGGTGGGGAGCGGGGAAGGGAGGGGTGTAGTTGTTTGACCATCCAAGGTGGGGAAGGGAATGGAGCAGTGCAAAGCCCACTCCACTCCCACCCAATCTTTGCCTCTCTGGTTAGACTTTTCCTTTATATCTAGATCCTCATTGTCTTAAGAAAGAGCCTTGTAAAAACTGCTTCTCCTGCAAAACAATTATCTCGCAATTATGTATCTTAGTGTTCCTTTCATAAACTCCCACGTGGAAATTTAGTTCAAACAAGGAATTTAGGAGCAAAAAAGCAGAAACTCCCTGACAAGCTCTTCCCGACTACTAACGAGAACTTTGCAATTTAGCTAGTTTCCCTTTTTGCCATGGCTTCCAGGAGGCCCAGAGCCACGTGTGATAGTAAATTACAATTGTTTATTTCCTCCTCTGTGCAGCAGTTAGAATGTCTTTGGTTTTAAGTGCTAGAATACCCAAGTAAAAGGAGCATGGACAGTAAAGGTGGAATTTGGTGATAGGTGGAACCTATGTTGTTAATTCAGCAGCTCAGTGATGTCAGGGCTCAAGATAGCTTTTCTGGGGGTGCCCGGGTGTCTCAGTGGGTTAAGTGTCTGCCTTCAGCTCAGGTCGTGATCTGGGATCCTGGGATCCAGCCCCGCATCGGGCTCCCTACTCAGTGGGGAACATGTTTGTCCCCGGGTGTCTCAGTGGGTTAAGTGTCTGCCTTCAGCTCAGGTCATGATCTTGGGATCCTGGGATCCAGCCCCGCATCGGTGGGGAACATGTTTGTCCCTCTCCCACTCCCCCTGCTTGTCTGCACATGCACATGCGCTGTCTGTCAAATAAATACTCTCTTCAATTTAAAAAAAAAAAAAAAGGATAGCTTTTCTGTATTTTGCCTGGCTTTCTCCTCCTGTGCCTAAATCACTCCCCCAGACTGGAACACTATTCTCTCAAGATAGCATCCAAGGAAGGAAAGGCAGGACACCCGGCTCATTTCTCCTCTGGCTCTACTGATCAGAACTGGGTCACAAGCCTATCCCATGGGCCAAGTCATCATTGACCACATGAATGGCTTACCCAGGTTGGTTTGTAGGGGTCTTGGTTTTTTCTCCTGTGGAAACATTACTACCTGGAGTGAGCAACACCAGAGATCTGTTTGCAAGAGGCGGCACTAGGAAGGCAGGTGGGCACCCGGCAGGTTCTACCATCTCCTTCTCTGCTTCTATTACATCACCTTCCTATAGATCCTGCTGGCACAGAGTGGACCACAAATGAATATTTATTGAGAGAAGAGAGAGAAGGAAGGAAGTGGGGGCTGCCCCAAAGCCAGCCCCCCACCCTTGTGCCAAGCTCAGCCTCAGGACCACACTGCCCTTTACCCAAGTCTGGCACACCAGCAGCAGGCTATACATCTTACTCGTCTGTGAAGACGTCACTCCGACTCCAGGCTGAATTTCGGGTTCATTGCCTAAGTACTCTTCCCGGGTGAGAATAAATTAGAAGTTGGCTCCCTTCATAGTCACGGCAAATGGAGCGAGGCAGAAGATGAGGTGGGAGTCAGGGGTTTGCAGTCACAGGCCAGGGAGAAGAAGAGCTAGACACGAGTCCTTTCTCGACAGGAATCATTTTGGGAACTGGGGTGTAGAAATAGAAAGTGGGGAGAGTGCCTCCCAGGGGACATAAACGCCTGGCTGGAGAGGGCGGCAGAATTGGCTGTGGGGATTCTTCCTAGGACGTTCCCCTCCCTGGAGGGTAGATCCCACCCTCCAGCTTCTCTCTTCCTCCAAGGAAACAAAGGCCAGGAGGCACAAACATGGGTTACTTTTCTGCCCTCCTGCGCCTCTTCAAAGCCACACCTCCCCTGTTGCCTGATCCTCAGGGCATCCCTCCCTCTGTGGGATCTTGTTCTGCTGGTTGCCCACACTCCTGACCTGTTCCTTCTTTCCTCTCTCCAGATCTTTCCCTCAGCGGCATATTTACTGGAGCTCCTCACCCTGCAAAGGCACCATCACCATCTTGCCCCTTCGTGCCATCTCTCTTCCTCACCTTTTTCCTTCTCAGGTGAAGTCCTGGAAAACGTCACTTTGGTCTTCACTTGAGTGTCACCCTGGACCCAGCTCCCTCCTGACTCAGCAGCTGCACCCACAGGGGCAATCAATTAACCAACAGCAGTTGGGGAAAAAATAAAACCTGCCAGGATCTCCCCAGACATTCCTCATTGCACACCTCTACAGTGATGCTGAAAACCCCCACCCCCCCATTCTCAATGGCTGTTTCTACCTCCTTTCTGCGTTTCCCACCTGTCCTCGCCCTCCTCTCTTGCTTCCTTCCTTCTTAGCTCTTTCCAAGGAGACACCTCCCCACCCCACCCCACCCCTGCGCACCAGCCCTGTGGCTCTGCCTCGCCCCCCCACCCCGCCCCCACCCTCACTGTAGGTGGGCACACCCTACTCCTTGGGAGCACCTCTACTCCCATCTTGCCTGACCCCACCCCATCTCACCAGATGGAACACCCCTGCGCCAACTGCTGAATTATCTCTGTACACTTCTCTTGGCCAAGGTTCTCCCTCTGAATTATCTCTATTTCATGACAAATATGCTATTATTCCACCCATCTTTATTTATTTATTTTTAAGATTTTATTTATTTATTTGACAGACAGAGATCACAAGTAGGCAGAGAGGCAGGCAGAGGGAGAGAGAGAAGCAGGCTCCTCGCCGAGCAGAGAAGCCGATGCGGGGCTCGATCCCAGGACTCTGGGATCATGGCCTGAGCCGAAGGCAGAGGCTTTAACCTACTGAGCCACCCAGGCGCCCCTATTCCACCCATCTTTAAAAAATTTTTCAAAAAATAAAAAAACCTTGGAAAAAAAAATGGAAGCTACCCTTCAGTTTCCTGTCTTCCCTTTATAGCAAAACAAAATGCTCAAAACAGTTGCCTTCACCCGCTGTCTCTGCTCCTGTAACTCCCTGTTTCAAACTCACTTCAATCAGGTCACACCCCCACGCACTGTCACGGTCACCAACTCCTGGAGCTGCTAAATCCAGGGGACCATTCTGAGTCCTTGTCCTAGGAGTCCCTCCAGCAGCATTTGGCAGGTGGAGCACCTCTTGTCCCTCAAGCATTCCTCCTGCGGCCCCCAGGACACACCCCTCCCCAGCTCAGTGGCTGTCCCTCCCAGTCCCCAAGAACTTTTCCTTCTTAGCCTTCAGTGCCCCAGCCCCAGTTCTCCGGTTTCTCTCTCCTCGACTCTCACTCCCCTGGTGATGTTCACCATTCCCGTAACCGAGGGTACCTGTTAACATGCTGATGGTTCCCATCACGTGTCCCTGGCTTGGACCTCGTTCCTGAGCTCCAGAGAGCCTACGACTTCTCCACTAGGGTAGCTAAGGCACATCACAAAAACTGAGCTCCTGATCTTCCCTGCCCCACCCCAAGCCCACTTTTCCCCCATTGCAGTGAAGGGCCACTCCAAAGCCTGTGGGCCTCCTTGACCCCTCCACTCACGCTCGCTCCTGGGCTGTCCGTGAATCTGGTGGTTTCTACATTGGCAATCCAAGGTGAGTCTGACCGCTTGTCACCACTTCCACCACTACCACTCTCATCCCTCACCTGGAGGAACACAGTAGCCTCCTAAAATGCCCCCCTATTCTGCCCTTGCCCCCTTGAAACTCGTGTCAGCACATGAAAGGATCACATCAAAACCAAGGTCATATAGGCGGCTTCTTGGCTCAGAGTTCTCCCAAGGCCTCTAGTCTCACGCAGAGCCAAATTGAAGTCCTTATGAAGCCCCCAAGCTCTCCTATGGTCTCCCCCCTCCATGCTCTGTGGGGTCTTCAGATCCTAGAAGAGCACAGAACTAGGAGGTTCAGACTTCCTGACGGAAGTGACTTTTAAGCTGAGCTTGAAGAAATAGTAACTATGCAGAGGAGTGGACCATCAGTCAGGTCTAAGTGGGAAACTAGAAACCACACCAATTACTCGCAGGAAGGAAATTGGTGACACCGGCGAGAGAGAAGTTGAGATTAGCTCAGTCTCCCCCGTCCCTAGCTGGGTTACCCAGGTGTTACCCATCTCCCTTGCAGGGCACTCGACAGTGGGACCGGTGTGTGCAAAGGCCTTGAGGCTGGAGGAAAGTGTTGTGGTGGAAAACCTAGCGAGGCAGAGGGGATGGAATAAGAGGGGACAGGAAGGACAGCCAGAGGCTAGGCTGTAACCGTTCATCAACCCCAGCAAGAACTTGGACTTAGGGGTGTCTGGATGGCTCAGTTGGTTAAGCATCTGCCTTTAGCTCAGGTCTTGATCCTAGAGTCCCAGGATCAAGTCCCGCATCAGGCTCCCTGCTCAGTGAGGAGTCTGCTTCTTCCTCTGACACTACACCCTTCTCATGTTCTCTCTCTCTTTCAAATAAATTTTTAAAAATCTTAAAAAAGAAAGAAAGAAAGAAAGAAAGAACTTGGACTTGATCCCAAGAAGAGTGGAAGGTGCAGAGGAATGCTCCCACTGCTCCAACCAGCCTCTCCTCAGAGGTTCTCAAACCTCTATCTGTCTGCAGCCTTTCTCTGTCTTCA
This sequence comes from Enhydra lutris kenyoni, assembly GCF_002288905.1. Lineage (NCBI taxonomy): Eukaryota > Metazoa > Chordata > Mammalia > Carnivora > Mustelidae > Enhydra > Enhydra lutris. The sequence goes on along the minus strand of NW_019154113.1, from coordinate 4,084,703 downwards.
GAGGGCCACATCTTGGCTCCCACATCTTTATCTGTTGCCTCAACACCTTCACCGTCTCAGGCCTCTTAAACCCGGAGCGACCTACATCAGCCTCTTTACCTCCAACCTGCCCAGACACTGCCCTCAAAGGTCCCCTGTGGCATTCGCAGATGAGCCTTTCCCTCAGTGACCCTCGGTGGTTTCCTCCTGATTCTGACATCTCGTCCCACTCCTTCCTCCCCATCCACACGGCCCCCATCCCTGCCGTGGTTCTCTGCTGAGGCACACACCCGGGCTATCATTGATCACTTCCCGCTTGGTGAATCTGTCTCCAGCCTGTGGTTCCCCCAACCCACTGACTCAAGGCTTAGTTCCCTTCGACCGTTTCAAGTCTTCGCCACCAACAGGGTGGAGCCCAAAGTCAGGGACACAGCCCTGGTGCCTTCGCCAGCCAGTGCTATGTTTCTTGCTCTTCCTGCCCTGCCATGGGGCCAAACGCTGTTCCCAGCTAACTAGCCATTCAGGCCCGGGCGGCTTGGCTTTCACCACTTCCTCCCTGGGCATGCCTTTCTTGGCTGTCCACACACTCGTGCTCACAGGCCTACCCCACAGGTCCCCTCCTCTGTGAAGCTTTCCTTAACCGAAAGTACCCCTCCCACGCGCCAGCGCTCCCCGTCTTTGTCCCCAGGCAGAATTGCTCACTCTAGCTGTATTGCCTTATGCTCTGTGGCCCAACCATGACGACTGGTCACAGGCTCTCTCATGCCCAGATCAGGGCCCGGCTGGGTGTTGGGCCTCAGTAGCTGCTTTTCATCTCTCGGGGCTCCATGGGCCTCGGTTTCCTCGCTGATAAGTTGAATCTTTAGCCCTGGTGGTCTTGTTTCTACCCTTGTTTAAGTAAGATGAGACCTCGGATCTAGTGTTTTCCTCTTCCAGAACCTTGGGGAAGGGATTGCCTGGTCTGATGTGGGTAAACACTGCAGTGAAGGGAATCCAATAGGTTTAAAAATAAAATTAATTAGAGTCGTGGATTTTTTTTTTCCTACAAATGTGATAGCCAGCTATATAATCCTCAATGTCACCCTTTCCAGGTTATCTTTCTCTCAATATTAGGTGACATCGATTTTCCTGAAAGAGTCAAGACCAGAAGACTCAGGTGCAGATATCCAGGAGCCAGCAGTGGACCCAGGGCCATGGGCACAAGAGTTGGGTCTCAGTTTCCGCTGGACAGGCCTGTGACTAGGGCAGACTTCAGGCTGGCAGAGCTGGGACCACAGGGGAGCAAAGGGGCTTTTATGGCAAGTCAACGAGGGAAACGAAACAGGGTCTGTGTAGACGAGAGAAGTCTGGTGACCACGAGGCCCCATGGAGCAAGACACAAAGGCATTCACATGTCTTTCCACACCCTGCTTTGATTTTCTGCTGATTTTAGTGTAATTTCCTACGGGACTGCCTGAGACCGGTCTTGGCGGCCCGGCCTCTGAGGCACAGTGGGGCAGGAGCCAGGAGGGATGTGGGCTTTGGGCTGAGCATGGGATCCAGCCTGGCCCTCGAAGGCTGTGCCACTTCCGATCGCCTATGATCCCAGGCCTCAGTTTCCTTTGCCGTTCGTGATAGCCAAAGCTGTATCTCCTTGTGGAGAGCGAGTGAGGTGATCCGTGCAAGATAAGGGCAGACCTTGCCTCTCGCAAGCTGGCAGCCACCTCCCCAAGATGTGTGTCCTCGGGTTGGCAGACACTGGCAAGGGCTGTGGTGACAGCAGAAGCGTGGGGCGGTCGGGCACCGCGCCGAGTTACATTTAGATGTTACTAAAACCTAAATGGTCCCTGGGATCCTGCTTGGATCTCCGTGGTGGATTTAGGGCTTCCAAAATCCCCTTGAGGCTTTTTACATCCTTCTCACTATTTATAGTCTAAGTTCTCCCAAAGCACCAACCCAGCCAAAATCCTTCCCGCTCTGTTTTCTCTCCACCCAAGCTCGCTGGCAGCCACGGCATCCATGGCCCCAACAAGCCCCTCACTCTGTTCCCTCGAGGAGCAAGACGTGGGATTCCCCTGCCCTCTGCAGCCTCAGCCACACTGACAGCTCAGGGGAGCCTGCCATCCCTCCGGTTCTTCCCCCGGAGGTGAACTCCAGCAGCGAAACCAGCCTCTGCCACTGGATATTGTCATTGTTAGAAGGTGGGAAATTTGGTGACCCAAGGATGCTCTGTGACTCCGATGACTTGGTATACAGCTCTTCTTCCTCTGGATTAGAGCCAAGTCCCTTAGTCTCACTTTCTCTCTGCCTCCTCATAAGCCCTTTCTCCCTCCATCCTGTAAACTTGATCTTGCACTAGAAACCAATAAAATGGAGCCGTGGGCTTCCTCCTGAGCACGTAGGCAATGTGGGTCCCAGGGGGGGTCACCGCCGTGAAGAGGGAAACCTAATTCATTCCTCACCCTTGGGAACCTTCTCACTCACGGCCAAACGGTGCCTCTCAAAGCTCATGGAGGATTCGAGGCACAAAACAGGCCCCGCGACAGGAGGCCAGGTTCGGGTTCTGTCCCACAGAATAGGAGGGGAAGGGTCCGAGTGGAGCAGGGGTGCCCACGTGGGATTATGAGAGGCACCACTCACTACGGTTCGAGCAGAGATTCTTGAACTGACCCTCTCAGTTTTCATTCCAGCTCTGCCACTTCCTAGCTGTGTGACCTTGGACAAATCGGTTACCCTCTCTGGGCCTCAGTTTTCCCAACCGACCATTAAGACGGGTATAACATTCATGTTCGCCTAGAATGAGTCAGTGTAGATAAAGAACTCTGACTCTGGTCTGGCCCGTCATGAAAGAGCTATGATTTTAAGACCAGAGGTATGGTGACAACCCATTGCTCCTTGTAAATGTAGATGTTGCTAGAAGGGTCTGTGTGTGTGTGCAGCTGTGTTAGCAAAGATGTGTTCTGGGCTGGCTGGCCCCATGGGGCTAGCCTTGCATCTCCACCAGAAGGCAGGCTCCACACTGGCCCTAGCCGGAACACACAGCCCTGACAGCATTGGCTCCCTCCTGATGCATGTGTGATAAGAAAGAAGGGGAGAGGCAAGGAAGAGGGGAGAGGGGAGTGGCCGAGAGAGAGAAAAACATTCACATTTATCTACCGAGACCTCTGTAAAACTTGTGTGTACATCTGTGTCTCATTTGTTTTTAAAACCACCCGGTGAGGTGGTGATCCTTTCTCTTTTTCTACAGATAAAAAAGGGAGGACTCAGAGCGAAGAAGGGCCTTGTTAGTGTTCTCCTCGGGGTGGAGCCGGTGGTTGTGAAGTCAGGAGACAAAAGACAGAGAGAGGTAGCTGCATTGTAGCTCAGAGGTCCCTGTCTCTTCCTGCCAAAGAGCAAGGGAAATCCTTGGATGCTGATCAAGGCACAAGAAGCCCTGAGGGAAAGGGAAGCTGGTCTACCCATGGGTCAGTTGAAACAGAGGGCAGACGTGGGGGAGTCGCTGGCCATCGGTGACCCTCTGCGGCATCCCCATCCTGGGGCTGTGCTCCAGGGGCACATAGAGTCCCTCCCGACCGCTCCCCCCCCCCCATCAGGGAGGCTGCACTGTCGCCCCCTAGAGGAGACAGAAGGTGGAAGACGCGGTGCCTGAACTCCCCAGCCCACTGAAGCCCCTGAGGGAGGCCAGAGCCCCTGATGCGGGAACTATTTGGGTGGCTGCCCACTCAGGAGCTGCCTGATTGTCTGTGTCACTCTTCAGACCTCCTTGTCATGGGGAACTCGAAAAAGTGAGTCCCTTGGGTAGTGGCAAGACTGCCCCTTTGGAATAAAAAGACAAGTGATACACTAACACCCTCTTCCAGAAGCAGGGATGTGGCCACATCAGAGGGCGTGCATTGTCTATGAGTCTGGGGTTAAACGTCTCCATAGAATGGTTGAGGGATTCGCTGGTGAGGTTGACAGATAAATACTAGATGCCCAGTCAAATTTGAATTTCGGAAAAACAATTAAAAAAATTTTTGCAGTAGAAGTATATCCCAACCATAGTGTGGGATATACTTATACTAATGATTTGTTATTTATCTAAAATTCAAACTTACCTGACTGTCCTGTAGTTTTATTTGCTAAATCTGGGGATTGAATTCTCAAGTTGGAATTGGGGCAAGGTAGCGCTAATATTTTAAAACGAAGTGCCAAGCTAAGGTTTTGATTTAAAAATTCGAATACCTTCTGATGGGGCCAGAATCAGGGTGGCCTGAACCATTAGAAGTGCCTCACTTTCATCCTTTTGATACCTCCCTGCTGAGGGATAAGTCATTCTGTCTGTCCAGGGTCTAGAAATTTCCTTCCTGTCCCCAGTGCCTGTTTAGAAGTCAAGCCTACTCCTGCCAGTAGCATTTGGGTATTGAATTATACCTTCTTTAAAAAAAAAAAAAAAAGGAAAAGAAAAGAAAAGAAAAGAAAAAGAAAAAGTCTTCACTTCAGGGTGGCATTCAGATGCCCATGAGCTCTGCCATCAAATATGAATATTCTCTTAAAAATAAAAATTATGGTGCACTTAAGAAGGAGCATGTTATGTCCGCACTGGTGATAAGACAATTTATTACGGTCTACAAAAAGAAGGCTCAACTGACGTGGTAGAAGCTGGCTCAGCGGGCTGTAGATTACGAGCCATTCTCTCAGTGGCAGAAATAAGGCCTCTTGTCAGTCACTGCACTCTTCCCTTGACAGGCCAGCAGGCCTCAGGGAGTGGGCAGTCAGAATTATATGCCCATTACCCACGAGAGCTGCCTCACTCTGCTTCTCCGGGCTCACCGCCGTCATCCCCCCAACACGCCCGCGCGAGCCCTTGTGCGGTCTCCCCTCATGTCTTTAGGACACCTGTCCTTTTGGACATGAAAAAAATAACAAGTGTGTGTGATCTTCTAGCAGGCAAAAAGAAAGCAAGAGTAAGCAGAGTTCGGTGGAAAAGGAGCAGGATGCCAGACCGGAGGCCTGAGCACAACTCCCGCCTTGAGGGGACACTCCGTTGGCCTCTCTGAGCTGGGCCTTTCTGGGCTGGAATATGGAGTGGGGTGGAAAGAGTAAGGTGACAGGTGGCTCAGCTTCCACACATGGTGTGCTGGGGTGCTGCCTGGGAGGTGGTCTGCCTCCCAAACTGGGAGGGGCTTGCAAAGGGCCGAGGGGTGGGAGGACCTGTGGGGGAGGTTGGGGAGATAATTCCTTTACCCTCCAAGAAGGTGGACTCACGGGGACTCCCATGGCTAGGTGCCCGGATCCAGAATTCCATGTAACCAGAGCCACCTCCCACTCCCATGGACCCATCCCTGCTTCTGATGAAGCTGGTGGGTGCCCCGCACCCACCCCTCCTGTGCACTTACCACCTTCCAAAAGCAATCTGTACCATGAACCCCCTACTGTGAGGGCAGCATTTTAGGTACCACTCAGAAGGAGGGTATCCTTGGGAGCTCACTGCCTGAGACGTAACTGGACAGACATGCACACCATGAATAAATACCATGGATAATTGCTAGACAATAGACGGGGTTACATGTGTCTATTGCATATGAGAATAGGGTTACATGTTTTCATAGAATGGTTGAGGGATCTGTTGGCAGGTGGCCAGGTAAATACTAGGTTCCCAATGAAGTTTCAATTTCAGATAAGCAATGAAAAAAAATTTTTCAAGATTTTATTGATTTATTTGAGACAGAGAGTAAGCAAGAGAGAACATGAAAGGGCTGGAGGGCAGAGAGAGAAGGAGAAGTAGACTCTCCGATGAGCAGGGAGACTGACACGGGGCTCGATCTCAAGACCCTGGGATCATGACCTGAGCTGAGGGCAGACACTTAATCTTAACCTACTGAGCCACCCAGGAGCCCCCTCACAAATTTTTTTTGAGTATATATCCCATTCAATCTGTGGGATATACTTATACTGATACAGTGATTTATTTGTTTAAAATTCAAACTTACCTGGCTATCCTGTACTTTTCTTTGCTAAATCCAGGAACCCTGGATAGGGTCAGATACTCCGACTGGAATTAGGGAGGGTCGTGTATCGCTCACATTTTAAAGAGAAATGTTAAGCTAAGGTTTTGACTTTAAAACTCAGAACACGTTCTGATAGGGCTAGGAAGCAAGGCGACCCAAACCCTGAAGGTGTCTTGCTGAGCTCAGATGTGACCCATTAGGCATCTAGACAGATTAAAATAAAACAAAAATAAATAAGAACAAAGAAAGAGACGGAGGGGAAGGGAGCTCACAACTAGGTGGGACGTCTGAGACCATCCTAATAACCTCGGGGGCCTCAGGGTCCATGGGGAAAGTGGTGACTCAGAAGGTGCAAAGCTTAGGGAAGTTTTGAGAGCTGGTATATCTGGAAGGGCTTGGGTGACCTGGGGAAGAACTCCTTTGCCTTTGCATCCTGGCCTCAGTGGGCTTCTTGGTGAGGAAGGGCAGAGCTAAGAAGTGTCCATTCTCCAAACCCTGGGGGGACCCAGGCCAGGAGCACCAAGCACAAGCACCATTTGCTATGCTTGTCCCTCACCCTCCTCTCTGCACCCCACTCTGCTCTCCCTGTCAACCCCTCAGCAAAATGGGCAGTTGTCCAACTCACAAGCACCCATCCCAAACAGTTCTTAGTTCTTCTTGTCATTTCCCTTAACGTCTTCTCTGTCCTCCTTGATTTTTCAAGGATGTTTTTGCTTTTTTGCTTATTGCTTTTATTTCCCTTGCCCCTCAACCTGCCCCAGATGGTGTTCTGATGGTCAGCAAGACCCTTGTCCTTTCTATATAAACCAAGGTGGATTTCCAACCCGTCGCCCTTTCTGACCTGCAAGGTAGAACCTTTGTGTGAGCTTTATTTGGATGGAGCAGGTAAGGACACTGGGGGCTCTGCAGTGCCCGTGTGCTTTGCTTAGCAAGAGATCCACTTGGCTTGTGAGAACAGATTTGTTAGGGCAGCTCAGACCAGGCAGGAGGCCACAGGAACACACATTGCCCTTTGCGATGAGGAGTCCAGCACAGCGGAGAAAACGTCACCAAGACTGTCTTCTAGCTTCAAATGTTGGGTTGTTGAGGTAAAGGGGAAAAGGGTGGGGTTATGGACAATTTTTCTTTATCTTTTTCTGTTCTAGACTATTAACTGTAGTTCAGTACTAACCAGCCCTTTTAAGGGTCTATAGAATAATGACAATGTTCAAGCCATCAACGTCAAGATTGAAAGCCCTCCCAGGGCTGTCTGAGTCACAGGTTAAGTAGAATCCATGATGAAGTGTCTTATTGAACTGGTTTCTAATTACCTGCAAATTGGTCATTCGTATCTGTCATACACAGTCATGTGTCAACCACACAGTTGGAATTGTCTGCGCTTTGTCAGCTTAACAGAGGGTTGGCTGCACCTGCCATCGCTGGACCCAGAATTCATTCTATTCTCGATTATTCTGTGCTTCTGCCCAGAGAAAAATGATGGATCAAGGCAGAGAAGCAGGTAACGGGCCATCTCCAAATGAGCACGTTCAAAGGCAAAGGGCCATCAAAATGTCACAAACTTTTGCTACTAGCCTGTCATTTGAATGCTTTTCCAGCCAAGGGCATCTGCAATGACATTCTCCCCTCTCTGAGCTCCATCAGGAAAGGGGAGACTCCCCGTTAGCCATCACTGGGGACACAGACAAGATTCTGACACAGTGGATTATTCCTAGCACCTCAGGAGTAGTTGGGATGGGTCATGGGTGTCTGTGCACCTTTTAGATAAAGCATTAATAGTCTACCCTGGCCCCAGTAATTCTCTTACATAGTTGGGATTCTGCTTTTACCTTCTTTGTATGCTTTGCATAAACACAACGTGGCTTCTTCACATGATGCTCAAAGCACACTGACCTCCTTGCAAATACGCTCCACTTGGGGATTTTCTTATAGATGCCAGGCAAAATGTCCAGCCCCCAGTTCCAAAGGAAAGAATAACCAAGTGGTCATGAAAACCAAGAAAAATGCAATCATGGTATAATTCCAAGTATCAATAGCGAAAACAATGATACTGGAAAGGGCCAGAAGGAATTAGTAGTAAGATGGCCTGCATTTGTGGCCAGGTGAGAATTTTTCCAGGTGTAATATGTAAGTGATCTTCATAATTCTGCCATCATCTTGAAACACCAGATTTGATTGAAGGCCAAAGCATTCACTGATAGAATCAGGGGTCCCCCAGTTGGCCCACACCATCCTTATGCAATTGCCTATCGAGGTAGTAGGTGTGATCAGGGGGAGTTAGATCACTCTGGGGGGCTTATGCCCACATGCTTGCAGTTTTGGAGTCAATGGGACATTGTGCCCATGATCTGGGCTGTTGGACACAGTCCACAGGAGGTTTTGCTTGGCATGTAAGAAGTCATACAAAATAAGAACTTCTTCCCACAGCTAAAAGGGAGGGAAACCTGGAGAATAGGAGGCCATTTCCACCCATCAAGTGGAAGGTCAACTAGCCAACTCAACAGAGGGTCTGTCTGTTGGGACTCAGAGGTGGTTACATGGTTATGGAAACAGAAGGAAAAGAGTATCTGAGTCTCTTAAACTAAAGGGGGCTTTCTTACATGATTCTCTCATTAGACCAGCCCGCAAAGGACTCTCATTGTGACCAGAGGCCAATGTAGAAATCTGTCAGAATGATGGGTCCTAGGAAGTAGTTGGTTATATCATGGCAAGTCATAATAATGGACTTCCACTTACACTGAGAATTTTTTAGTTCTTCTGAATCACATTAGATATTATAAAACAACTTGGCAATTTTGACTGGTAACTCAGACACTTCACTTTTCAAGTAATCCCCTGGTACATGTGTTTGCACACACACACGGCCATCACAGAAATATCTCATGCTTGCTGTAAGTTTGTCCTTAATTTGGGGGTAGGAAATACTAATGATGAAGAGACTGTCCCTTCTACCAACAGCAAAGCCACCATCCTAGAGCCTGATGACAAGTAGATGACGGATACCGAAGATGCTACCGAAGGTGTAAGAAATTGCGTATCACTATCAACACATTTCAGAAGATGGAGGTATTCATAGTTCAACATTTATTTTATTCATTTAGAGCATTTTAAAATGTTTTATTGAATATGCACGGTAGAAGAGGACATGGGATGAAAAATGAAAATCACCCACTCCATTTTCCATTTCCTTTTACCATATATAGTCCCAAAGGCCACCACCATGAACCATTCCTGCATTTGGCTTTTCTAATGGTTAGCATCCTAATTCCAAATGGCATACTTATACCTCTTTCTTGATATTCAACTTAGGCACTAGCTATGGACTCCTTGCTAAGAAACATGAGGCTTTAGTTGACTTATACTACATCATCCCTAAATTTTAACAATTATCATTTTTAGTTTTTCTCTTGGTCATCTTTGTAAGTTTCAATCTCCCACCTAAATCTCATTTCTTGTTCTATTATTTTCAGACATTATATTAATTTCTTTCCCTAGTACTACGACAACTTTTACCTCACTAGATTTGATCATTTTTGTACTATTTTATGAACATAATTAGCTTTTTCAAGTTTTGTTCACAGGATGGTTCTAACCCTAAAAACAACAAACCCTATTTATGTCATTATGACTTTGTAAGTATTGTTCATTCAAAGCCAGTCAGTATGGTAGGATTTTATTTCCTTCTCTGTGGGTCCAGTGTTATTAACTATAGGTTCCATGAAGGGTCAGTTGCTAAACTCATGTCACATTTTTGTTTCCTTCATATTTAGACAAACACGAGGTTCTGACATAACTTTTTGGGTTTTGGGGGGGATTTTTATTTGCCTTAATTTTTGTTTGTTAAGAAAAGAAACATGACTTTACTAGATCTTCATGATTTACAAACCTCTTAATCATACTATTTCTTGAAGCCTTTTGCTGAACTATATCCTGCAGTAACAGAAAAGGGAATTTGGACATACATTTTCTGAGTACCACAAATCTAAAACTCTATTTGCTTGCATGCATAACAATTTTCTGGATATTGAATATTGGGTTTTAAATTATAGTTCCCAGAATTTTTTATTCCACTATACAAAGTTCCTGATAAGATGTCTGAGGCCAGTATTATTTTTGCTTTTTTGAGGGTGACTTTTTCTTTTCTTCTGAAAGTTCTAGGAGTTTCTCCTGGTGTTTCATGTTCTGAAATCTCTTGAGTCTGAATCAAGGCATAATTCTTTTATTCTTCACCTACTTGGAACTTGGAGTGTCTTTTAGTCTGGAAATAACTATCTTCAGTTTGGGGAAGCTTTCTTCTATCATGTCTTTATTCTTTTAATTTTAATAAAAGCTGTACATTTACATGATTAAAAAAATTAAATAGTTCCACAAGTCTTAAAATGAAGATAACAGTTTCCTTTCTAATCCCCTGGAAGCCACTACTTTCAATGCTTTTAGCTTTCTGGTATTTGCTTCTATATTTCTAAATAGCACACTTAAACTGCTATTTATTATTTGTTTGTTTGTTTTAAAAATATTTACTTCAGGCAATGGACAATAAGGATTTAGCTCTCTTCCTCCACTTCCATACCCTTAAGTATATATTTTTCCTTCCTATTCTTCTGAAAGAATGATGTCATAATTCTTGGACAAATTAATATTTATAATTTGTATTTTTATGGCTGTAACCCTATAGTACATTAAAATTTTCTTTCCCTTCTTTTGCATTCATTGGTTTTCTTACAATGTTTTCTTTTGTTCGCTTAGTTTTTAATGTACCTGTCACAAATCCATCCTCAAACCCTTCAACAGAAGAGAAAATCTCCTTTTTTTAAGGAAGAAAACATAAGCAATTGAAAAAATTCGATATATTGCATGTCTGAAAATGTCTGATAGTCATTCTATCCTAACAGCATGTTCAGAGTTTGACTGAGGCTATAGAATTCTAAGTTAGAAATTATTTTTAATAAGAATTTTGAAGGTTGTCCTCCATTATCATTTAGCTTTTAGCATTGCTATTGAGAAGTCTAATGCAGAGCTAATACTAAGCCTTTTGTATGTGACCTATTCTTTCCCTTTCAGAGCTTTAGTACCTTCTCTTTGTTCCCAGTGTTTTGAAACTTTCCACTGATGTGTTTTGCGTGACTCCGTTTTCACTTATTGTGCTTGGTACTTGGTGAACCACTCGGTCAAGAAATTCATGTCTTTTGTGTCCAGGAAATTTTCTTGAATTGTTTCTTTGGTAAATTGCTCCCCTCTCATATTCTCTCTTCTCTATTTTTTTTTTTAAGATTTTATTTATTCATTTGACAGACAGAGATCACAAGTAGGCAGAGAGACAGGCAGAGAGAGAGGGGGAAGCAGACTCCCCATCGAGCAGAGAGCCCGATGCGGGGCTCAATCTCAGGACCCTGAGATCATGACCTAAGCCAAAGACAGAGGCTTAACCCACTGAGCCACTCAGGCGCCCCACTCTCCTCTATTTTTGAAAGTCATATTATTTAAGCTCTTCTACTTCGGTCTAGTCTGATTTTTTTTTTTTTTTTTTTACTTTTTAACTTCTATTTTCCATTTCTTTGTTGTAATTGTTCTAATTATTGGGAGATTTCCCCAGCCTTCTTTGTAGGCTTCTTTTAAAGTCTTCATTTCAGCTTTTTAATTTTTAAATTCCAAATCATTTTTGTTTTCTAAATATTCATTTATACAGCAATATTCCTTTATCAGCTTTACTGAAGCACAATAATATGTAATTGTCCACATTTAAAAAGTGTACATTGTGATTAATTTTGACAAATGGATATACCCATGAAACCATCACTGCAATCAATATAATAACCATACTCATCACTTTTGAAAGTTTGTCATGCCTTTTTGTAATCCTTTCCTACCCTGCCCTTTGCACCCCCTCATCCCATCCTCCGATAACCACTATTCTGCTCTCTTTCACTGTCGTTTAGTTTTCATCTTCTAGGACTTTATATACATGGAATCATGCAGAATGTACTCTTTTTTGGTTTGGATCTTTTTAGTTAGCATTATGGCTTTGAGATTCACTCATGTTCTATGTATCAATAGATCATTCTTAATTGCTCTATGTATTCCATTGTATATTGCTTATACTACAATTTTTTTATCCATTTTCCTGTTGATAGATATTGGTTTGTTTCCAATTTGAGGTTAGTACAGATAAAGCTGCCACGACCATTCATGTACTAGACTTGATGTGGACATACGCTTTCATTTCTCTTGGGTAAATATCTAAGAGTAGAATGGTTATACCATATGGTAGGTGAGTGCGTTTAACTTTTTCAGGAATTGCCAGTATTCATAATCTATTACTGTGTAACCAATTACTCCCAAAACATTCAGGTTTAAAATAGCATAATGTATTATCTCAGAATGTTTGTGGGTCAGGAATGCAAGCATAGTTTAGCTGAGCGCAGCCAAGGTGTCAGCTAGCACTGAGGTTTCATCTAAAGATTCATTGAGAAAGGATCGGCTTTAAAACTCACTCATATGGTTGTTGGAAGGATTTAGTTTCTTGAGGATGGCTGGATTTAGGATCTCAATTCTTTTTTGGCTGGAGACCTCCTTTAGTTCCTTGCCCAATAGGCCTCTTTGTTATGAGGACTTGCCAGCAGAGGAGAGAGTCTGTTAACAAAATGGAAGTCACAATCTTTTATAACCTAATCCTGGAAGTGACATCCCTTCCATGCTACTGTATTACATTGGTTAAGAGAGGGAATTACTAAAGCCAGACAGCTAGGAAGTGGGGGTCATTTGGAGTCCTGTCAAAATCATGCCAAACAGATTTTAAAAGTGGTTGTATCATTTCACATTCCTGAAAGAAGCATATGAGGTTTCTAGTTACTCCAATGTTCATAGCAGCAATAGCCACAGTCGCCAAACTGTGGAAAGAACCAAGATGCCCTTCAACGGACGAATGGATAAGGAAGATGTGGTCCATATACACTATGGAGTATTATGCCTCCATCAGAAAGGATGAATACCCAACTTTTGTATCAACATGGACAGGATTGGAAGAGAGTATGCTGAGTGAAATGAGTCAAGCAGAGAGAGTCAATTATCATACGGTTTCACTTACTTGTGGAACATAAGGAATAACACGAAGGACATGGGGAGATGGAGAGGTGAAGGGAGTTGGGGGAAATCAGAGGGGGAGACGAAGCATGAGAGATGGCAGACTCTGAGAAACAAACTGAGGGTTTTGAAGGGGAAGGGAGTGGGGGATTAGGTGAGCCTGGTGGTGGGTATTAAGGAGGGCATGTATTGCATGGAGCACTGGGTGTGGTGTGTAAACAATGAATTCTGGAACACTGAAAAGAAATACAATAAAATAAAAATTAAAAAAAAAAAGAATTCTAGTTACTCCTTCCTCACCAACATTTTGAATCATCCGACTTTCTAATTTTAACTATTCTAAAAGGTGTGTAATTGTATCTAATAGGGATTTTAACATACCTTTCGCTACTGAGCATCTTTTCTATCTGCTTATTTTCTATCATATATATATGTATTTCCTTTATACATATATCTATATATACACATGTATTTCATATCTATACATACATACACATATGTATGTATATATATATTTCCTTTTTTCTGGTGAAATGTCTTCTTAAATATTTTGGCCCATTTAAATAATATTGTTTGTTTATTATCACATTTTGAGACTGCTTTATGTGTTCTGGATACAAGTCTTTATCAGATACGGACTTCCAAATATTTTCTCCAAGTCTGTGGTTTATCTGTTTGTTCCCTTAACATCTTTCAAAGAGAAAGAAGAAGTTTCTAGCTTTAATGCAATAAAACTGGTCAGTTTTTCTTACATGGATTATGCTTTTGATACCTTATCTGAGAAATCTTTACCTGACTCAATTTCACAAAGATTTTTTCCTATGTTTTCTTCATCTAGCTTTGTAGTTTTAGGTTTTTACATTTAGGTCTATGATCAAATGTGAGCCAATGATCAAGGTTCTTTTCTTTTCTTTCTTTTTTTTTTTTTTGCATATGTATATTTAATTGTCTAAAGACCCTTGTTGAAAAGATATCCTTTTGGGGCACCTGGGTGACTCAGTGGGTTAAAGCCTCTGCTTTCGGCTCAGGTCATGATCCCAGGGTCTTGGGATGGAGCCCGCATCCGGCTCTCTGCTCAGCGGGGAGCCTGTTTCCTCCTCTCTCTCTCTGCCTGCTTCTCTGCCTACTTGTGATCTCTGTCCATCAAATGAATGAATAAAATCTTAAAAAAAAAAAAAGAAAAGATATCCTTTTCCCCTTGAATTATCTTGGCAATCTTTTCAAAAATCAATTGCCCATGTATGTGTGAGTCTATGTCTGGACTCTGGACTCTCCTCTACTGATCTGTCTTTACACCAACACTATACTACTTGATCACTGTAGATGTATCATGAGTCTTAAAATCAGGTAGTGAAAATCAGGTAGTGTTCTTCTGTTCAAAGATATTTTGGCTCTTCTGGGTCCTCTTCATTTCTATATACATTTTAGAAATACCTCATCAATATCTACAAAACAATCTTCTGAGATTTATGTTGTGATTGTGTTAAATCTATGTATCAATTTGGAGAGATTTTCATCTTAATAATATTGAGTCTTCTGATCCAAGGACAAGGCTTATCTCTCCACTTGTTTCAATCTTCCTTAATTTCTCTCAGCATTATTTTCTTGTATTCAGTATAAAGGTTTTGCCCAGCTTTTCTCAAACTTATTACTAAATAGTTTATATTCTTGATGCTGTTGTAAATGGTATTGTTTTTGGATTTTCTATTTCTAATTATTCATTGCTAGTATATGAAAACACATTTAATTTTTTTTGTATGTTGATCTTACATCCTACAATTTTGTATAATTACTTCTTGGTTCTAGTAGCTTTTTTGTAGACTCATGAAGATTTTTTTACAGACTCGTGTAGACTCATGCAAATGATTATGTCTGCAAAGGAAGACATCCCCCCCCCCAACTCCCAATCTGGATACTTTTTATCTTTTTCTTGCCTTATTAAATGAGCTAGAACTTCCAGGGCAGGGTCGACTAGAAGTAGTAAAGGCAGACATACTGAATTGTTCCTAGCCTTAGAGGGAAAGCATTTGGGTTTGTTTGTTTTTTTAATTTAAAAGATTATTTTATTAGAAGCACAAAGTAATAATCATCAAAGAAACTTTGTGGGGAGCCTGAGTGGCTCAGTTGGTTAAGCATCTGACTTGATTTCAGCTCAGGTCATGATCTCAGGGTTGTGAGATAGAGCCCCATATCTAGCTCCACATTGGGTGTGGAGTCTGCTTAAGATTCTCTCCCTTAAAATACAAATCAAAACTACAATGAGATACCACCTCACTCACACCAGTCAGAATGGCTAAAATTAACAAGTCAAGAAATGACAGATGCTGACGAGGATGTGGAGAGAGGGAAACCCTCCTACACTGTTGGTGGGAATGCAAGCTGGTGCAACCACTCTGGAAAACCGTGTGGAGGTTCCTCAAAAAACTGAAAATAGAGCTACCCTATGACCCAGCGATTGCACTACTGGGTATATATCCTAAAGATACAAACGTGGTGCTCCGAAGGGGCACATGCACCCGAATGTTTATAGCAGCAATGTCCACAATAGCCAAATTATGGAAAGAACCTAGATGTCCATCAACAGATGAATGGATAAAGAAGATGTGGTATATATACACAATGGAATACTATGCAGCCATCAAAAGAAATGAAATCTTGCCATTTGTGATGACATGGATGGAACTAGAGGGTATTATGCTTAGCGAAATAAGTCAATCGGAGAAAGACAACTATCATATGATCTCCCTGATATGAAGAAGTGAAGATGCAATGTGAGGGGGTTGGGGGGTAGGAAAAGAAAAAATGAAAGAAGGTGGGATTGGGAGGGAGACAAACCATAAAAGACTCAATCTCAAAGGGTTGCTGCGGGGAGGGGGGACGGGAGAGGGTGGTGGGGATATGGACATTGGGGAGGGTATGTGCTATGATGAGTGCTGTGAAATGTGTAAACCTGGCGATTCACAGACCTGTACCCCTGGGGATAAAAAAATTATATGTTTATTAAAAAAAATTAATTAAAAAAAAAGATTCTCTCCCTTTCCTCTGTCCCCTTCCCCCACTTGCACATTCTCTCTCTCTCTCTAAAAAAAAAGCACAGCAAAGCAAAGCAACTTTATGAGGGTGAGTCAAAGTCTTCTAACAAAACACAGCATACTGAAACAATACTGTGCCTGCTTTCCTTTTTTTTTTTTTTTTAATCGACTTTAGTTTTCAGGGCAATGTTAGGTTCACAGCAAAAATGAGTAGAAAGTACACAGTTCACCTATACCTCCTATGCCGACACATATATAGCCTTGTCCACAATCAACATCCTGCACCATAATGGCACATTTGTTACTGCCTTTTTACTGTCCCCATTGTTTTTTATTTTTCCAGAATGTTGTATATTTGGTATCATATGGTAAGTATCCTCTTCAGATTGGCTTCTTTCACTTAGTAATATGTATTTAAGTTTCCTCTATATCTTTTTCAGCCCTTTGTTCTTCTCTTCAAAGATGTTTTTGGGTATTTTGGGTCCTCTTCATTTCTACATAAATCTTAGAAATAGCTCATCAATATCTACAAAACAATCTTTTGGGATTTTACTGAAGGACCCATTGGTTGCTCCCAAGTCTTGAATTATGAATAAAGCTGTTATAGATCCATGTACAAGTTCTGTGTGGACATAATTTTTCAACTCGTTTGGGTAAATAAATACCAAGGAGTGCAATTGCTAGATTATATGATAAGTGTATGTTTAATTTTGTAAGAAACTCCCAAAATGTCTTCCAAAGTGGCTGTACTATTTTGAATTTTCACCAGGAGTGAATCAGAGTTCTTATTATCTCACATCTTTGCCAGAATTTGTTGTTGTCAGTGTTTTGAATTTGGATGCTAATAGGTTTGTTGTTTTAAGCATTGAGATTTAAGTATTGAGATTTCACCATTAAGTTTGAAGTTAGCTATAGATTTTTCATAGATGCCCTTTATGAGATTGAGGAAATTCTCTTCTATTTCTAGTTTATTGAGAGTTTTTATCAGGAATGGATGTTGGATTCTGTTACATCCTTTTTTTTCTTTTTTTTTGCATAAATTGAGATGGTCATGTGATTTCTCTTTTTAGTTTGCTAATGTGATGAATTACACTGATTTATTTTCAAATGTTAAGCATTGCATTCCTGGGATAAACACTATTTGGCAATGATGCAGTACTTCAAATTTTTTGTTAGATTGAGTTGACTGAATTTTGTTAAGTTTGTTTTTTTAATTGAAACTTTATCTTTTCAGTGTTGTTAAGTATTTTTGCATCAATTTTCATAAAGGATATTTGTCCAGGGGCACCTGGGTGGCTCAGTGGGTTAAAACCTCTGCCTTCAGCTCAGGTCATGGTCTTGGGGTCCTGGGATCAAGCCCCGTATTGGGCTCTCTGCTTGGCAGGGAGCCTGCTTCCCCCTCTCTCTCTGCCTGCCTCTCTGCCTATTTGTGATCTCTCTCTTTCTCGCTGTCAAATAAATAAATAAAATCTTTTTTAAAAAAGGATATTTGTCTGTATTTTTATTTTCTTGTAACATCTTTGCCTGGTTTTGGTATCAGGGTGGTGCTGGCCTCATAAAAAGATTGGAAAATATTTCCTCCTCTTCAATTTTCTGGGAGAGTTTGTGTAGAATTGGTATTATTTCTTCCTTAAATGCATGGCAGAATATACCAGTGAAGCCATCTGGGCCTGCAGTCATCTTTTTGGGAAAGTTTCTACTTACAAATGAAATTTCTTTAATAGGTCTATTCATATTCAGATTATGTATTTATGAGTCAGATGATCTGTTTCAGAGTCAGATTATTTCTTTTAAAATTTTGTATTGTGATAAAATATTCATAACATACACTTTACCATTTTAAACATTTAAGAGTATAATTAAATGGTATTAAGCATATTCACAATGTTCTCTAACCATCATCACAACCTATGTCTATCTATGCATCTGTCTTTTTTATCATTCCAAACAGAAACTCTATACCTATTAAACAGTAAATCAACCTTCCCCCATCCCCCTGCTCCTGCCAGTCCCTGGTAATCTCTATTCTTCTCTATGAATTTGCCTATTCCAGGTACCTCATGCAAGTGGAATTATACAATATTTGCCCTTTTATATATGGCTTACTCATTTAGCATAAAATACTCAAAGTTCATCCACACTGTAGCATGTATCAGAATTTTACTGCTTATTAAAGTGATTTCTCTTTGACAGGGTTTTGATAGCTTATGTTTTGCAAAGGATTTGTCTCCTTCATTTAAATTTTTGAATTGATTAACAAAGTTGTTAATAATGTTTCTTAATTTTCTTTTAATATCTATAAAGTCTATAGTAATGTCACCTCTCTCATTCTTAATATTGGGAATTCTTCTCCCCCTTTTTTTTTCCTGATACCCCTGGCAAGAGTTTCTCTGTTTCACTGACTCTATAAAAACCAACCAACCAAACAAACAAACAAAACGAAACTTTTGCTTTCATTGATTTTTTTGTTTTTCTATTCTCTCTTTTGATTTAATTAAACTCTTACCTTTATTGTTTCTTTTCTTCTGCTTTGAGTTCAATTTGTTCTTCTTTCTCTTACTTCTTATGGTATAAACAGAAGTAATTTATTTGAGACTTTTTTCTCTAGTGCAAGCATTTGGTACTAAAAATTTCCCTATACATATTGCTTTCATTGCATCTCATAAACTTTGATGGGTTGCATTTTCATTTTGATTCAGTTCACTTTGGATTTCTTCTTTGATATGGGTTATTTTTAAATGCATTATTTAATTCCCAATATCTGGGTATATTCCAGCCATCTTTGCATTACTGACTTTTTATTTAATTCCAATGTAGTCAGAGAACATACTTTGTTTGACTTAAACCTAGAGATTTTTTTATTACCAAGAATATAGCCTATATTAGCAAAATTTTGCACTGCAAAATAATGTGTATTCTTTCATCAGGTGTAATGTTCTATAAATAGCAATTAGATCATGTTGGCTGAATGTCTTGTGCAAGTCTTTTATATCTTTGCTGAAATATCTAACTATACTTTGGATTTGTCCAGTACTTCTTACAGTTCTATCCACTCTTATTTTATATATTTTGAAGCTCTGTTGTGATGTACATTAATGTTTATGTTTGTTTTGTATACTCTTCATAAATTGCCTCCTTTATTATTATGAAATTACCTCTTTATCTCTGATAATATTTTTTGCTCTGAAATTTAATTTATTTGATAGCCACTCCTGATTTCTTTGGATTGGCATTAGAATAATACACCTTTTGTCTGTTTTTCACCTTTTATGCGTTCTTCTAACTTTTATTTTTAACTCATTCCTGTCTGTAGTTTAATGTGTTTCTTATAGGAAGAATATGGTTTCCTTGTGGTTTTTTAAATCCATTTTGACTGTCTCTGACTTTTGATTGGGGGTGTTTATGCCATGTACATTTAGTATGATTATTGATAAAGCATATCAAAACCCAAACAGGGTTTCAATATATCATCTTGTTATTTGTTTTCTATTTGTTCCATCTTTCCTTTGTTCTTGTTTTCTTCCTCTGTCTTTTGGATTGAGTATTTTTTTTTAAGATTTTGTTTATTTATTTGATAGAGATCACAAGCAGGCAGAGAGGCAGACAGAGAGAGAGGGGAAGCAGGCTCCCTGCTGAGCAGAGAGCCTGTGGACTGAGTATTTTTAATATTTAATTTTTTCTCCTTTCTTGGCTTATTAGCTATAACTCTTTGTTTTTTTATTTTAGTGATTGCTTAAGGGTTTATTGTGTACATCTTTAATGTACCATAGTTTAACTTAAAGTCATATTATGCTATTTTATGGATAGCATAAGAAATTTATAATAGTATAATTCCATTCTCCCTCTCCTGAACTTTGTGCCATTGTTCTCCTACCTGATATATTTATTATAAACTTTATCAACTATGGTTACCATTTCCATATTTAAAAATTAAATAATATTTTTAAAACAAAAAATAAGTCATATTTATTCACATATGTATCATTTATGATGCTCTTTCTTTCTTTCTTTCTTTCTTTCTTTCAAGATTTTATTTATTTATTTGACAGAGATCACAAGTAGGCAGAGAGGCAGGCGGTGGGGGGGGGGAAAGCAGGCTCCCTGCCAAGCAGAGAGCCCAATGTGGGCTCAATCCCAGGACCCTAGGATCATGACCTGAGCCAAAGGCAGAGGCTTAACCCACTGAGCCATCCAGGTGTCCCGATGCTCTTTATTTCTTTATGCAAGTTCAGTTTCACATATAGGACCATGCTCTTTCTCTATCTATGACTTAAAACTCTTATAGTGTGTCTGTTGGTGATAAATTATTTCTGCTTTAGTATATCCAAAAAAGTCCTCATTTTGCTTTTGTCTTTGAAGTATATTTTCATTAAGTATAGGATTCTAATTTGACAGTTTTTTTTTTTTTTCTTTCGGTACTTAGATATGTTGCTCTACTGTCCTCTGACTTGCTTTGTTTCCAAAAAGAGGTTGCTAACACTTTCATCGAAATGCAATGTATTTTTTTTTCTGGATGCTCTTAAGATTTTCTCTTTATTTCTGATTTTAAGCGATTTGATTATGATGTGCCTTTGTATGGTTTTCTTTATGTTTTTGGGATTTAGTGACTTCCTTAGACCTGTGGATTTAAAAATTTCTTTTTTTTTTTAAGATTTATTTATTTATTTGACAGAGACACAGTGAGAGAGGGAACACAAACAGGGGAAGTGGGAGAGGGAGAAGTGGGCTTCCTGCCGAGCAGGGAGCCAGATGTGGGGCTTGATCTCAGGACCCTGGGATCATGACCTGAGCTAAAGGCAGACATTTAATGACTGAGCCACTCAGGCACCCCTGGATTTATAATTTTCATCAAGTTTGAGAAATTAGGGCCATTATTTCTTAAAATACTTTTTCTGTCTCTTACCCCCACTTCACCCTGCTCTCAACACCTTCTCAAGTGGGGATTATATGTATAATAATTGTTCCATGGTTCACTGATGCTACATTCAGGGTTTTATTTATTTATTCATTTGGATCATTTTTTGTTATGTTCTCAAGCTCTTCTTCTTTTTCAGTGTCTAATATGTTGTATTTTTCATCTTTTGAATTTTTGACTTTTTTTTTAATGTCTCCGATATCACTACATAGCATGTTACATCTTTCCTCTACCTCCTTGAACATAATGGAATATGTCTACAATAACTGTCATCTACTTTTATCATCATGGTCATTTCTGGGTTTGTGTATATTGATTTTTCTCTTCATTATGGGTTATATTTTCTTGCATGTTTGATAAGTTTTTAGATGATTCCAGACATTGTGAATTTTATCTTATTGGGTAATGAATGTTGTCCTACTTATATAAATATTCTTAAACTTTGTTCTTCCGTGCAGTTAAGTTACTTGGGAACAGTTTGATATTTTTGAGGTTTTAAGATATATTTTGCTAGGCCTCACCAGAGCAAACTTTGCCCCACTACTAAGGCAATACCTTTTTGAGTACTCTACCCAATTCCCCATGAATCATGAGATTTTCTACTCTGACTGGTGACAGTATGAACTATTCCCAGCCCTGAGTAAGTTTCAGAGTTGCTCTTTCTGTCCTTTTGGGGTAGTTCTTTTCTAGCCTCATGTCATTTCCTCACAAGCATCCACTTATCAGTACTCACCTGAAGATCCCTGGGGGTCTTTAAAGATCTCCAAAGCTCTCTACCTCTTGCAGTTCTCTCTTCTTCAATATCTGCCCAGTGAACTCAAGCTGCTTTGACCTTGCCAGGCGTGCAGCCCAGTCTCTCCAACTCAGAGAAGCCACCAGGCCCAACCTGAGTTCCTCCTCCCTGTGCAAACTCTCTCCAGGCAGTACTCTGGGCCGACCTGACGACTCACTTCTTTTGTTTCCCCTCTCTCAGTTATCATTCTCAATGTTGTCTGATGTTTAATGTCTTAAGGTCAGTTTCATATATTTTTTTCAGATTTTCAGTTGCTTCAAGAGGGTGGACAAATCACGTTCCTATTACACAATCATCAGCCAAAACAGACATACAGTAATCTTGCTTGATGGGTAAATTTAATTCTGAGATTTCAGTTATTTTTTTAAGTTTTCTTCTGCTTGTTGCATTTTTTTCTTTTTCAGGTTTCATTTTTCTTTCTGTTTCTGCTTGTCTTCTTTCCTGCTATAGGCTTTCTTCACGTGTTGAGTAATCCTTGCTTGTTTGCAATAATATTTTGCACATGTGAGGGAGGCCCTAAGAATCTGACCTACAGGGCTTGCCAAGTACTGGGATTCACAATGGGTGACCTGGTTGAGCTGTTTTATTGGGGAAGCCCCAGTTGTCAATATCTGGATATCTTATCTCTTTTCCTGCTTTGAGTCCCCCAAGGGAAAAAATTCTTCATTCTGAATTTTTAAAAACATTTTTATTTGCAGTTATTCTGTGCAGAATTTACTCCCAGGCCATAAGTTTTCATTTCTTCAGTTTCTTCTGGGATATCTTTTTCTTCTGTGCAACCTCCTCTTCTGGTATAGGAACAATCTGCTCTTTTTCAGTAAGGATCATCTCAATATGGCAGGGAGAGCTCATGTATGGGTTAATCTGACCATGAGCCCTGTAAATTCTACACCGCATCTTGGGGACTTTGTTCACCTGAATGTGCTCAATGACCAGAGAATCGACATCTAAATCCTTAAGTTCAGCATTATTCTCTGCGTTTTTAAGCATGTGCAGTAAAAATTCAGCACTCTTTTTGGGCCATCGACCCTGTGTCCAGCCCCACTGTTTGGCTTGGGCACACCTACCATCTCCACCATTGTAGCGATGGAATGGCACACACTGCTTCTGCAAAGTGACGTCTTTCAGATACTTGGTGGCTTTTCAGATATGCATACCCTGCCTGGGCAGTTTCGCATGTGTTCTTAAAGTGAACACAGACATTTGAACCTCTTGATTTGCATGATTTTGTAGGGTTTTCTGGGTCAAGCAAATAGCGAACCATTTTCAAAGGTCACCCCAGGCCACCGAGTGGAAGAGCTCTCCTGCATTTTTTGTATCTAGGTTACCAGTGTTTCTGGAGCAGAGGCAAGTAAGGGAACTGAGAAGTCTCAGCCTTTGGTATGTAGACTCTGTCCTAACCTCTCCTTTTTAGTTTTGGAACCTTACCTTCTTAGTGCCTGGTGTTCCCGAGTCTAGAGTTTCCATGGTTTAGCTTCTCATAGTAGAAAGCTCTGACCTGCTGAGAAGGGAGGGTGCTGGTAATTTGATGATGGTAACAGGGTGAGGGAGGGGATCCTGGGAAATCTGTCTACTTCTTGTATAGATTTTCAACCATTCTTGCTCATTTGAACCTCTCTCAATCCCTTCATTGAGAGTTAACTTAATGCTTACAACTCCTGAGCCCTCTTCAGTTTCTGGAATTTCCCAGAGCTATTGTAGGTTCCACATTTCTCTGGTCTGTTAACATTTACCACTATCCAACTGCCCCCCAGCTTCTGATTATGTGGATGGAAAAATCACTTCTAAATTTCTCTGAGGATACTAACTAGATTTGTCAAGATGTCTCTGGTTCCCGGGTTGTCATTTTTTTCTAGGGAGCCAGATATTCCTTTCAGTCTTCTTGGTCTTTTTCTTTCAAATGGCCAGCTTTCCCATGGGCCTAGTTATCCTTGGCCTTCTGTTCATATTTTAGGATGAAGGACATTCTGTTTTCCCTCCCTTCTCCTATGGTCCTCTGCCCTATTTCTTATATTCCACATATAAATGAAACCATGATAATTGTCTTTCTCTAATTGACTTATTTCCCTCAGTATAATACCCTCCAGTTCCAACTACGTTGATATAAATGGTAAATATTCATCTTTTCAGATGACTAATATTCCACCATATGTATATAATATACACCCTATACCATGTCTTCTTCATCCATTCATCTGTCGATGGGCATCCCAGCTCCTTCCACAGTGTGGCTACTGTGGACATTACTGCTATGAACACTGGGGTGCAGGTGCCCCTTGGGATCATTACATTTGTATCTTTTGGGTAAATACATAGTAATGCAATTGCTGGGTCATAGGGTAGCTCTATTTTTAACTTCTTGAGGAATCTCCATACTGTTTTCCAGAGTGGCTGCACCAGCTTGCATTCTCATTCTCACCAACAGTGTCAGAGGGTTCCCCTTTCTCTGCATCCTTGCCAACATTTGTTGTTTCCTGTCTTGTTAATTTTAGCCATTTTGACTGATATAAGGTAGTATCTCATTGTGATTTTGATTTGTAGTTCCCTGATACCAAGGGACGTGGAGAATTTTTTCATGTGTCTGTTAACAGGCCGTACTCTTGAGTTAAGGAAAGTCCTGAGTAGAGGCAACCTATGTGGAGAGGGCCTTGCAAATCAGTAGACTTTGTTTTAGGGTTCACAAATAGCATTTTGGTGCTCTTGGGACCATCTCTGGACATTAGAATAGGAAGCACCAATACCTACGTTAAGCACCATGGATCTCCTTGGCCAAATGTCTTTAGGAAGAACCTTCTGCTTGGTTAGTTTGTCAGTTTGCCTAGGGATAAACATCTGATTATCAGTGTCTCCCTGTGAAATGGGGAGGGGTCTGGGGAAAGGAGTGATTGACACAACTGTTTTGTTAACAAACCTTTCATTAAACATCCTCTTTGATTTCTTTTTTCACTTTCAGCTGTGATCCTACAGCCTCTCCATACTCTGTTGGGAGCGTTGGCCACTGCTATGAGCCTACCACCATGTCGCTGTGCACTCATACTTGGCTCTGTCCCATTGGTTATCTGTGCCCTCTGCTCTCTATCTCCCTGTATCCATTTTAATGTCTTGTTTACCTATAACCCCTTCTTTAACCCCCCCCTTCCTGTTTTGGGAGATTATTGCATTTTGTACCTCTTTATTGGGATTTGGAAGAAAAAAAAAATCCATGTGTAAAATCCACCATCTTAAATCAGAAGTCTGTTTTCCCCTAGTTTTATGAGCCCTTAAGCTTCCACAGAATAAACACATAATTGCTTTTTTCTTAACCCAGGAAAACATCTAAGTTGGAGTCAATGAACCTTCCAAATTCTTGAGCCAACCAGTGCAATGTCTCTGTGATGCACAGACTTTATGTCTACCAAATTTATGGGGGTAGCGTAGTCACCTGGGATGGATCGGAAGCCAGATATACTGTAACAAGATCTCTGACTCCCAAGGATTACAAAATGCCAAATTATGACAATGTAGACCCCATAAAGAAACTGAAGCTGCATCTTGGAGTCTGAGTTAGAGCCTGAGCATACTGGTCCTTGGGTGATCCTATCTCACAAATAATACATTATTTGAGGCCCTGTCCTGGAGGGGGATTGCTGCAATATCTATGTAAGGGACCTGTTGTTCAGATGTCTGTAGCTCCAACCCATCATCCTGGTGCTGTGGTTTCACTGACACCAGAGTCCCCATGGGTGATGTATCATACATCAGGGGAATGTTCCCTGGAGAAAAGAAAAGATCTGCAAGAAAACTCTTAATAATTACTGGGGGAAAAAATTGCCACCATGCTGCATATAAAAAGTCACTCTCTCCCCCACAAGTAGAAGAGAATATAGATACTCACTTTGCTTCTCCCAGATCATCTCCTGCACTCATACAATATGTTTAGATGTAAGTAAGAGTAATTCTTCAATCCACCCTCCAATTAAAAAAAAAAAATTCTGTATTCCCTGAGTATCTCTGAACCTCCACAGATTTAAAGATGGATAAGCATTAAAATGTCACAATCTCCTAGACTTGGTGCTTTTAAATTTCCTGTTTCACAACTCCTGAGATGTAATTTCAAGTGCAAAAATATCTGTCAGGGAGGATATTAAACAACGCCACACCTTCAGCTGTTCGGTCTTCAGCTATTTACAGATATGTTTCAAAAACATACCATTTAAATATGAACAGCAACTTCCTGTTAAACTTTGGCTGTAGAAACCGGCAAGAAATATGGCTCCCGGTGGTGAGGGAGGAAAAAATAGTTTCTGTATACAAAGCCTTAACATAATAAACAAGCAGAAGAACTTCCTGATAAATAGCGCCAAGCAAACATTCATATCCTTGCCTCCGCTGTATTCAAAATATTTTTACTAGACCAAGTGCAAAGTATTATTATCATTAATATTAAGTTTATCCTTTTTGGAACTGATCCAGGCTCCAGTTCTACCAGAAGGTCTGGTAGGAGCCAAGGGTATGGACGTTTATCATGGCAGTTACTTTGGTTTTAATTTTCTTCATATAAATGTTGCAGAGCTATGGATGGATATTAACATTACTGTGCTTGATGAAATCCACGCCCATCAGCCTCTGGGGCCCTGCAGCAGCCACCCCACAAAATCATCAAAATGGAAATTCCCAGGCAGTAAACAGACAGATCCAGTGACAGTCTCTGAAGGCAGCGCCAGGAAGCTGGGCAAGGACAGTCGCAAAGACATCTGGGTCCCCACAGGTTCCTTCTAGCCACCTGGGAACCCAACGAGGGCAGGAACATAAACACCCAGGACCCAGGACCTTACAGAAACCACTCATTTGTGTTCTCTTCATTCGCCAAAGCAAAATGCAAATCTGGTTGTTCTCTTTGTTTAAACCAAAAATGAAACACTTTTTAATTGATATGTTACATATATGCAGACAAGTATACACATCTGATGAACGTTCATAAACTGAATCTAGCCCTGTAAACAGCCCCCAGACTGAACCACAGAACATGAGCAGCCCCCAAGGAGGCTCGTGTTTTTTTCATTTCCCCTTACAGTCACCACCTATCCCTGCTCCAAGGGTGACCACTCCCTGGGCACCCTTTTTTACATATATTCCCAAACGGGAACAGGAATTCCAGAAATTAGTCGAAGTAAATTTACTTCAGTGTACTGGAATCGAGGACACAAAACCCACACATGACAAGGAATGATGTCCCCAAGAATCTTTTTCAGCATTCCTCTGGGATAGGTGAAGGCTTTGTGTTGGGGGAAGGAGAAAAGCAAGGGGAGACGAGGGAAGAGATGTGGGAGAGGCAGAATCCCATAGGATGTCAAATCCCTTCTGGCCAGATGGGCTGGCAGGCTGAGAGGACACCAGGATGAGGTGGCAGCCTCTGAGTTTCATGTCTCAATCTACCACTGACCACCTCGTTCAGCAAGAACCTGGACAGCAAATGTATCTTGTTTGGACACCACCAGACCACCCCGATGAGCTCTGACTATGGCCCATTGCCCTTGCCAACCCCAAACTGCACCTCCCTGGGAAAGCCACAGCCCTGACCTTGGGAAGCTTAGAGTCAAGCTGGGAAGCAGGCAATGGGGTCAACATCACCCAGTGCAGGGTGAGGCATTTGTGATAGGCAGGCACAAAGCTCACTGCAAGGGCTTGTTTGTCTATGTATTACTGTAACTATTGAACACATGTTTCCCGAGTGAACCAACATATGAATGAATGAATGAACAGAATACCTCCCATCTTGCCTGAACTGGGAGCATGCCTGATAGCCAGCTGGCTTAACCTGCAAAAGAATGACAAATTAGAGGACCAGAAAGCCTGAGTAGCCTTCTCATGGGGCCAGCTGAACTATAGACAGTGCTCAAGGAGGAGCTCTTGTCAAGGTGAGGCTCCTGGACCTACCAGGGACTCCAGGTACCAGAGGATCCAATTAATGCTGGCTCAGGTAATAAAGACGTTTTGTTGATTCATACACACATGCACAAAACAAAAATTCGGGAGGTAGGTAGTTTCCAGGTGTGCTCAGTTCCCCTCGATGTACTGAAGGCTTCTCTTCTATCCTCCTACTCTGTTCCCTCAGCTGTTGGTGCCCCAATAAAGACACGATGTTCTTCGTGTCATCAAATGCTTCTCAGCTTTTATTAAAGAGGGAAAAAGCAAATGACCCCCTATTTCTCATTGCTAAATATGATCACCTGACCTACAGGGAGGCTGGGAAGGGGAGGATCTGGTCACTGTCCGAAGCCACTCTCCCCAGATCTTTGGGGGCACAGGGAACATAACTAGAATCTGTCGGCACATCCGAGAGCCTCCAAGAGCTAGTGTGGCCCATCCGGTGAAGAACACAGGAGTCTGATGGCCAGGACTGTTGTGTGTCCTTGAGCAAGTCACCTGAGATTTTGACGTCCTCTTTGTTCCAAGGGCACAGGTGGAGAGCAGAACTGGTAAATTCTTCCCAGTCTTGAAATTCAAGGCTCCATATTTCTGTTCCCTCTTCTCGGATGATATGCCCCAGTGGAATGGTGTTAGCTTGTTCCACGATGACAAGCTTGTGAAGAAAATCTTTCTAAAAACATAGCTCATGTATTGCAGGTGGCATTGCTGCATATTCTGGAAATTATGTTAGTTGTCTATAGCACACAAAGAAGAACAACACAGTATAAAGATTGTTGTACTATGGGTTGAATTGTGTCCCCGAAAAAGATATGTTGAAGTCCTAACCCCCAGTGCCTGTGAACGTGACCTTATATGGAGTTAGGGTCTTTGCAGATGTGATCAACTTAGGATGAGGACATACTGAATTGAGGGGGACCCTAATCCAACATGACTGGTGACCTTCTAAGAAGAGGAGAAGACAGGGACACTCAGGAAGAAGGCCAGGTGACAGTGGAGACAGAGATTCAAGCACTGCAGCTGTGAGTCAGTGAACATCTGGAGCCACCAGAAGCTGGAAGAAGGAAGGATGGATTCTCCCCAGAGCCTTAGAGGCAACGGGCCCTGCTGACAGGGACTTTGGACTTCTACCCTCCAGGACTGTGAGACAGCAAATTTCTATTGTTTTAAGCTACCCAGCTTGTGGTCTTTGTTAGAGCAGCCCTCAGAACTAACACAGATAATACTAATACTATTCAAATATCCAGGCCTTAGTAGGACACCGAGGCGTAGTCTGTATCCTTCTCCATATTCCAGGAAACAGGTAGGACAACAATGCAATGGAATTTGTCTTTACCCCAGGTCAACGTCACCAGCAACCCTCAGGGAGAGGTAGTAAGGTGGAGGAGTTAAAAGCCAGGGCTCCAGTGCCTGAATTCAAACCCTTCTCTGTCCTATACTAGCTGTGTGACCTTGGGCAAGTCACTTCACTTCTCTGTGCCGCAGTAGCCTTGTCTATAGATAAAGGAAATAAATTTGGGTCTAGCGAGGGGTAAATGAATTAACATGTGTAAAAGGTCTAGAACAATGCCTGGCGCACAATGAGTGCTTGCTGAGAACAAAAGTTGTCATGCCATAGATGTCTTGCCCGTCCCCTTGTTTACAGCCTAGCTACAGTGGGTCACTTAATGGACTCCTTTAAAGCAAAAATGGGTAGACAAAGCTAGAAAAGATCAAGCCAGTATCTGGAGTTATAGCAAGTTCAAAAGTCAAAGCTAGATAATAAAAGCCAAGAGCAAAGTGTGTACAGAGTCAGGACCAGGATATACAATGTACTGGAAATGCCAGGGGATGGGCTGGAACTCAGATGTTGGAGGACAAGACAGGTATCTGCACATCCTGGCAAGCAAGACCTGGAGGTAGGAAGAGGGGGAGCCCAGCATCCAGCTCCCTGGCAGAGGGTAAAACACAGGGCCCTTGACTGCCTGGCTGTTCTTGGTGGAGGTGGAGGGCTTAAGGAAATCCCAAACAAGGGATAGTTGGGGCTGCTGCCAAAGAGGTGCCTGTGCAGGACACAGCACCATGAACTTCCACCCAAATGGGAAGTGGTTACTGGTTGGGTAGGATCACTTGGCTATGGGTTACCAGGGATGTGAGTGTCTGACAATGGTGGCTGACCCCTCCTGCTGGTTCCATCAGACATGCCATGGGCTACTAGGGTTACCCCTGCTGTCCGGCTTCCATGCTCAGTTAGACAAGGCCCAGGGCCACCCAGCTGCACACTAGTCATAGCCCAGGAGAGAGAAGCCATGGGTCTGAGGAATAGCCAGTTTGCTCTTCTCAGGGCATCTGAAGCTGTCCCCAGCCTTACTTTTCTTCCCTGAATGAGCGAGAAAGAGAAGGCAAATGTACCTTTGGCCAAAAGTGTAAATTTGAGAAGTAAAGCAAACAACATCTAATTTGTCAAGATACACACAGCCTCGTGGTGGTTACTGTAAGACAAACAGGCCCAGAAAAATCCCTAGCAGCCTTTTACAGGTCATGGAAACAAAACTCTGTGTAAATACCTTTGGAAACAAATGGCAAAAGATAAAAACAAAATACAGCACAAAACTGTTCAGAGGCAATGGGGCAGCCAACCCCCTCCAGGGGACTCTGTCTGTGATGTAGTTCTGGGGTTCTTGGCTTTGTTTCTGTTCTTGAAAACTTGTTTATTCACCATTTATTCACCGCCATAACTCTTGGTAATATGTTTTATCTTTATTTCCTCATTTGTCATCTTCAATCTCCTGATTCTGCACTATTAAAAAATAAGCATTTCATTCATTTCTGCTAATCCCACCTCCCCCAAATCATGAATTTTAGTTTTTCTATTTGTGACACAGACACCTCTAAACATGGTGTTGACCATATATTGCTTTCCCATCCACTGTAGACAGTGCTGAGTGTTCCCCATCTCCCCTCTCCTGCCTCCGTCTCTCCCTCCATCCATTGGGTTCTCCTTTTACAATATCAAAGATTTACAATATTCTGTTTGACAACCGTAATTAAGTTTTCTTTTCTTTGTTAAGTTTTATCTATGTGTCAAAACAAGTAAATGACATTTGCATTTTTATAACCCTGTAAGTGCTATTCCTAGCAGACAAGTTGTTTCCTTCTCTATAGGCCTGATGGCTTTTCCAGACCACACAAAGGAGAATGATTTGAACATCAGGGTCAAATGGATTCTTTTTCTTATGTGCATTCATGTTGCTCAAGATCGTGCCACATTTTTAGTTTGTTCATTATTAAACAGTCCCTTTTGTAAACAACTTTATGTTTTTTTCCTAAATATTCTAATTGCTTTTCTTTTTTCTTATGGACAAAGAATACCTGCTTCCCAATTCTCAAGCTTTTCAATCCTGCCATCTGTGTTATTTATTTGTCCATGGGCATAGCTCCAAAATTGTCGTTCTATATTCCCATCTGTACTGCCAGGGCTGGAGGTCTATGAGCTATATTTCCCAGGAACGTTCTGTTAGTAAACGGCACTAGAGGCTGCTGGATGAGAGAAAGCATTTCCCCTGCTCTGTTCTGGTGGCAGCATCTGTATGTGACCACAATCTGTGGATTGGTGGTAGGTGTGACAATAGTGGAGGAGCTGTGGGTTCCATGCTCTGCAGCAGCAGCCAGAGGGCTAGCTCCTGGCTTCCAGCTGAGTGGCAGAAGTACTCACAAGCTCTAGATAACCCCACTTTCCATTCCAGGCCTATGCCTACTGATCTCTGGGAATTAGGGACTGAATTAGGTCTCCCCAAAATTTATGTTAAAGCTCTAACCTCCAATATGACTCTATTAGGAGATAGAGTCTTTAAAAAGATAATTAAGGTTAAATGAGGTCATAAGAATGGAGGCCTTATCCTGTATGATCGTTGTTCCTGTAGGAAGAGGAAGAAACACCGGAAATCTCTCTCTCTCTCTCTCTCTCTCTGCACAAATGCATAAAGAAAATTCTTTGTGAGGACTCAGTGAGAAGCTGGCTATCTGTAAGCCAGGAAGAGGGTTCTCACCAGAAGAAAACATGCCAACACCTTGATCTTGGACTTCTAGCCTCAAGAACCCAGAGAAAATACTGGCTAAGCCACTGATTCTGGAGGGTTTCTTTTATGTAGACCAAGCAAATTAATACATTGAATAATAGCAATTTCTGATTTTTATTCCTCTGCCTTTCAATGTTTTCTTTTCTCTTTACTTTTTGAAGATTCTATTGACATTTCTTCAAGCTCATTAATTCTCTCCTTGGCCATGTGCAGTCTATTGATGAGCCCATCAAAGGCATTCTTCATTTCTGTTATGGTGTTTTGATTTCTAGCATTTCTTTTGGATTCTTTCTTAGAGTTCTCATCCCTTTGCTTACAGTACCAATATGTGCTTGCATGGTGTCCATGTCTTCCATTGGAAGCTTTAGCATATTAATCATAGTAGTTTTGAAGTCCTCATTTGATAATTCCAGAATCTCTGCCATATCTGAGTCTTGTTTTGATGCTTGCTCAGCCTCTTTAAATTCTATTTTTTGTCTTTTAGTATGCCTTGTAATTTTCTGTTGCAAGCTAGACATGATATATGGGATAGAAGGAACTGAGATGAGTAGGCTTTTACTGTGAGATTTTATGTTTACCTGGCTAGAAGTTAGGTTGTGTTTATTGTTTGCTGTAGCTGTAGGGGTCTGAGGCTAAAAATTCTTCTGGTGTCCTTGTTTTTATGTCTCTTGATGTTTTGGGGTCTCCCTGGAGACTTCTTAAATAAAGTCTGAGATGTGCAATTCCTTCAACTGTATTTCTTGGTTATTATCCAGGAGCCCTGCTGATGTGATGGTAAGGTGTAGAAGAGGGGAAGCATCCCATAATCTTATGGTCAAGTTTCAGTCTTTTAGTAAGCCTATGCCCAGTGGCTGTGACCTTCTCAAGTGCCCCTCAGTCCCCCTACCCTCCCCACCTTAGGTGAAACAGAAAGGCTGAAGGGACTGGAATTGGGTACTTCCCTCCTCCCATATTGGTTAAGCTCTAACATAAGTTGGTTAGGCTCTAGCAAAATAGTTTCTCTTGAGGACAGGCCTTGTTAAGAACAGAATGCACTGGGAATATCTCAGGATGTTTACTTTCCCAATTGTCCTGCTGGAAACATAAGGGAATTTTTCTCTCATCTTCACCATGAGAACCCATAAAGAACCTTAGAGGTAAGATTCATAAAAGCATGGGAGTCTCCTTAAGACCAGGACTCCTAAAGTTTTTAAATCTCAATTCCATTCACACGGAGTCTCCAGCAATTTATCTGTGACAAGTTTAGGTTTTTCTAGCTGGGTACTGGTTCCATGGAGGTTTTCACTCCTGGCCTTCTGCTCCAATAAACTGTGATGCCCTGTATCTGCCTGTCTGTCTCTCCAGGATTTGGGGGCAGTGGTTTGCCTGCGACCTCAATATTCCAATGGATATAAGAAGAGTTGTTGATTTTTCAGTTTAGCTTTTTTCTTGTTGTGAAGATGGAAGTAAAGACTTCCAAGCTCCTTATGTGCTGGACTGGAAACCCTAGGTTGCTTTCAATACTTTTTAGAGCAATTCCCTGATTACAAACCCTACTCTGTTGGAAATATCTAGAGGAGTTTTATTTTCTTGACTGGACACTGACCCGCATGCTTTCCTACTACACTGACTCTTCCTGCCTGGAGACGTCCATGTCAGAACCTCCTGGGATAATGCTCAAATCCAGATCCCATGTTCCCAAGTCCTGCTGCATCCTTGTCACCTGGGGACTTCCCTTCCTGGGCTATTCCTTGTCTTCTGGGGTAGAGCTCCTGTTTCTTGGATCCTGTGTCTTCCATCTTTGTTTCTATCTTTGTTTTGTTGGAGTACTTCCTCAAGAAACTCTATAAGAAAATGTTGCAGATTTTGACTACTTAGTCACCTGAACAATTTGTTTGTTAGTCCTAATATTTTAAAAAATTGTTTGGCTGAGTACAGAATTTAATGTTCAAAATATTTTCCCTCAAACCTTTGAAGGCCTTGCTCCATTGTCTTCTACAACCCTCTCTCCCTGAGGAGGTCTGATTTTTCATTCTTTACAAGCAGTCTATCTTTATTTTTTTCCCTCCCTGGATCTTGTAGCATCTTTTTATTCTTAGTATTCTCAAATTTCTTAGTAGAGAACGTGTCTGAATGCGGACATTTTATTATTGATACAGAATTGCACTTGATAGGTCTTTTCAGTCTGAAGACTTCGATCCCTTGGCTTTGGGAAAGTATCTCCTGTTACATCTCAGATCATTTCTTTTTCCTCAGTGTCCTCTGCTTGCTCCGAACTCCAACTGTCACAGTCAAATGCTGGCCATCTTTGACTGATTCACTACTCCTTTTTTCAGTTCCTTTCTTATTTTTGTCCTATAATTGGGAAGCTTCCCAATTTTATTCAAAGTTTTGTTTAAAGACTCATACTCTTAATTTCTAAGATTTCTTCTTTATTATTAATTATTATTTTTTTCACAGTGTCCAGTTTTTGTTTTACAGATTCAATAACTTCTCATATCTCTCTGAGGATATTAGAATTTTTAGGAATTATCTTCTGATCCCTGAGTTATTTATTTTTCCTATGGGGTTGGTTGTTTTGCTTGCTAATGTTCATATTTCCCTTTCACGCTGCTGTCTTCTTATGTGTCTGGTGACCCTTGATCTTTCTTTCATATTTGGGAATGAAGCTCCAGGCTGATTGTTCTGGGTGCCTGATAGTTGTAGCTGGTCTGTACCCCATGAGGACTCTTCCTTGCCTGGGGCAAGTGACAGGGAGCTTTGTATAAGTAGATAGGGCTTGTTGATTAGAAACTTTGCTCTGGAATGAGCAGTTGCTTAGATGGCTAGTATGTGCTAAATGAGGAAGGCCTTATTCTAGACCAGTTCTCCATCCTGGCTGGACCTGGTAAATTTTTTAAAAATCCTAATGCCCAGTCCATATGCAGAATCCATTAAATCAGAATCTCTGGTGGGGGAGGGTGGCGGGGACAGAGCCCAGGCATCAGCATTTTTTAAAGTTTCCCAGGATTCCAATAGACAGCTAAGGTTGAAAAGCTCTACTCTGATCAGTGGCTCTCAACAGTCTCCTGGAGGGTTGTTAAAACAGGAATGGATGGGCCCCAATGTGAAGAGTTTCCAATTCAGAAGTTCTGGGTTGGGCCTGAGAATTTGCATTTCTAATTATTTCCCAGGTGCTGCTGCTGCTGCTGCTGGAGGAACGTATTTTGAGAAGCACCGCTTTAGAGCTAATCAGCCCACACTGGAAACCTAGTTCTTGGGAAGTTTGTTCAATTTGTCTAAAAAAGAGCCTGCTTTTCGCCTGAGGTCATGATTGCTCTGTGCTTTGAGGGGGCAGAGAAGCTGATTAACTTAGCAGCTTCATAAACAGATTTCCCATTATTAGTCCTGCCCTTTCCAGCACTTCTCTCCCCCACCCCCCCCAAGCCTGTCAGGTCACAGTCTGTGCCCCTCTGGGGTTCAGGGAGGGATGGGGCCTACCCACCCCCAGCCTCCATCTGACAATGTTCTGGGCTGAGGGCTCTGCTTTTCTTCCTCCTCTGTCCAGTCCATACCCATCCGTTGGCTTTCCAGCATGCGGAATCATGTGTTCAAATCTTCTGACCACTAATGACCCTGTGTCCAGGCCAGCCTGCATGGAAGCCTGCTTGTCCTGAACTGCTGAGCCCCCTGTGCATACTAGATGCTTCCCTGCTGCCCCAGGCGAGGCTGCTTGCCGGCAGGGCTGTCGCTGAAGCCTGTAGGCAGCTGACTTCCCATGTCCAGACCCTGCGCTTCCAGGACAGGCTCTAAGGCAATGTCTTCGAGCACTGTGAGATAGTGCCATTTTCTCTGTTTAGAAATGAAGACCATGAGATGCCACACAGCTGGTAGCCCTGGACTCCCAAGCAGGTCTGTACGGCCCCTGACACCTGTGGTCTTAGAAGGACGCTTCTCCCACAGGAAGTGGCCCCAGGACGTAGGTGGTGCCCCAGCTGGCCCAAGCGGGAACTGCAACTTAGCCATGGTGCCCCCTTCTCCCCGTTCACAAAAAGGTACTTGTTTTAAAAAGTGTGTTTAAAAAAAGAACATCTCTTTTGGAAATTGAAGTGAATTGAAGTTCGTTTTATTCTGAGAGTTTGCCTGTAGCTCTTGAGAGAAACTAAAGAGAATTTAAATTAGTTAAGCTTTGAGAAGATCTCAGTAGCCTCTAGGATATGCATAATTGTCTGGGGATCTCACAAAACGAGGTTAGAAATCTCTGGCCGAAGCTGGAGAAAGATAATTCCCTGTCTTCCCTTCTTCTGTCTTCCACCTGAGGTCTTCCTCAGGCTCCTTGCAGGGAGAGCAGACCTCAGCCAGGGGGCTAGATTCAAGACCCCGGTGTTCCTGCCCCTTCCTCTGGACAAGGGAAGCCATTGACTTTCCTGCCCATCTGTACAGAGAGCTACAGTGCTGTTTTCATCCCAACCCTCCACTGAGGAATGCGGGATCTGAAGAAACTCATTGCCTTGCACCCCCTACCCCCTATAGGGGCAATTTGGGGCTAGATCAACAGTTTTCAAAGCTGAGTCGAGGTAAAGTTGTGGTTTCAAGGAGAATGTTCGAAAGTCTGCGGTTATGACCAAATGCCACACAGGGACAGGAACACCCAGCACAGTCCCAACTCCCAAGGGCCCCCGGGGGCTCCATGCCCACCAACTCAAGGTCACCCGTCTCACCCATTCTCCTCGTGGGGAAGCCTCCGAGGTTCTCCAGCTGCGGGGCCAAGATCACACCACCCTCCCTGTGGGATTCATTGGCCATCTGAGCTCTTAATCCTCTTTGCTGAGCTCACTATGAGCCTCTGGAAGAAAACTGCCACATTGCACACAAACCCCCACATGAAATGAGGAGGGCAAGCAAGGAGAGTGGCTTAGAAGGGCACTGTAGGTGTCGTGACAGCATTTCCATAACCCATGGGGCTCTTGAGCACAGAGGCCCACACCACACTCAGGCACACCCAGATTTAAGAGGGCGCAGCGGGGTGTGCCCCGTCTGTCCACATCTGCCCAGCACCTGAGATAAGCCAGGGCTGAAGGTTATTCTGCTCCCGGGAGAGCCTGGGGCATGCCCCCAGAGCCCAGAACCCTGAAGAACGCCCTAGAACCCACTGAATCCCTTAGTGTTCCTGGAGGCGGGAGAGGCAGCTGTGCACAAGAGAATGAAAGAGAGAAATGGGTGGGGGGGTGGGGAGAAGATGGAGGGCAGGGGCACAAGCAAAGCAAAGAAAAAGTGGAGGGAAGCGTTTGACATCTCACACTACTCAAACAGGGAGGCCAGAGCCGCTGGAGCCAAACAGCCACTGGGGACAGAGCGGCAGTCACTTAAATATTTAAAGCAGACGCCTGTGAGTGGCGCGGAGGCTGTTCTCTGTTAATATTTAACTCAGGCTGGGCAGTTGCTGGGAAAACAGCGGAGATGAACAAACATCCCAGATGGCTCAAAGCTGCCGGGAGACTTCAGGGGACAAGCAGCTGCTGGGGTTTCTAGATCACAGCAACTCTAGATGTTGGGCCCGCTCCACCTTGAGGCCACAGGGGCGGGGAGGCCCATGGCCCTCCCTGGGGTGCGGTGAAAACCATAAACACACATCATGGGGTTGGCTGCCTGGCTCCAGAATCGTGGTTTGCAGGAAACCCAGCCCTGCAGCTGGGCCTGGGAGGTGGCTCCAGGCTAGCTGGCCAGCCCGTCGCTTGGGCAGCTGCGCCCCCAAGCCCCTGGCTAGGTTGTGACTCTGGCCCCAGGCACTGTCCCAGAAGGCCGCCTCTCAGACACCACATGACAGCCGGGGGCAGGTGCTCCCAAGTACAGAGGCTCTCACTTGTGGAAAGAATCACCCGCATGCTTAAAAGTCCCCGCAGCTCGCACTAGAGACTTCAGGGACACCAGGTCAGACTATTTCCCAGAGATGACAGCCAGCCTATTATCAGGAAGCATAGGACAGGAGTCTTTTTCATGTGCCAGGCCTCCAGGAACTTGACTAGCTCTGTGTGGTCTGGATAAATCAGGCCAGGAGTGAAGGATAATCCACTTACCTCAAACTTTATTCCCTCTGGGTTTATTTTCCCCACTATTTGATCATTCCCAACACCCTCCCACATGGGCTTCAAGGAATGCCGCCATCTTGAATGCCAATGATGGTCTCCAACGTGTTGTGGTGGACAGCAGGTCTAACTGAATGAAGCACACTCCCTGTTTCACCATCCAGGGCATGGACTATGAAGTTGCCAACCATAAACCCACAAACCCTGGGCACCTCCTGGCGTGTCACAGCCCATCCTGCCCAAACCACAGTTGGCCTTGACCCATGGACACCTCTCCAAACGGTTATTTACACACCTGGCCATTTCTTATAAAGAGTGAAATAGAGACCAGTGTCTCACTCTGGCAAATCTTCTAGAGAATTGGAGCCCTGCACGTTAATCCTTGTAAGAATAACTTTTAGTTTATTAGAGCCAAGGTTTAGGTAGATACCTAGCCCTGGGTTTCACAGCACAAATATATTTTTATACTCTGAGAACAAGTGGCACGAGGCTGTCTAAGATATTGGAAGCAGCTTTTCGGGGTTCACAGCCTACTCCTAAAAACTAGAAAACTGTTGGAACACTGGATAAAACAAAACAACACTAACACAGTCAGTAATTATACTCTCTCAGCGAAAGAGAGGCCTGCAGAGTCTAGAAACATCAGGTGGTCACTTGATCATTCTCACGGCTGATTTTGATTTTATGGTGGTCCAGCACCAGGATGGCATTCCCACTTTTGAGGAATCAGCCATTTTGGCAGGTGGTGAGGGGGCAAGACCCTGCTTCTTTCTGTAGAAACCTAAAAAGCTAGAAATGTGCTCCTCTCTCCCTCATCCCCTGGAAGGGGAGCCAGACTCAGCATTTGCCCCAGCATTGTCCTTAGCCACAGGGAGCAAGAGCGTGCTGGGTAGCAATGCATGTCCTGGAGACGGGCTTGGACAAGCGGTGTGGTCACCCAGCACCTCTGGGCTCCTGACCATTTTACCAAAGTGATTTTCCAGCCATTCGGTGTCCTTTTCATAAATGCATCTCCCGATGACTACCCAAACCTGTTGCGCAGCCAGGAGCCCCTGTCAGCATGGCCCTGGTTCAGCCCTCTATTGCTGTCGAAAGAGGACCCCTCATGTCCAGGCAGCTTCTTACTCGAAACGACCAGGGGCCTCCTTGATATAATGCTCACCTTCTCATCTCTTTGCTTGTGGGAGACAGAACGTTCCCGGCACCTCCTCCCACCCCCGCCCACCTGGACCTGCTGATGGATCCACTTGTTACAAACACGGCACAAATTCTGATTGATTGGAATTTGACAGCGTGTTCCTGCAAGTTGGGTAACACCCCTGTCTGTCTGTCACAGGCGGCTGAAACGGGGATGGCAACCCTGGAAGAGCTATAGCTAACTTCTGTTTCAGGCACTGTATGCAAAGGGCTTTTCTGAAGGCTTAGTCGGGTCTAGAGGGCCAGGCAGCACCGCTCCCAGAGCAAATTGTCCTCCTGCTTTGTTGAGTGACTAAGGATACACATGGTTACACGGGGTGACTCGGTGCCCAGCCAACTCGAGGCCACCATTGGCTGAGAGAAAGCCCCCATTGCCAGGTGGAATCAAGGCTTAAAATAAAAACCAAGTTCAGGTGTTGAAAAATAGCAAAAGTGGAAATTTGTAGGCTCCTGAGGTTGGGAGCGAGATTTATTTGGCTAGGGTTGTGAGGAGTCATTCGGTGGGGCTCCCAGGCTGGAAAACATCCTGTCATTTGCCTAGGTCAATGGAGGTCTCCCCCATTTTGATTCTCGTCATTCATCGCACTCACCAGAAGCACCTACTGTGCACCGGCCCAGCTGTGAGGCACCCCTACCCCGCCGCCATCGGGGAGGAGTGGGCACAGGTGTGGCAACAGGTATGGGACGGGGTGTGGCCGGATGGCCTCCCCCTGTAGCTGCTGTTTCAACTCCAGGCTACCAGGCTCCGCAGAGGAGAAGGGGGAACCCCAAACAGTGGGAAATGTGTTTGTGGGGACCGAGTTTGAAAGGGCTTGTGGGTGTGCTGGAACACACGGGAACCCCTTCCATCCCACACAAGCCACTCCAAGGTCTCTTGAGGCTGCTCTGGACACGATCCTGTCCCTCCCATCCGCTGGCTGCCCTCAGCCTGGTGAGCCAGTGGGTGCCACTCTCTGGGCTGGGCCTCGGGTTCCTGTCCCCTCTACACCACTTCTTACCTTTGAGACCCTCAACATCCTAGGATGATCAAGGCATGTTCTTTTATTTGCATGTGTCTGTGCGTAACACAGTATTTTTTTTATTGGTTATCTTTACTAGATTATTTTTTAAGAGATTTTATTTATTTATTTGACAAAGAACAGAGAGAAAGAGAGAGCAAGAGCGAGGGGGGAGGGGCAGAATCAGAGGGAGAAACAGACTCCCTGCTGAGCAGTGAGCCCAGCACAGGGACTTGTGGTCCCAGGACCCTGAGATCATGACCTAAGCGGTAGACAGACGTTTAACCAACTGAGCCACCCAGGCACCCTCTTTATTAGATTTTTTAATTTTAATTTTTTTATTGTAGTAAAATATACCTAACATAAATATTACCAATTTAACTATTTGTAAGTGTACAGTTCAGTGGACTTAAGGACATTCTTGCTGGTGTGCCACTATCACCACCGTATGTCCCCAGAACTTTCTCATCTTCCCCAGCCGAACCTCTGTCCCCATTAGACACTCTCTCCCCATTCCCTCTTCCCCTGGCCACCCCCCACCCCCACTTTCTGTTTCTATGAGTCCAACTACTTGAGCACCTTGTGTAAATGAGATCACACACTACGTGTTCTTTCGTGACTGGCTTAGGTCACTCAGCAAAATGTTCCCGAGACTCATCCGTGTTGTAGCAAGTGTCAGAATTTCCCTCCTTGTTCGGGCTCAATCATATCCCACCGTAGGGCCAGCCCACATTTTGATCATCCGCTCCTGCGTTGACCCACAACATTGTTTTGAATTTTTAGTTTACATAAGACAAGTTACTCCGTGGGCCTTGGGTTTCTTTCATGGAGTCTCTTGTCCTTAAGATTAATTCTGGTCCTATGCGCGCATCTAGGCTCTTGCTTCTAATGGGCCTGGGGCCTAGAATCCCAGGTGCACCTTCACGGTTGACTCACCCCTTACCCCGTGACAGATGCCAGTGGATGCCAGCCCCTCCCCACCACAAGCAATCCTGCCAAAAACATCTGTGTACAGGTCCCGTCTATCATTATCCTTTTTTCCATGTTTATATTTTTCTTTCTGCTTCTTTTTATGACTTCTTGTTTCTGCTTTATATTATTAATTCTCTCCCTTGGCTGAGAATATGTATTATACTTATTTAAAATTGTGGATCTGCCCGAAAATTCTGTTCCCTGGGGTGATGGCAGTCAGGGCACAGTCTTCATGTGACAGATACCATACCTCTTGGACTTCACTTTGCCTTTGGCCTCTGGGCTCCTGTTCTTCTTTGGGGGACAGGTAATGGGGAGGAGTTGCCACCCAGACCCTGATCTGGGTGTTTGTGTCTCCCCTGGCCAACCCTGGAGCAGTTGGCAAGGGGGAGGGATGAGCCCCAAGACCACAGATTTACTGCCAACCACCCTTAATTGCTGTTGCTCCAGCAGAAATTT
Source organism: Enhydra lutris kenyoni (assembly GCF_002288905.1). NCBI lineage: Eukaryota > Metazoa > Chordata > Mammalia > Carnivora > Mustelidae > Enhydra > Enhydra lutris. The sequence continues at coordinate 4,043,303 of NW_019154113.1, read as the reverse complement.
TTTAACTTCTAGATGTCATTGGCCCCTGGAGGAGGTGGGCTTTTCCGACCCCAGGGAGCAGAGCAGGAGGTGAGGAATGTCTGAGGAAGGCTCACCTAAGAGCCCCCGGCTGTCTTCAGGTCCTCACCCAGCAACACTGGGGCCAGTCCTGACCGGACCTTCCCTCGTACAAAGCTACTGGACTGGGCTGCTGGTCTCACTGGTCTCTATCTCAGAGGAACGGACCCCCACCTACTCCCCCACCTCCTCCCCGCCTGCGCAAGGCAAAGTGGGGCAGGGACTGAACTAGAACTTCTGGGCTCTCCCCCAGCCCCCTCCCCTGCTGTCCTCTGCCCTGGTGTCTCTGCCTGTCCCCTCAGCATCCCCATCACCACCCCCCCCACAGTTCCCATCAGCCTCAGGTCTCTTCAGGGCTTCTCAGTTTTGTGTTCCCTCCTTTTCCTGAGGTGTCTCCAAGGCTGATGCTCATGGTGGGGGAGGGGCAAAGGCAGCACCTGCTTGGTCTCCATCTTGTCTGGACCCAGAAGCCTATTTCCATGCCTGTCCCTCCCCCGAGTCCAGCTGGATTCCAAGCTGTGGCAAAGGCACATAAATGTGGTTGGATGAATAAAATGAAGCAGCAGGTGGACCCCGTTTGAGCCCACACTCAGCACTTCTTTGAGGACCTCCCATCAACTCCTCCTTCCCCAACCCCTGGCTCTGCCCCTCTCCTGAGAACACATTCCCCACCCCCATCACTCCTGACTCACCTGGCCAGACAGAGGATGACAGGATCTGGATAAAGTCACTTAATGTGAATCCAGTTAAAGGCAGACCACATCCCACAATCGATAGTGAAGAAAAGGCTTGACTGGGAACTTCTTTATTTTATTTTCTTAAAAGATTTTATTTGTTTGAGAGAAAGAGAGAGAAAGCATGAGCAGGGGGAAGGGGCAGAAGGAAAGGGAGAAGCAAACTCCCCGCTGAGCAGAGAGCCAGACTCAGGGCTTGATCCCGGGACCCCAAGATCATGAGTTGAGCTGAAGGCAATAGCTTAACCAACCGAGCCACCCACATGCCCCGGAACCTTCTTTAAAAAGGAAACAATTGTGAACATTCCTAAAGACTCGTAAGTGAAAACTTGATTTTGTCCTATATTTAAAAAAATTACCTGATAAGCAACCATGAGCTACTTTTTAGAATGAAAGATGAGGGAATCTATTGTTAACTTGGGGGGCATAGTTTTGCAAGCTTGAATAATATTAATAGCAAATACTTCAGTGGCGTTTACTACATCTGGGCGCTCTTCTAAACTATGGATGTAGGGAGATAGATGATAGATCAGTCCCTCTATAGTATGTGTGCATAAGTATTTACCTGCATGTATACTACCCATATTTATTCATTTAATGGAAAGAATAATCAAAGGGGACAAATACCATTACTATCCCCACTTTACAGATGAGAACACTGAGGTGCAGAGAGGGTAAGTGACTTACCAGCACATGCAGCCTGTGGTGGGAGGATGCAGTTCCAGCATGTCCCCACCTGGACTCCCCCCATCCTTCACTTCCTGTCTAATTTCTGCAACAGGCTTGTGAAGAGAGTCAGCCTTGCAAAACCTCAAGAGTCTCACCTGTTTCCCCTCGCACCTCTTTGAACACAGTGTCCTTGAAACTGTTCCCTTTGGAAGTGCTTGTGGAGCTGCCCATCGCTTTGTCCATCCTCTCCTCATTGATGGGGGCCAGCCTGCCTCTCGGACTTCAGTCTGAATGGTTTTGTGTGTGACTTGAGCACCCCACAGACCTTGCACTTCTGCTCTGGGGGGCGTTCCACTGTGAACTGCGGTGTACTCTCCCAAGCCGGATAGACACCCTGGAATCATCCAGAGCCGGACCCGGGTCTACCCCGGGCAGGGTGAGGCTGGGAGGGCTGCTGTTGACTCACTGGCAGAGGGACCCCGCTTTGCGTCTGCTCCCATCTGAGCCTTGGGGACGCAGGGGTGGACACGATGCCCTGTTTTCATGGAGTGGACATTCTGTGACACTCGAACAGGGCAGGCAAGCATAAACAGGACACTTAAGGGAAATACACAGAGAGAGATACATGACTGGGGAGAAATGAAGCAGGAAAAGAGGATAGGAAGTGCCTCCTGGGGAAACTGCAACTTAAATAGGGTTGGTGGGCAGGTGGGTGCTGGGTAGGGGCTCTCTAAGATTGTGAAGAGAGCCCTGAGAGGGACGGCAAGTGGTAAGGTGGGGGACAGCCAGGAGGCCATCAAGGTTGGGTGGAGGGTGCGCAAAGCAGGCAGAGTGGGAGACGTGATCTCACGGAGGGGAGCAGGGCCAGGTCACGTCGGCTCACATGATTATAGGGACTTTGGCTCTGTCTCTGCATGAGCCAGGGAGACGCAGGGGACTTGGAACAGCAGTGGGACAGGTCGGCCTCTGTATCAAAGAGCAGGATGGCGTGGGCCCACGGGTTAGCATGGATGGCGGTGCCCACCCCCCCCTCCCCCGCTCCACCTCCCCAACCTACCCCTTACCCCGACCCAATGCTGCTGGCACGCAGGGAGCTAAGAGCCCGGCTGCCTTCTAGAGAGAATGGAGGAGCGAATTGAAGACGGCAGGTGTACACAACTCCTTGAAGAATTTTCTAGAAAAGGGAGAAAGATAGTAGTAACTGAAGGGAAGTGAGTCAAGGGAGGACTTTTTGTTGTTGTTTTTTCAACCTTGGTCTTTAAGATATGAGCAAAGAGAAATAACCACAGGTGTCCAGCTGGTGAACGAGATCCAGGAGGGAGTTCAAAATTGCTGGGGCTGGAGGGGGAGGCCCCCTGGAAGGATGTCCTCCAGTAGCCAAGAAGAAGTGGGATCTTTGGCCAAAAAGAGCTGTTGTTCTCCACCCACAGGGCAGACAGAAAAAGAGGTAGAGCCTATGGGCCCCACCTTGGGAGTGGAGGGTTTGGGCCCAGCGCTGGAGTCCCTTGGCTCTCATCCAACCCTGTCTTCTCCGCCGTGCTGCCTGCCCGCCACGGACACTTCCTTGAGCCGCCTACAACTGGATAGCAAGGCACTACCTGGGGACTCACAGCAAACCTCTGCTGAGCTGAATCGAGGGTGACGTGGCAGGTAGTGCCCACATCGGGGTCGCCCCTGCAGGGAGACAGGGACCTGGTGACTGCCCAGCATGGCAGAGGTGGCAGAAGGGGTGGTGGATGCTGTCACAGCAGCGCTGTGGCCTTGCACAACTCCAGCAGGCACCCCAGTGGGACAGTATCTTCAGTGGTAGGCAGGAGCCCAGGCCCACCTGTCAAGCCAGCTGCTCCGGTCTCTGGATCCCAGAGGCGTTGTCTCCTGCTGTTCTTCCCTGCTCTGGATGCTAGTTGGGATCGATCTGCTCCCTGCCTTTCTAAAAGGCGCTTGCCGTTCTTGCATATCTGCAAGGACGGGGTCTGGATGAAAATCTGCAGGCTTGCTTCGTCCCAGCCCCTTGTTGCCCCCTGGGACATTCTAGCAGGGATGGGGTGTAGGGGGCATTCTCATCCCATTCTGGAGTCATCCCCTGGGCTCCCCTTTCATGCCGGCCCTACCTGCGTCCCCCAAACAGCACCATACCCCTCCAACTGTTTCTCCATTCCCACCCACCAGACAAGCCCTACTTGAGGGAGGGGTGGGGGGACTTCAGAGGGGCTGCCTTCAGTGACACTCAGATGAGAGAGGGCTTTCTTTCCTATTGTTCCTGTCTTCCCATGTAGTGTTTTCTTTGCATTTACATGATGCTTTCTCTAATTTTGGCTTCAGCATTAGTGGAACGCTTCCGTTCCTATTTCAACTTTTTAAAGAGAAGCTCGAATTCGAATACAAATGAGGAATGTAGCTAAAAATGGGAGATGTGAAGAGTAACTTTTTTTTTAAGTCAGTGCAAATATTTTTGGAATTTAATTTTCTTTAGAAAAAAAAAAAAAAACGACTTGCAGACAGAGAGTCTACACCCTGTGTTTGAGCACCCATGGCCTCTGATGTCTTTATTTGTAAACGTAACACGGTGATAGATGACTCCACAAACCTGTGCTTCCCTCCCAGCAAAATGAGAACAATGGTCCCCTCTTCCTCTTGCCAAGCCTCCCCTGCTTCTCCCTCTTCTTCACGTCCTCTCTCCCCCTCCCTGCCATCTTTGGTGATTGTGGGCAATAAGATGACAGCTTACAGGAAACACTTAGTACCCTTAGACAATGACAGTCTATAAGGCAAGAGACATTGCCACTTAATTATAAAGCGTATTTCAGCATAAGCATTCGGAAAGCAATGCACACAGGTGGGAAATGCCATCCACTCCGAGCGAGCAGAGAAACAGGGGAGAGCGTGTATGAAAAGGGGACCAGCAAGCTACAGTGGAAATCCGTATGGTCAGCCTTCGGGGCTGCTGTTCATGCTCCATTACTCCAGAGATGCTGGAGTATGGTGACAGAGATAGAAATTCTCCTTCTGGGTCATTCGGCCCAACCCTAAGATGGTCGATCCATGTGGACAAAAGCCTTCTCTCCATTCATAACCAGTGTTTTCTGGTCACCCCAGAGAAGTCTCCCAAAAGGTCTGGGGCTGGGGTGAGGGCATCCAGCTTTTCATGAGTTGGGTCAAGGGTAATAGTGCATTAAGCAGGTTCTCAGCCCAGGATCATTTGATTTTACTTGGTGGAAATCATGGAAACCCTAGTGGTCAGCCACAGGTTATTGGCTAAAGAAAATATAATATTTCAATAAATTTGTGAACTGTGTAACCTTCCAAAGTGAATGTTGGCATGGGAAGCCATTAATAATACATTTGGGGAAAACACTAGCTAAAAAAGCTTATCTTTGGTGATAACGTCAGAATAAAGGATACCTACCTCTTGGACAGGTGTGGGGGTTATTGACAAGCAAGGGGCCCTGGGAGGCCTCTGGCTGCGGGGAATGTTCTCTATCTTGATTGGGTACTGGGTCCATAGGTGTCTACACTTACCAAAATCATTAAGCTGCATGGTTGAGATTAAAGCATGTCACTGTGCAAATGTTATACCTCAATGAAAAAAAATGTAGCAAACTAAATGTTCTGCAAAAATTGTATGTATAGTATGAATATTTTTAAAATTTAATGCGGCAGATTGGATTTTCCCAAAATGGCAATAGCAATATTCCTGCATGCTCTTCCAGAACCCCATCTGGAGTTAGAGTCTATGTCCTCTGCCCTTGAACCTGACAGGTCTTTGTGACTGGTTCCATTACCAGTATGTGCTGGAAGTGATGCCAGGTAGCTACTGAGGCTGAGTCAGAAAAGCCGTTCTCACCTGGCTCTCTCCATCTCTCAGAATACATGCCCTTGCAACACAGCCATCATGTTGTGAGGAAGTCCAGGGCACTTGGAAGAGGCCAACAGCAACTTCCGGCCATATGAGGGAATGAAGGAGCCTTCTGCGACTTTCCAGCCCCCAGGCTTCCAGTCTTCCAGTGGAGGAGGCCCTAGACATCAGGGAGCAAAGATGTGCCATCCCCACTGTGCCTGATCCAAATTCCTTTCCCAACCCACAGAATCATAAACGGTTGTTTTATACCATTAAATTTGGGGAATAATTTGTTACATGGCTATTCTAGTCTGTTCAAGCTGCTATAACCAAAAAATACCACAAACTGGGTAGCTGATAAACAACAGGTATTTCTTACATTTCTGGAGTCTGGGAATTCCAAGGTCAAGGTGCTAGCAGATTCAGTGTCTGGTGAGGACATCCTGGTTCGTTCACTGATGGTGACTTCTCACCGTGTCCTTACACAGTGGAAGGGACGAGGGAGCTCCCCATAGTCTCTTTTGTTAGGACACAACTCCCATTCACGACTTAATCACCCCCCAAAGACCCGGCTTCTCAATCCTATCACCCTGGGGATTTGGTCTCAACCTAGGAATTCGAGCAGACACAAGCATTCAGACCAGAGCCATCATGACTAAAAACGGTTGGTCGGGTGTCTGTGCGTATCCTTGGAGGACATTGCGGATTATCTGAATGGAGGGATGGGAGCTGCTCTGCAATTATTGCTCTTCTCATTTTCTAGCGTTTCTGTAAATAAGGTGGCATCATTCATGTTATGAAAAGCAAACTTAAAACAGTATGGATGAATTTCTCAAGTGGAAACAGGACTTGTTTTCAAGGCTGTTATGCGAGGTCAGCCAGCACCCTACTGCCCTTCTGACACGGGGGTAAGTCCGGTCGCCAAGGGTAGAATGAGCTCCGGCAGAAATGAAGCAGCCTCCGCTGCAGCAGGAATGCCTCCGGCACCTGTGTTTGCGGGTGGGAGCTCAGCTTGCAAGGGAAGGGATGGTGCGCATGTGCGCATGTGGAGGTGGGCGGGGCTCCTGCTGGGCCAATGACGTATTCCTGGCTAACCTCTTTTTCTCCCAACACCTTCCAAAAATCAAGCTAATTCGGGAGATGTGCTTCAAATGCTGCACCTAAGAACAATATTCAAATATGCATATCGACGCCCACATTTTGAATGGCCGGCGTGTATATTGCAAGACGATGAGACAAACAGACTTTAATACACATTCAGTGAGCTCCGCACGTCCCTAGCCACAGAGCAAGAACGTCAAGGTCAGGTCTGCCTTGCAGCGTCTGGCGAAACAAGGAGGACAGAGACACCCTCACCCTTTTTTTCCCTCTACACCAAGGTGGTGGTGTGCACCTTTCCATTCCCCTCCCCCCACCTCCCATTTCCTAAATCTCCTTAAAGCGTCCTCTTTCTTCAGTGTTTAAGGTTCAAAATAGCTCCCCATTCGAAGTGGCTTTCACTGAGAAAGACAGCTTGGTTTAGGATTCAGATTTCAGTAGAAACAGGGGAGTTAAAGCTTTCTTTTCTCTCCCTCCTTCTTTACCCATCATTAGTTATTTACCAGGACAGTCTGAAAACCCTGAACCAGTCAGGGTGGGTTTTGTTCTTGATCTACACACCTGATGAAACCTGGAGTCTAGGGGATCGTCCTCCTATTGGTTTCTACCTGAGGCTCCACAAGTTTGTCTCAGGGAATGATGCGGGGGCGGGGGGAAGGCAGCGAGGGCTCAAGGGGAAACCTAACCAGAATGCCCACCTTTGGTTGCAGGCAAGTCATAGCCAGCCTGCTATTCACAAGAGCACCGACCGGGTGGGGGAGGACGGTGGAAGGGCCACCCGTCACGTCTCCCCAGCAGAGGGCAGGGACGTGGCAGGGGACTGTCGGAGCCTGTCCTGCGGCTCATCCAGGCAAGGGCCGCGTCGGGAACACCCTGGGGCAGGAGCACAGGGCTGCTGAGGCAGGAGGGCATCAGAAGCCCCGCAGAGGACCAGGGGAACTGGAGCTCAGTGAGGGCCCAGGGCTAGCTCAGAGGCTGGGGATCCAGATCCAAGTAGGCCTGGATCTGCATTGGTGGTGGTACTCCGGGGCAGAAACTAGAAAACCAGAATATACCAAAACAGGGCTGGCCTGCTGGATGAGGGGACGGGGAGAAGGGCTAGGGGGACAACCGGAGGAGTTTGCTGGCTGGGGTCAGCCCACCAATGGCTGCCCACTCACAACTGGAATTCTAGGGACCCTTATACCCACTCCTACCTTGCACTGCAAAAGTCCAGTGACTCTTACAGTGAGGCTCCCGGAGCAATCCCAAATGTCCATCAATGGTCCTAACAAAGTGGCCTGGGGTCTCTGAGGACAGACTGGATGAAAGCCCAAAGATCCAGGTTGTGTTTTGGGGATGAAGAGCCTGATGGAACAGGCATCTCCCTGGGCACAGAGAGACCACCAGACCCTTGGGGGGCTGAGGAGCAGAGAGCAGGACAGGACAGGGCTACCGGTCTCCAAGACAAGACCACTGGGATGCTCCTGGGTCCCTCCCTAGGAAGAAGACTGGGACAGGGTTTTCCATGCTGGTGCTGGGTCACCTGTGGCATGTGGTGTCCTTGTCCTGTGATGACTGCCCCCCCACCCACCCTTGGAGCTCCTTCTGAGTCCAGCACCTCAATTTTAGTGTCTCTATGCCTCATAGGGCACAGATCTGGGGCTTCAGAGGAGGCAGGTGAAGCCTCATGCATTCTTCTCCCCCAGGAATTGGGCACTGGGGACCCCAGTGAGGGGGTAAGACTTCAAGAATGCATATCCACCACTCTGGTCCCCATTGATCAGGTCACTGGGCTTAGTATAGTCTGAGACTGGCCTGGATTCAAGCATCCTCTCTTCATCCTTTCCTGAGAGTGCCTCCTATTCCCCTTTGATCAGGGTCATTGTATCCTGGACCAGGATGCCGGCCAGCTCCTGCAGGGGAGCTTCTGGTGTGTACCAGGAGACAGGCACAGGTGGAGAAGGCAGTTTCCCTGCAAAAGGGCTGAGGCTCCGAGTCCTGCCCATTGTCACCAGTTCCCCCTTGATCCCTTTATCAAGCCCCTTCTCTGCCCTCTCACCATGCCCATCTTAGCCCAGGCCAAACCTCAGGTCAAGGTCACCCCCACCCCACTGACCTATTTATTGTTCTGTTTCTTGTTCTCATGGCTCTGCCCATGCTCTGAAATTGTCTGGTGAACCTGTCTGCTATCATTCATCTCCCTTCTGGGCTGTCCTCTTGGCAGGGACAGGGACCTGTTGTCCACAGCCACTCCCCCCACCCCCCCACCCCCGCTGCCAGCTCAGTGCCCACTGCTGGGCAGAGGCAGGGCTCAGTGCCACAGGCATGCGATAGCCAGGTTCAATCCTGCAGACAGCAACACTGGGCTGAACGAGGTGTCTCTGCTGGCCGGGTTATGGGCCTCTGGGGTGGGTGTGAGGAGACCACACACAGAGATTCCAGGTAGGCTTTCCATGGGCAGGAAGGGGGTGGGCAGACGGCCCAGTGCACACCTGGGGCCCTTACAGGACAGGCTGAGGCCAGCTGCCAAGTTTGGGGGTTATCTGGACCTCCTTCCTTCCACTGCTAGTTTCCTTGCACACCTCAGGCCCCTGTTACGCCCTGCTGCTCTTCCCTCCCCCTCCCTGCTCCCCCTGAATCCCCTCCTTCTGCTGGGCACTGGCCTGGGCCTAAACCCCCAGGGCTGTGTTCTGTCCAGGCCCACGTGGGCACAGCCCCCACTGCCCACAACCCAGGTTTGCAGGGAGAGCACCTGCTCTGCCACACTAGCCCGGGGGCCTGACCATGGTCACTGTCCTTGCACGTGGCCAAGGTCCAGGGCTAAGTATCTGCCAGGCCAGTCCAGGTTGGTTCTGGAAGAACTCTGCCCATGAGAGCAAAGGGCATGAAGGGCAACCCCACCCATCTGGGGCTTGAAGGGCAGGAGCTGGTGAAAAGGGATGGAAAGGAGTAGACCTGAGTGAGGACTCAGAACTGGACCCAGAACCAACTGGGCAGGAAGGACTGGCTCTTCTCATTCCTCGCTCTTGCTCCCAGGGAGCAGCCTCTGGGGACCCCACCAGCCCTGTGTTGGTCCCGCCTCCGCACTTCCCCACCTCCTATCCCCCTCTCCTCCCTCCTTCTCCTGCCTCTGAGGAAACGTGTCCAATCAAGGTTGTATTCTTGATTCTTGTGTGAAGAAGTGAACCAGTAGCAACAGCCGACATCTGTTGGTCATGGATTGGGGGCTGGGCTATTTCCTTGATGTTTGCTCTCTCCTCACAGTGTGGGCACATCCACCTTGCCGCAGGTGAGGACACCAAGTTCGGGAAGGCCAGTGGCCCAGTAGCCAAGGTGAGGACACTGGAGCCCACACCCTACACCAGGACTCCACATTCCCCAGAGCTTGGGGCTGGATAGTTCTTATTTACCTCAAAAAAGGAAACAGTCTAGAAGCCATGACAAGTAGTAGCCTTTTTATTTTCCTGTGGTCCTGTGTAGACCTCCCCCCAACCCCGGCCCCCTGAACCCCCAGGAGTCTAGCCAACAGTATTCATTATCCAACAGGAACTGGGAATTCTAACAATGACCTGGAACCCCAAAACACTAAGTCTTGGCAAAAGTTCCCATCCACGTCCACTGCCCAGGTCCTGACAGCAGTGCCTGAAGCCAGAAGGATTTCCGGTGAGGTCCTCAGTTAATACGAACGTGTCACTACCCAGGAGTCCCACTGCCCACTCTCTGCCGACTCTTTACTTCCCATCTGTCCCCGCCACCTCCCCCAGCACTGCCCGTGCGCCTCAGGGGCCATCACACAGGCTGAGAACGGGTGGCACAGAATGTTCTCCACTTCCTGGCAGGATAACAAGGAAGCCTTATTTAATAATGAAGACAGCGGGGGTCTGATATCCCACCCAATGTCCATTCGTGTGGGTTCAGGCCCGTGGGAGTCTGTGCTGCTCTGCACGTCTCAGCCACTGTGGCCAAGGCCTGGCCCTCCCCACCCCCTCCCCAGGGTCACGGGCCCCCCTGCCCATGTAGATGTCTGGACAGCTAGTTGCAAGCGACCATGTGTGTGGGTGGAAAGAAGTCTGCTGGGAAAGCCAGGCTCCAAAGAACAATATGGAAAAAATATTACAGAGACGCGCACTAACATGGCTTCGCCGCAAGCCTCCATCATTAAAATAAAAAGTGAGGAAAATTGGCATGGAAGTAAGGAAAATTACGGCGTATTTCCTGCAAGGAATATATGGGACATCCTTGGAAATTTCTTGAGGCATAATAAGTTTACTGTTCCTCTTCTTACAAAAAAAAAAAAAAGGAACAACAAAAACAACTATATCTTGCTGTGGCTCACCTGTCCTCCCCTCCCCCTCAAAAGCAGTTATTTACAGCTGTGAAATATTCCCTGTTTAGGGCAACTTAAGAGAACAAACAGTGCTGTTAGAGTTTCCCCCTCACAGTGAAGAATTTGGCACTCGGTCAGGATCTGAGGTTTGGGTATTTGCTTACAGCCATTAATTGCTGTATAAAGCCTTTGAAAAAAGCCCTGTATCTGGAGTTTTTGCTATAAAAGCCCATTTAGAACCAGTGGGAAGCTGGCCTTCAAGTTCTTGTCGACAGAGACTCCAGTCCCCAAGCAGGAACTCCCAATTACACATTGACTGGATAAACATATGAAAGCTACCTGGGGGGTCATTAACCATGAAAATCCCTCTTGGAACCTCCCATTGTGGGATGCCCAGATCTGGCCCCAGCACTGCTGTCCTTGTGCCCACAAGAAAGCCCAATGAGAATTGCTGTGGGATTGAGGACAGAAAGGTTTCTTTCTCTTTGTTTGACACGAGATGCAGTCTGGTCAAAATAATCTCGCAAAAGCAATGCTCTCCTTTGCCCATTGTGATGATGGCCATGGAAGTGGAAAACCGGTGGAAACCACAAAGTTTCCCACTCTGAGCCTGGGTCATTTCCCCACAGGATTTTAAGTGTTGACCCTGCTTCTTCCTTTGCCAGTACATTTACTAGAGTCCTTGATTCCTTCAGAATCTGGCACCCCCTCATGTCAGGACCCAGTCTTTGTGGTCAGGATTCCATTGAGCCCAACAGGATCAAATATGAAGTAGCTCACATAAGTCCTTCGAGACACTGACGTTGGGGTCCTTAACAAGGAGTGAACACTGATGGTTTGGAAATGTTTTAATGAATCAGGTCACTGGGTGAACTTGTGACAGAGAGGTCACTGTCTGTAAATTCATCAACAGCTTTCCAATTTCCACCCATCAGTTCTGTTTGGCAATGTTTAATATATATGGCTCAAGTGAACATTTACACTAAAAACATTCTTTTGAGTGATGGCCAATAAGCATAAGAAGTAAGGCTCCACCTCTCTAGGGGTCAAAGAGAGGTAGCATCTAAAACTCCAAGCTATTTTAAAAGTAGTATATTTTAAAAGAGTTGAAGATAAGATGCCATTGGTACAGTTGGTGACACCCAGTGCTGGTGAGATGTGGAGAAACAGACTTTCTTGTCTGCAACTATGAGCAAAGATTTTTGCCATCTTTCTGGAAGGCATTTTGGAAGTATTTTTAAAAGCCTTAAAACTGCACACCAATTTCTACTTCTAACAGTGTTGGACTAGCTGGTTCAGACTAACCCCTCCATTAAGAATAACTAGAAAAGTAGACAAGAATATATAAAACACTTGCTTGAAAGCACTAGAGTGATCCCAAGACAGTTAGGACTTGTAAGGTCAAGATCCTGGAAAGAAGGAAACACAGGAGGATAAACGTGACATTTAGTGCCTCTTTCTCTCTTGATGCATTTGCCAATTCACAAGCAGCTGAGAGATTGAGAAGCTGATCAACAGTGACTGAGAACCTAAGAAATTAAGCAGAGTGATTGGCAGTCTCATAGGACGGGGGACAAAATGCAGTAGAGGGTATACGAAGGAGGAGTCCAGGTGGGTATCCCAGGCTTTCATTTTGGAGCTCTGAAGAGTTGCCTAGAATGACTAACCCTTCTGCTTTGTCTGGGACTGTCCTAGCTTTAGCACTGAAAGTCTCTTGCTCCAGAAAGTTATTCGGTCCAAGGCAAACTAATTACCCTCAATTCATCCTGAGACTAATATTGAAGCCCAGCTTCAAACCAACTCAACCCTTCAACCCTGATTCGATTAAGTAATCTGCCTCCTCCTGGATGTCGGCCAGAAGCACAAGTAAATATTCTCTGGAGAAAGATATCACTCAGAGACTCAAATTTACTCTGCAACTGTCATTCACAATGTTCAACATTCAATAAAAAATAACCAGGTATGAAAAGGGCAAGGTTACACAAAGAGAAAAAAAAGTGGACCATAGAAACAGATCCACTGGAGATCCTGGCATTGCTGTTGTCAGGCTCTGAAAAACTAAAATAACTGAGATTAATATGTTCTAGAAATTAAGTGATAAGGTGAATATTATCAGAGGCATCCTGGAAACAATCCATGAAAATTTTAGAACTTAAAAATATGGTAGCTAAACTCAAGGCAAGAGTTAAGTGTAAAGATTAAACATAGTTAAAAATAAATAAGAGCGAAGGTAGGTTAGAAAAAAATATATACAGACTGAGGAGAAAAAATTTTAAAATATAGAAATAGAATTCCTATAAAAGTATGGAAAATAATTTAACAGAAATATATATAATTAGAGTCCCAGAAGGAGGAAAGAAAAAGAATGAAGGCAAGAAATAATATTTAAAGAGATAATGGATGAGAATTGTCCAAAAATGATGAAAGACAGAAAGCCACATATTTAAGAAGACCTATAAAGCCCAAGCAATAGAAATGAAAAGAAAACCACACCTAGACACAACCTACTTGAATCTTGAAAACCAACAAGAAAATCTTGAAAGCAGCTGAAGGATAAAAGCCTTATTTTCTTCAAAAGAATCAATGAAAGCTAGTGGACAATAGAAGCATATCTTCAAAGTACTGAAAATAAATTTCTGCCAACATAGAATTCGTGTCCAGAAAGAATACTGTTCAAAAGTGAAGAAGATATGAAGACATTTTCAGACAAGTGAAAACTAAGTTTTTCACCAGGGCACTGGCATTAAAGAAACTATTGGGAATTGCAGTAACTACTAAGGGATAGGAAGAAAATGATCATAGATGAAAGAATAGAGATTCAGGGAAAGAATGAGAAGAAACAGAATGTGGGGGGCACCTGGATGGTTCATTTGGTTAAGACTCTGCCTTCAGCTCAGGTCATGATCTCAGGGTCCTGGGATCGAGCCCCAGTTGGCATCTCTGTTCAGCAGGGAGCCTGCTTTCCCCCACCCCTCTGCCTGCCCCTCTTCCTATTTGTGATCTCTGTCAAATAAATAAATAAAATCTTAAAAAAAAAAAGAAACAGAATGTGGGTAAATGAAGATCTGTACAAAGAACTGTACAAAACAACAATGATAATAATGATTTGGGGACATTACAGGACATTTCATAATGAGGAAAGATCAATCCACTGTGAAGACATAATAATTCCAACATAGTCTAAAAATTGTGGAACAAAAATTGACAGAGGAAAAATGAAAGAAAACATACAGCCAAATGAGTTTCCCACAATACTGGGAGAGAAACACACCTCTCCTAGTAACTGAAAAAACAAGTGGACCAAAAAAAAAAAAAGTCAGTAATAATATTCAAGATTAAAACAACAAATTTAGCAAATGATTCTATGGATACATGCAGAACTCCACACTCCCAGATTGCAGAATGTGTATTGTTTTTAATTGTACATGAAATAGTAGCTAAATATGTTCATAATCTGGGACAGTGCAAATCTCACACATCTCCCATCATTGAAATCATGTTGAGTGTATTGTCTAACCACAGTAAGTGAAGCCAGAAATCAACAACTAGAAATCCCCAATTTTACATTAAGTTATATGTTTCTAAATATCCCAAAGGTCAAAGATGAACTCATGATGAAAATTGGAAAATAACTTGAATGGAATGATAATTAATAGGACAGAACAAAACCTATGAGGTGAAACTACAGCTATGCTGAATGGGGTATGTTTGAGAAGGAAAAAAAGCTAGCAATTAATGACCTAGGACAAATACTGCATGATTCCAGCACTATGAGTCACCTAGAATTAGAGTAGTCCTACTTACAGAGACAGACCGTAGAATGGTGGTTGCCAGGAGCTGGGAACAGAAGGGGGAAGTGTTGTTTAACAGGTACAGAGTTTCAGTTTTGCAAGAGGAAAAGAATTCTGTGGATGGCTGGTGGTGATGGTTGGACAACAAGGTCAATGTCAGAAAGCTCCTGAACTGTGCACTTCAGGCAGTAAGAAGGTACGTTTTATGTTATATAAATTTTACCACATTTTTTTAAAGTTCTAAGTTAATGAGCTGAGCAGCCGTCTCAAGGAGTTGAAAAAAAGAAAGTCAAGGTAAGCATTAAAGAAGAAAAGAAGATAAAAAGAAAGAGATAACACATATAATAGCAGAAAATACACAGAAAACAAATTTATAATTAGAGGTGATTAACAAGCTAGAGTTTGTTTTTATAGTTGTTTTCTTGGTTTGTTTGTTTGTTTGTTTGTTTGTTTTTTTAATGAGTGATAAAATCAACAGCAAGTTGGGTTTCCCAGGAAGCAGATTCTGGGATGAAGATTAGCATGTAGGAGATTTGTTAGGGAGTGCTTTTGGGAACCAGGCCTGGGGAAAGGAAGGTCAGGTAGGAAACCAGGATCAGGCAGAGGGAAAACTTGAGCTGCAATTTAGTCTCAAAAGAATCCTCAGCCAAACATCCAGGCCAGTGTGAAGCTGAAATGACTGAAGAGTTGTCGCAAGTTGGGACTAGGGGCCGGACCTTTCTATCCCATGTTGATCAGTTGTGGCCTCCCTGCCACCCTAGTAAGAGTGTGTGGCCTTGGGTAAGGATGTTCTCTTCAGTCAAGGCAGCCCTCAGAGGGGGCGGACAGTAGACGGCTGTGTGCCACCAGAACTCAAAGCTTCGGAGAGGAATAAGCACTTCATTTCTGATGGGGTATTCTAGATAGCTCTTTGCTTTGTGAGCAAAAGATAAAGAATGTCACAAATTACCACTGCCAGGAACACAACAGAAAACAGAGCTAAAGATCCTGTGGAGAACTGAAAAGAAAGCAAGAGGATTCTATGGATGAAATTATGCCAATCAATTTGGAAATGTAGATGAAAGCGACAAATCATACCCCAAAATAACTTTTCAAAACTGACACGAGAAGAAATGGAAAAAATGAATAATCTTGTAAGTATTAAATGTATAGTTAGAAAACACTCCTGTAAAGAAACTTCAGGTCCAGATGACTTCTCCAGTGCACTCTTCCACATATTTAAGGTGGAAATATACCAATCTCATACAAATTCCTCCAGAGAATAGAAAATGAGGAAATAGTACCCAATTTACCATCAAGCAAGCATAACCTTGATAGCTAAAACCTGCCAAGATTGTCACAGAAAAGTAAAATTACAAATCGTTGTCACAAGCCCTTGATATATAAAAAGATATTCCAGGAATATAGAGTTGGTTTAACATTTAAGAAGGCAATGTAATTCACCACATTGACTGAATAAAGGACAGAGTCCTATAAGTATCTCACTGTGTGAAGAAAAAGTATTTCAGAAAATCCAACTCCTCTTCCTAATGATAACTGTATATAAGCTTGGAATAGAAGGGAATTTCTCATCAGATAAAAGGTATCCACAAAAAAATCCTACTGCAAACATCAAACTTAACCAGGAGATATTGAAAGTTTCCCTCTTGAGACTAGGAGACACAATCCAGCCTGGATGCCCACCCAGCCATTGGACAGGTAGACTCCTACAGCCTTTAGAGGTCATGGGGGACACATCCGTGGTGGAAAGGAGTACTCTGACTGTAGGAGGGGGTGCAGAAGATCTGTGAGAAGCAGTCAGGGGATGTGACACAGCTAAGATGCAAAGAGTGAGCTCTGGGCCAACGGTTGGTTGTTCCTGAGCCTTGGGGACACACTCCTGCAGCCTGGCACCCCTGTTGCAGCATTTTGGCCTCCAAAAGAGGCAGCAGAGATGTCCCTTCTCTCAGAGTTTCTTCTGCTCAGGGTTTAGAACAATCCGTAAAACCAGTTACAGCAAGATGAGCCACAGACACTCCATCATTTCCTTTTTCCAACCCAAGGGGCCCAAGAGAGAAGACCCAAAAAGGAATGCTCCATGCCCCTCCCTTCTGGACCAGCTTCCAACAGTTCTTCCAGTAGGAACCCTCCTCTCCACCACATACCAAGGGACCTTGCTTGACCCTCTCTTTGTAGCTCTTAGGGACCGCCCCTTTGTACTAAATGCTTCCTCAAATCTACAGTATTACAGATCGTAGTAGAAAACATTCTAAATATGAGGAAGCAACAAGCCAAAACATAAATCTCTCCCAATGCTTTTGGTATTTACCCTTCCAGAGGCTTTTCTGTGTATGTATTATGCCTCTGCTTCGTTTCTTTCTTTTTTTTTTTTTTTTTTTTTTAGAAAAATGAGCTTATTTCCAACATATAGTCATACATTTTACTTTCTTCATTGAATATCATGAAAATTCCATGTTATTACATGGATAAGTTACAATTGATACTTTTGACTGCACAGTATTCTATTTCCTGGATTATTACAACTGAGCAAGCACACTATTGTTGGGCATTTAAATTGAAAATTACTCTGAAAATTCTTTTGCCATTGACACTGAATTATTTTACTCCTTTCTGTGATATTTCTTTTTTTTTAATTTTATTTATTTATTTGGTAGACTGTGTGCGCATATGCACACATGCACAAGAGAAAGTCTTTTCAAAGAAACTACAAATTGTCATGAACACTCTGATTATTTCATTTTTCTGGCACCTCTGTAGTCCCAACCACTGTGTTATGACATTTGTTCTCTTTCAGTCAGATAAATATTTACTGCACATCCATATTTCTTGGAGGGCCCAAAAGACATATGATATGTGGCTCTGATCTCTAAAGAGATAATAGTCCTATTAATAATAATTTTGATTGTATTAGCTTCCTTTTGATACTATAACAAATAGCCACAAGCAAAGTGGTTTAAAACAACGCACATTTATTACCTTAACAGTTTTACAAGTCCGAAGTCCAACATGGGTCTCCGTGGATTAAAACCAAGGATTTGGCAGGCTGCATTCCTTTCTGGAGATTCTGGGGGATAATCCATTTCCTAGCCTTTTCCAGCTTCTGGATGCTGGCCACAATCCTTAGTTCTTTGTCCCTTTAACCATCTCCAAAGCCAGCATCATTATACCTCTCTGTGCCTCCCTCCCTAGGCACAGCTTTCCACTGATCGCAAATGGGAAAGGTTCCTCAGTTCTAAGGACTTGTGTGATGACTTTGGGTCCCCCTGAAAAATCCAGGATAATCTCCCCATCTCAACGTCCTTAACCTTAATTACATCTGCAACACCACTTTTACCCTGTGATCTAACAAATTCACAGGGGACAAGGGTATGGACATCTTTGGTGGTGGTGGGCCTTATTTTGTCCTCCCCGTGATAACCACTACCATTTGCTAAGTGGTTGTTATTTTCCATGCTTAAAGAAGCACTTTACAGAGAGATTTTCTCACTTCACCCAGCCCCTAATCCATGAGGCCAGTGTTATGATTTATCCTCACTGGACAGATGAGGGAACTGAGACCAAGAATAATGATTTGGAAGTTGAGGCTAATTCTCAGGAGTAGCACAAGTCAGTGAGAATTACGAGCCTTCTCACTTTATTTATTTACTCATTTATTTACTTGTTTGTTTATTTAAAGATAACTTTAAAACCTTAACACAGACCCAGAACTTTCTGGGGAATTTCTGTTTATAAACAATGAACTGGCCAACTCCATTTTTAATACACCATGTTGGTGATGGGTTATGAAACCCTCTTCTGAAAAGCTTCTGGGCTGGGTCAGGCCTGAAGTCACCGCACCGCTGAGGCAGGGGTTTGGGCCACCATTTTGCCAAACATGGCATATCATCCATGGAACCAGACATGGATGTGTGTAACTTACAGACCCCAAATAACGCTTGCAAAAGCTGCCAGGTTGCACGTAGGCCCTCATTTAAAAAAGGGTGAGCGGACTGAGTGACTCAGCTCTCATCTGTTGGAAAGAGATGGGTCTTATTCAGCTTTTGAAAGGCTTCTCAACAGTGTCCTGTCTGTGGACATGGGAGTTTTGCTCATTGCTTTAGTTGCAGCACGACGGAGACTGGAACGCAAGCTCCAGAGAGAATGATCATAGGCCCTCAGACCTGTGGGTCAGTCATCCAGAAGGGGAATACAAGAAGTATAGAAGAAACAAGTCTGAGTAGCCTCCTGGTGCCTCCAGGGCAGGAGGAATTTCTCTTCCTCACAGGAACTAAAACGAGGGGATGTTGGCATCCCTTGGGAGCAGGGTTGCCAGATTTAGTCGGGGGAGAAACAGGACACTGGCTACATTTGATTTGGATTGAATTTCAGATAAACAATGCAGTATAAACCTGACCTTGGTCCACAATTTCAGCAAAAACAGCTACAAGGCATAGATCCCCTGAGTGAAGAAAACCAAAGAGAGGAGGTTGTATTTCACTTCTGGGGCCACGCAGGACAGAGGAAGAACAGGTCCAGCAGGTGACAGGAGGAAGCACCGCTCAGGATCAGGAAATCGGGGCCCTGTGATAAAGCAGGTGTGGCCTGGTCAGAATGGCTAACATTAACAAGTCAGGAGATAACAGATGCTGACTGCAGAGAAAGGGGAACTCTCTTATTACGCTGTTGGTGGAAATGCAGGTTGGTACAGCCACTCTGGAAGACAGTATGGAGGTTTCTCACAAAGCTGAAAATGAGCTACCCTATGACCCAGTGATTGCACTTCTGGGTATTTTCCCCAAAGATACAGATGCAGTGACCTGCATCCCAATGTTTATATAGCAGCAATGTCCACAATAGCCAAACTGTGGAAAGAGATAAATGTCCATTGACAGATGAATGAATAAAGAAGATGTGGTATATATGTATAATAGAATACTACTCAGACATCAAAAGAGTGAAATTTTGCCATTTGCGATGACGTGGATGGAACCACATGGTTGAACTATGCTAAGCTAAATTAATTAGAAAAAGACAATTATCATATGATCTCATATGTGGAATTTAAGAAACAAAACAGAGGATCATAGGGGAAGGGAGGAAAAATAAAACAAGATGAAATCAGAGAGGGAGACAAACCATAAAAGAACAAACTCAAGGTTGCTGGAGGGGCGGGGTGTGGGGGGGATGGGATAACTGGGTGACACATTAGGGAGGGCACATGATGTAATGAGCACTGATGTTGTATAAGACTGATGAATCACTGAACTCTACCTCTGAAATTAATAATACATTATATGTTAATTAATTGAATTTAAGTAAAAATAATAAATATGTAAATAAATAAAGCAGGTGTGGACACAGCCCCCTGGGGAGAGTGTCCAATGTCGGATAGAATGTGTGATGGGGCACAAGAGAATTTTTGTGAACCTCAAAGGATGGGGTGACCTCAGCTGACACTCAGGCTTCACAGAAGAATGTCCTAGATGCTCTAGGCACACCAAAAAGGGCATAACTCTAATCCCAAGGGAATTAGAAGGGATTCCTTTCAAAGCAGGGTGCCAGAAGAACTAATAGTGGGGCTCAGGGAGACAGAGAGAGCTGATAGAGGGGAGTGGTCATGAGGCAGAGGGCCCAGGAAAGCACTCACCTCATGGGCAGTTCCTGAGTGACATTTTATTCCCTTGGTGGGCATGCATGGCAAGGGTGGGGACATAAGCAGGGCATGGATGAATGGTTGGGTTGGATCCGCATACCTGAGTCTGCTTGTGAACAGTTTCAAATGCCCTGCTGAGATGGTTGGACTTTGTTCCAAAATTATGGATGGAGAGGGTGGGGTGTGATCAGACCAGTGATACAAAAACCAAACCAAACCAAAAGCTACTCCAGGAGCTGAGGAGAGACAACACAGAGGGCTTTGCATCAGCCACTGGAGAGGCAATGTGTCATTTTTCTCCCTGGACTGGTCCTCACTTCCCTGGCTTTGGAATTCCTAGGGAATGGAAAATGAATCAAACTATAATCCCTATCGGTTTAAGCTGTTTGATTTTACATGCCATTTGGAATTCATCTCCTACTAGGAAGTATTTACACTTTAAAGAGAAACTTCAGTCTTATATCAAAATGGCTGGTTATACAAGAGGTTGTCGAGAACTGGTTAACTAGCAAATGTGTTGACTGGGACAAGCCCAGGTCCTAATTGGGAGGAAGCAGCAGGAATTTTGAGGACAAGCAATGATGGCAGAGAGTCTGTCCCATCTGCCAACAGGCAGCTTCCAATTCCAGGAAGAGCCAGAGAGAAGCTGAGGGTTGGCCAAGGAAGAAATTTTATTTTGGGTCATTATGAGCTCTCTATTAATACTTGAAAATTTTAAATGGATCAGCCTACCAATGAACCTTAAAAGCATTTAAGGATGCTGTGTATATCTGACCAATGGTCATACCTGGAAAGAACAAGACAGATACTTCCAGCTCAGCTGTGAAGGGAAAGGTGTCTGGGGCACAAAAGTCAACTGATGGGTGTGTGTGGCTGAAACAGCCACTCTGTGAATCCCACTGAGGCTTCTCTCACTCACTTGATAGACTCTTGGGCTCTCCAGGCAGCTGGGTGACGCTGCCGATGTGTGCTTCTGAGAAAAGCTTTCTCTGCTCCTCAAGATATGGGCATTCAGTTCACTCTCCCTAACTCCAGCACCTGGGTTCTGAATGGATGCTTCTTTGAGTGGCCACACCTGTTCTCAGCCTTCTGTCTGGCTTGGCCACAATCTTTGGGTGTATGACCAGAAGCTGGTTGCCTAACCCCACTAGAGAAAGCATTGGTTCTGGCACTACAGCAAGGGACAAAGATTTTAAGTAACAAAGTCCAGCTTTTGGTAATTCTCTCTTCCCAGCACCCCACTAAAAGCAGTTTCCGTGGAGGATCCAGTGGTCGGATGTTTTCAGCTTAAAAATGTCAGTCAGCACCCGGAAAGCTCAGTTGGTAGAGCGTGAGACTCTTAAAAATGTCAGTCCTCCCAGAATGTTGCCATGGCATAAAAAGCCAGCTTTTCCAGGATTATACTCTTGTGACCACAAAGGATAAATATTCTTAGGAGAGTATGCTCTGCATGAATCAGGGGTCTCTTTCTCTCTCTGTCTCGTGGGCGCATTAGAGATGTTACACACACAAATTCTTTCATCCTTGCGAGCCCTTCAAGCTGGGCAGGAAACGGGGAGGATTTGATTCAGGTGCACTGTGGTTATTTATTCCCTGGCCAGCTCTCCAGAAAAAGCTGTCTGGTCTGATTCAACCAACCAACGAGCTATTTTTGAAAACTGCTTAACAATTGTTGACTGTGTCACACCAGGCTCTGTGCACGTATCAACAGGTAGGAGCAAATGAGGGCACACAACTCACCATTAAGGGAAGGTGCTCCCTGGAGTGTTTGAACTTAGGCTAAGGGCCCAAAGCTGGGGACAACAGGAAGGAAGCACCTCCCATATTTCAAAAGAGCACAAAAGAGCTACCAGAAATCCATTCTGGGATTTGCTAAGTCTACACTGGTGTTGTAGGCCTTGTCCCTGTGGCACCAGCAACAAACAATAGAGAATTGAGAGAAATGGGGTCAGGGAGGGATTTGATAGGAGCGGTAGGGTCATCACCTAGGCAGGGGATGCTGAGAGGAGTCCCTCAAACCATGTTAAGTCGTGCCAAGAGACTCTTTAGAGATTGGGGTGCTTACCCAAAGGGGAGATAGATGGCCATTGCATTTTCTGGTTAAATGTTTGCCCACTGGGTGCAGTCAATCAAGCTGTACCTGGTGGAAGATATTCTGATATATTTGATAAGTGTGCTTTGGTGTCTGAAAATGGAAATGAGCAGAGGGAATGGTGCTCTTGGAAAACTCCAAGGTTGAGAGACTGGCTGGACCAGCCCAAGACTGCAGGGCGAGGGCAACAGGCAGTGGTGGGACAGTCCAAACTCAGGCCATTGGACATGGTGGGAAACTGTGGATAGCCATAGAAGGTGTCCAGCTCGAGGAATCTTGAAGGTGCCTTATCTCAGGGAGTGGTCTCCTGGGATAAGGGGACTCCAGCAGAAGCTCCGAAGAGACCACCAGGTGCAGGAGGTGAGGGGACTGTGTTTGTTGGTCAGGGTCCGGGCAGAAATTCACCCAAGATGGTTAGCATGAAGAGATTTGTACAAATCAGGTTTACTTAGGTAAAATCTATGTAAGATGAAATTCATTCTTTCTAGACACATCATTTAATGAGCTTTCCCAGATGTTTACAGTTCTGTAACCATCATCACAAACATGATGTAGAACATGTATATTGCCCCCAAAAGTTCTGTCACGATCCCCTGCAGTCAATTCCCTCTTACCTCCAGTCCCTGGCTACCAATGGCAGGTATTCTGTCCTTACAGTTTTGTCTTTGCTGGAACACCATGTAAATGATGTCATAGAGCATGTAGCCTTTTGTATCTAGCTTCTTTCACCTGGCATAATGATTCTGAGATCCATCCATGTTGTTGCTTGTGTCAGTAGTTTGCTCCTTTTTAGTCAATGGGTAGCATTCTATTGTATGGATGTAACTTTGTTTATCCATTCATTTGTTGAAGGACTTTTGATTGTTTCTACTTTTGGTGATAATGAATAACATGGCTATAAATAGTCACTTACAGGTCTTTGTATATATGTATGTTTTCATTTCTCTTGTATAAATATTTAGGAGTGGAAATTCTGGATCATAAGGTAAGTGCATGTTTAACTTTCTAAGAAACTGGCTAGTTTTTTTCCCAAAGTGGTTGTTATCATTTTGCATTCTTGTCAACAGTATATGAGAGTTCCCTTTCTTCCCCATCCTTGTCAGCACTTAGTATTGTCAGTATTTTGAAGTTTAGCCATTCTAATAGGTGTGTAGTAGTATCTCACGAGGTTTTAATTTGCGTTAAACTAGTGACTAATGATGTGGAGCATCCTTTCATGTGTTTATTTGCCATCCATATATCTTTGGTGAAGTATCTGCTCAAATATTTTGCCAATTTTTGAGTTGTTTATCTTCTTATTGGATTAAAGAATTCTTTGCATAATTTAAATGCTGCAAGTCCTTTGTTAGATATGTACTTTGTTAGATATGTACTCTGCAGATGTTTTCTCCCAGGCTGTACCTTGTCTATTCATTTTTTAAAGTGTCTTTTGAAGAACTAAAGTCTTAAAATTTTGATGAAGTCCCATTTATCAATCTTTTTTCTTTTGTATTTGGTGCTTTTTGTGTTGTAGCTAATAAGTCTATGCCTGGTGCAAGTTCACACAGTTATTGTCCTGTCTGTCTTTCTCAAAACTTCATAGTTTTAGCTCTTACATTTAGGTCTACAATCCACTTGTTGTTAATTTTAAAATATGGTGTGAGGGGAGGGTTGAGGTTCATTCCAAATGGATGTCCAATTGTTAGGACAGCATTTGCTGAAAAGAACAGGGTCCCTTTTTATTGAAAAATAAAATACTTCCAGAAAAGCACATATGTTATAACTATACAGCTCAATGAATCTTCACAAACTGAACAGATGTGTTGTCAGCCCCCAGATCAGGAAACAGACCACTTCTAGCTCCCCAGAAGGCCCCTCTTATTCCCTTCCAGTTACTATGCACTGGCCCCATCCTATCCTTAATAACCACTACCCTGGCTTTCAACAGATATTAGTTTTGCCTATTTTTAAACTTTGTATAAATGTAATTATATAAGACATCTTTTAATCCGCATTCTTTCACTCAACATTATATTTGGGTTTTTTTTTAAAGGAGATTTTTTGTTTGTTTTGTTTTGCTTTTTAATTTTTTTTTAATTTTTATTTATTTTAAAAATCTCTTTTCAGTGTTCCAGATTTCATTGTTTATTAAGGAAATTTTTAAAAAAGATTTATTTATGTATTTTGAAAGACTGAGAGAGACAGTGCAGGGGCAGGGGTAGAGGGAGAGGAGAAAGAGAATCTCAAGCAGACTCCCCTTTGAGTGGGGTATCCAACATAGGGCTTGATCTCTCAACCCATGTGATCACGACTTGAGCCAAAATCAAGAGTTAAAGGCTTAACCAATTGAGCCACCCAGGCACCCTCCAAATATGTAAGATTTATCCATGTTGTTGCCTACCGTTATAGACCACTGATTCTCACTGCTGTGTCATATTCCACTGAATGACTATACTGCAATTCATTTGTCCATTCTTTTGTTAATACTCATGTGTGTAGTGTCTAGGTTGGGACTTTAATGAGTAGTGAACATACATTTTAACTGGGTGTATTTTGGGGCATGGAATTGCAGGGGTATAGGTTTTGTGTATGTTCAATTTTATCAGACACAGCAAAGACTTTCCTAAACTGTTCACACCACTTTGCACCCCCTCTAGCAGTGTAGGAGGTTTCCAGCTGCTCCACATCCTCACCAGCACTTGGCATTTTCCACCATTTTTATTTTTGCCATTCTAGTGAGTATGCAGTGATACCACATTGCAGTTTTTCATTTGCCATTTCCTGATGACTAACAAGTTTGAACTCCTTTCTATATGTTTATGAAACACATGGAAGAGGCTAGTTTTGTTTTTTGTTTTTATTTTTATTTATTTTTTTAAAAAGATTTTATTTATTTATTTGACAGAGATCATAAGTAGGCAGAAAGGTAGGCAGAAAGAGAAGGGGAAGCAGGCTCCTTGCTGAGCAGAGAGCCCGATGCGGGGCTCGATCCCAAGACCCGGGGATCATGACCTGAGCCGAAGTCAGAGGCTTAACCCACTGAGCCACCCAGGCACCCCTGGAAGAGGCTGTTTTGATATGCTCTTTTGTAAAGTGTCGATTCAAGTGTTCTGTTTATTTTTATGTTAGGTTATGTCTTCTTCTTATCGGCGTGTAGGGGTTAAGTACGTATTCTGTAAACCAGTCCTCTGTCAGACTTCTATGTTGTTGATGGCTATTTCTCAGTCTATGTGTTGTTGTTTTTTTTTTGAGGATATTTCTGAAGGCGCCATTTCAGGTGGGATGTTGAGCACCTGGGGCTGGTGACAGCAGGGAGTTCTTCCAGCTCTAAGAATGAAGTTCAAGGGGATGAAATCATATTACTTAAGCCCAGTGAGGGCTGGAGCTGAGGAAGTGGGGCAGCCCAGCTGGAGTTACAATCATGGGGGCCACACTACTGCCCGGTGCATCCCTGAGGCAAAGTTGAGTAGGAAATCCTTCTCTCCTTTTACCTTCTCTTCTCCCATTGGGGCCTCCCTGAACCCAGAAATCATTAAGGAAGCCCAAAAGGTGTAGTCTCCAGGAGTCACAGGAGTCAACCTCTGGATCACAGAGGAAGACAGAGAAAGAGGAGGTATGGATCAGGAGAGGGAGTGCTGTGGAGATTAATGGCAAAGAGAAGGAGCAAGAGATTGCCCAAAAACTCTCTCTCAGGTTAAGACACTATGCAGTGTGTATGTCCCCAGCGAGCCTCTAAAGAATCCATAAAACGTGGTCCTTAAGAGAGCCAGCATTTAGAGGATTGCCACATGAAGATCATGGTGGCAGAACTAGTTACGTGGAAAAGAAAAAAGACTTTTTTGCCCCCTTCCTTTAAGCTTCTACTTCCTTTGCCCCAAGCCTAAAGAAGCTGGGAAAGGTAGAGGAAGGGAGAGAGAAAACTAGGAAAAGGACCCACGATGCCCATCCCCACTGCCTGGCTGGGCCAGGGCAGAGCTTGGCTTGGATGTGAGATTCAAATTTTGATTGAGACTGGACTGGACTGGACTGGACTGAACACCTGAAAGTGAGCCATCTTTACAGAAACAAGGCTTGTTCTTACCATTAAAAATACCTGGAAAACTGAGGTGAGTTGACTCACTAAGATGTTGTCAAGGGAAGGATGATGTGAAAGAACATACCAGAAGGCCAGTGTGGAAGGAAGATCAAGCCACTTCCTGTTTGTTCCTCACGGGTTCAGATTGTTCAGAAGACTAGTTTTAAGTAACTTAAAGCTCCCTTGCCCAGCAGGCTTGAGGCTACGTACTTCTCATGCATTGTCTTATACACATTCACAACCACTCTGTGGGTCAATGCTAGTATAATCTCTGCTTTATAGATGTGAAAATTGAGGCACTGGGTTACAAGGCCATATCAGCCTGGTTTGAAGTCCAGCAGATCTGATTTCAGAGTCTAAGTTAAATTTTTTTAAAATAAGACTTTATTTTTAGAGCAATTTTAGTTTCAAATAAATTTGAACCTAAATACAGAGAGTTGCCCTATAACCCGTGCCTCACACATGTACAGCTTCTCCCACTATCACTGTATCACATTTGTTACAATTGGTGAATCTACCCTGACACATCATTATCACCCAAACTCCATAATTTACGTTAGGGTTCGCTCTTGGTGTCATCCATTCTATGGGTTTGGACAATTGTATAATGACATGCATTTACTATTATAGCATCATACAGAGTTATTTTCACTGCCCTAAAATTCCTTCGTGCCCTGCCTATTCATCCTTCCCACTACCTTCAACCCCTGGCAACCACTGATCTTTTTAATGTCTCCATAGTATTGCCTTTTCCAGAATGTCACATAGCTGGAGTCCTACAGTATGCAGCATTTTCAGATTGACTACTTTCACTCAGTAACCAAAATTTAAGTTTCCTCCATGTCTTTTCATGGCTTCATAACTCCTTTCTTTTTAGTGCTAAATAATATACTGTTGTCTGGGTGTATCACAGTTTCTTTATCCATTTACATCCTAAAGGGCATCCTGATTGTTTTCCAAGTTTTGCCAATTATAAATAAAGCTGTTATAGACATCGGTGTGCAAGGTGTTTGTGTGAACATAAGTTTTCAATTCACTTGGTTAAATTAATACCAAGGAGCACAACTGCGGAATTGTGTGGTTAAAAATAATGTTTAGTTTTATAAGCAGCATCCAACTGCCAAACTGTCTTCTAAAGTGCCTACACCATTTTGCATTCCTACCAGCAAGGAGTGAGAGTTCCTGTGGCTCCCCATCCTCATCAGCATTTGGTGTTGTCAGTGTTCCCAGTTTTGGCCATCCTAATAGGTGTGGAGTAGTATCACATTGTTGCTTTAATTTGCATTTCTCTGATGCTCTATGATGTGGAGCACATTTTCATATGTTTATTTACCACCTGGATATCTTTTTTGATGAGGTGTCTGTTAGGGTTTTTAGCCCAATTTTTCACTAGGTTGTTTCTTTTCTTATTGTTGAGTTTGAAGAGTTCTTTATATATTTTAGATAATAGTCCTTTATCAGATATGTCTTTGCAAATATCTTTTCCCAGTCTATGAAGTGTCTTTTCATTCTCTTGACATGATCTTTCACAAAGGAGAAGTTTTTAATTTTCATTAAGTCTAGCTCATCAATTGTTTCATAGATTGTGTCTTTGGTGTTGTATCTAAAAAGACAGCACTGTACCCAAGGTCATTTAGATTTTCTCCTATATTATATTCTAAGAGTCTTATAATTTTACATTTTACATTTAGGCTTATGATCCATTCTGAGTTGATTTTTGTGAAGGTTATAAAGTGTGTGTCTGGACTTACTTTTCTGTATGTGGGTATATAGTTGTTCTATTTGTTGAAAAGAGTGTCTTTGCTCCATTGTATTGTCTTTGTTCCTTTGTCAAAGATAAGTTGACTGTATTTATGTGGGTATATTTCTGGGGTCTTTATTCTGTTCTATTGATCTAGTTGTCTTTTCTTTTGCTAATACCACACTGTCTTGATTACTGTAGCTTTATATTAAGTTTTTAAGTCAGATAGTGTTAGTCCTCCAACTTTGTGCTTCTCCTTAAATATTGTGTTGGCTATTCTGTGTCTTTTCTTTCTCCATATAAACTTCGGCTTCAGTTTGTCAATGTTCACAAAATAACTTCCTGGGATTTTGATTGGAATTGCAGTGAATGTAGAGATGAAATTGGAAAGAACTGAAATCTTGACAATATTGAGTCTGTCTATGAACATTGAATGTCTCTCCATTTATTTAGTTGTTCTTTAATTCATCAGAGTGTTTTAGTTTTCTTCATATAGATTTTTTATTATGTTCAGTTAGTCATCATTAGTCTTTGATGTAGTATTCAATGATTCATCGGTTGCTTATAACATTCAGTGTTCATCACAACACGTGCCCTCCTTAATGCCCATCACCTGGCTAGATTTATATTTTGTTAGATTTATACCTAAGTACTTTATTTGGGGGAGTGCTAATATAAATGGTACTGTGTTTTAAATTTCAAATTCTACTTGTTCACTGATGGCATATAGGAAAGTAATTGACTTTTATATATTAATCTTGTACCTTGGGGTGCCTGGGTGGCTCAGTGGGTTAAGCCTTTGCTTTGGCCCAGGTCATGGTCTCAGGGTCCTGGGATCAAGCCCCATATCAGGCTCTCTGCTCATCAGGGAGCCTGCTTCCCCCTCTCTCTCTGCCTGCCTCTGTCCTTACTTGTGATCTCTCTCTCTGTGAAATAAGTAAATAAAATCTTTTTAAAAAATCTTATACCTTGCAACCTTGTCATAATTGCTTTTTAGTTCCAGGAGTTTGGTTTTTTAAAATATTCATATGTTTAATTCTTAAACCACTGTTTTTTTTTAAAGATTTTATTTATTTATTTGACAAAGAGAGAGATCACAAGTAGGCAGAGAGGCAGGCAGAGAGAGGGGGGAAGCAGGCTCCCTGCTGAGCAGAGAGCCCAATGTGGGGCTCAATCCCAGGACCCTGAGATCATGACCTGAGCTGAAAGCAGAGGCTTAACCCACTGAGCCACTCAGGTGCCCCCCGCCACTGTTTTCTGATGAAGACAGCATTGTGTTTTATGCAAGGTTGGAAACCTCAAAATAATCACCATAAACCTATAAAGGAGAATAAACTAGTATGGCCCACAAATATAAGATGAAATCCACAATATTGGAATTATAAATATTTAGATAAGCCCAGGTTAGAAGATAAGCCCAAACCACCATCAGAATGAAATATGACATAGTCTAAAATATATCCTTACATTTTGATACAACCCTCAGTCTGAGTTCTTCAGATTAATCTTCAGTTCAGTCAAGGCAGCAATTTTCCGTTATATTTATTGTACAGACTACATACATTCTAGAAGGTTCCTTTATGATACACTGTTGTACATTTTGTCCCAGCAATTTGAGGGCAGGCAAATTCCACAAAGTTGTCAGTAAGAACATGCCATGCTCTTTCTTCATCATAATTGACAGATTGTCCTCTGCAATCATTGTATTGATGGCTAAAGGAAGATTCCAAATATCTTTTTATATTGATCATTTATGATATTCCACCAAAGATTTATTCCATAAGTCTAAGAATTTAAATCTCTTTTAAGCACTAAGTTCAAGTAGGCAATGGCCATTTCTAGATCTAATCCTTTCTATCTTAGATTCATTGCAAAATTAAAAGTAAACTGGTAAAAATCCTTAAATCATCCTGGTTCTTTCGATTCTTTTTCCATCTTGGGTATCTGGGCCTTTAGGTTTCAATGTCATACCATCCATGAATTCCTGTTTGAGAAACTTGCACTGTGTTGCTGCTCTGAACTTCCACATAACAATCAACACACAAATGCTGGCTGGCTCTAGTGCTAGGTCATCACAGGACTATTGTATATCATCTATCCCAATTTTGTTTTCATCTTGAGAAACCTTGTATCTATTGTATTGTTATTATAACTTCTTCCTGTTCAATGATCCTTTTACACTCTCTCATATATAAAGTTCAGGATTTGGAAAAAATAGTCTGTTGCAACAACTAATTTCCAGTCATTTTGAGATAGAAATCTTTACAGCTGTTTTTTGACTAGACTGTATGAAGATCATAAACTGACAAATTTTATCCTTCTGCAATGATTTCAACTTGCTCTTGTTGTTCTCCAGGTGTCTCCTCTCTTCCTCTGCCTCTGCAGTTAATCAGTTCCAGGAGTTTTTTTTTGTTGTTGTTGGTTCTTTCAGATTTCCTACATGTATGATCATGTCACCTGTGAACAAAGATAATTTTATTTCTTCCTTCCAATCTCTATGCCTTTATTTCCTTTTCTTGTCTTATTGCATTATTTTAACTTCTAGTAAAAAGTTGAAAGGGAATGATGAAAGGAGATATCCTTACCTTGTTCCTGATCTTTGTGGGAATGTTTTGAGCTCCTCACAATTAAATATAGTGTTAAATATAATGTTTTTTGTAAATATTCTTTATGAAGTGGAGGAAGTTTCCCTCTATTCCTAGTTTACTGAGAGTTTTATCATGAATGAATGTCAGATTTTGTCAAATGCTTTCTCTGCACCTATTGTCATGGTCATGTGATTTTTCTTTTAGCCTGTTGATGTGTTGGATTATATTGATTGATTTTCAAATTTTGAAGCAGCTTTCCATACCTGGGATAAATTCCACTTGATCATAATATATAATTTTAAAAAATACATTGTCAAATTCAACTTGTGAATATTTTATTGAGGAATTTTGCAGTTAATGAAAGATCTTGGTCTTTAGTTTTCTTTTCTTGTAATATTTTTGTCTGGTTTTGGTATTAGGGTGATACCGACCTTTTACAGTAAGTTAGGAAGTATTCCCTCTGCTTATATCCTCTCAAAAAGGTTGTAGGGAATTGATATCATTCATTCCTTAAATGTTTGGTAGAATTCACCAGTTTGAAAGGTTATTACTTCCATTTATTTGATAGATATAGGCCTATTTGGACAATATATTTCTTCTTGTGTGACTTTTGATAGATTGTGTCTTTCAAGGACTGGTCCATTCCATCCAGGTTATCAAATTTGTAAATACAGATTTTTTTTCATAACATTCCTTTATTATCCTTCCAATGTCCATAGGATCTGCTGTTATGTCCCTTCTTTCATTTCTGGTATTAGTAATTTGTACCTCTCTTTTAGAAAAAAGAGAGTTGGCCTGGCTAGAGGTTTATTAATTTTATTGGTCTTTTCAAATAACTAGCTTTTGGTTTTGTTGATTTTTTTCTACTGATTTCCTGTTTTCAATTTCATTGATTTCTGCTTTGATCCTTATTATTTCTTTTCTTATGCTTACTTTGTCTTTAATTGGCCCTTCTTTTTCTAGTAACCTAAGATGAAAGCTTAGATTATTGATATTGGATCTTCCTTCTTTTCTAGCATATGCATTCTATGTTATAAGTTTCCTTCTGAGTACTGCTTTCACTGCATCCTACAAATTCTTTTAAGTTGTTTCCATTTTCATTTAGTTTAAAATATCTTAAGACTTCTTTTTCTTTGACCCATGCATTATTTAGAAATGTGCTGTTTGATCTACATATATTTCAGGATTTTCCAGTTACTTTCTGTTATTGATTTCTAGTTTAATTCTACTGTGGTCTGAGATCAGATGTTGTGATTTCTGTTCTTTCAGATTTGTTAAGGGGTGTATTATGGCCTGGAATGTGGTCTGTTTTGGTGAATGTTCCGTTTGAGGTTGAAAAGAATGTGCATTTTCTGTTGTTAGATGAAGTAGTCTATAGATGTCACTTATATTCGGTTGATTGTAGGTGTTGAGTTCCTCATGTCCTTACTGATTTTCTGTTTGGTGGATCTCTCCATTTATGATAGATGAGTGTTCAAGTCTCCAACTGTGATCATAGATTCAACTACTTATTGTTGCAATTCTATTAGTTGTTATCTCACATAGTTTGACAGTCTGTTGTTAGGTACATATATCTTAAGGATTGTTATGTCTTTTTAGAGACTTGACCCTTTTATTATTTGTCCCTCATAACTTTCCTTGATTTGAAGGCTGCTCTGTCTGAAATTAATGTAATTACTCCTCCTTTCTTTTGATTACTGTTAGCATAGTATATTTTTCTCTAGCCACCTACTTTCACAACATATGTGTCTTTTTTTTTAAAGATTTTATTTATTTATTTATTTGACAGACAGAGATCACAAATAGGCAGAGAGGCAGGCAGAGAGAGAGAGAGAGAGGAGGAAGCAGGCTCCCTGCTGAGCAGAGAGCCCAATATACGTGTCTTTAAAGTGGGTTTCTGGTAGACAACATATTGTTGTATTTTATGTTTTATTTGTTTGTTTTAATTCTAGTATAGTTAACATACAGTGTTATATTTCAGGTGTGCAATATAGTGATTCAACAATTGCATATATCACCCAGTGTTCATCATGATGAGTGCCCTCCTTAATCCTCATCACCTATTTAATCCATCTTCCCACCCACCTCCCCTCTGCTAACCATCAGTTAGTTCTCAATAGTTAAGAGTCTGTTTCTTGGCTTCTTTCTCTCCTTTCCTTTTCTTGTTTGTTTTGTTTCTTAAAGTGTGCATATGAGTGAAATCACATGGTATTTGTCTTTCTAGTTGGGTCTTATGTTTTGATCTACTCTGATGATCTCTGTATTTTAATTGGTTTAGTTAGACCATTGACATTCAAAGTGATTATTGAAACAGTTGGATTAATATGTACCATATTTATTACTATTTTATTTTTGTTGCCCTTACTTTTATTTTTCTCTTCCATTCTTTTTCTGCCTTTTGTGTCTTTAATTGATTATTTAATGATTCCATTTTCTCTCTTTTCTTAACATACACGTTATACTATCTTTGTTTAACCCTTTTTAGTGGCTGTCGTAGAACTTGCAATATACAATTACAACAAATTTAAGGCCACTTTCTTTTTTTTTTAAGGCCACTTTCTAATAAAACTATTCCATTTCACAAGTAGTGTGAGTTCTTTCTAATAACAAAGTAATCCTAATCCCTACCTCCCATACTTTTTATAAACATATATATTATATATACACAAGCATATATAAATACATTGTTACCATTATTATTTTGAACAAACTGTTATCTGTTAGTTCAATTAAGATTCAGAAAAACAGAAGTTTTTCTTTTACCTGCAGTTATTTTTTTCTCAACACTCTTCTTTATGTTATGTAGATGTGAGTTTATGACTATATTATTTTCCTTCTCTCTAAAGAACTTCTTTTAACATTTTGTGCAAGGCAGATTCACGGGCAAGAAATTTCCTCAATTTTTGTGTGAGGAAGTCTTTATTTCTTTTTCACTTTTGAAGGAAATTTTCCAGGATACAGAGACCTAGGTTGAGAGTCTTCTCAATACTTCAAATATTTTATTCTATGTTCTTCTTGCTTACATGTTTCTGAGAAGTCAGATGTAATTCTTATCTTTGTTATTTTGTAGAAAAATCTATTTTTTTTTTTTTTTTTTTTGGGTCTGGCCGCTTTCAGGCTTTTTTTCTTTATCTTTGATTTTGTGTAGTTTAAAATGACATGCCTATGAGCAGGCTTTTTTTTTTTTTTTTTTTTTTTTGCAGTTATCCTGCTTGAGGCGCTCTAAGATTCCTAGATCTGTGGTTTGGTATTTGACATTAATTTAGGGAACTCCTCAGTCATTTTTGTTTCAAATATTGTTTCCATTTTTTTCTTCTTTCTCATTCTGGTATTCTCATTATGTGTATCATATACTTATTGTATTTGTCCCAAAGTCTTTGGATATACTGTTTTATTTTTTTCAGTACTTGTTCTCTTTTTGTGGTTTCTACTGATATATGCTCTAGCTCAGAGATTCTTCCCTCAACTGCATCTAGTGTACTAACAAGCCCATTAAAGGCATTCTTCATTGCTGTTAGTGTGTTTTATCTCTAGCATTTCTTTTAGGTTCTTCCTTATGATTTCCACCTCTGCTTTCAATGCCCAGCTGTTCTAGTGTGTTGTCTACTTTGTCCATTAGAGCCCTTAGCATGTTAATCATAGTTGTTTTAAATTTTTGGTCTGATAATTCCAACATTACCACCATGTCTCATTCTGAAGCTAGCTCTATCTCTTCATATTGTAGGATTGTTGGTTTTTTGTTTTTGTTTTTGCCTTTTTATATGCCTTGTAATCCCCCTCCCCCTACCAAATAGCCAGACATGATATACCAGGTAAAAGAAAGAGGAATGGCTGTAAATAGGCCTTTAGTAATGTGGTGGTGAGGTGTAGGGGGAGGGAAAATGTTCTATAGTCCTATGATTAGGTCTCAGTCTTTTAGTGAGACTGTGCCTCTGGACTGTTGACTTCACAAGTGTTTAGTTATTTATCTTCCCCCTTATGTAGGACAGGATGACTAGGATGTGCTGGAGTTGGATATTACTCTTCTTCTGCTTGGAAAGCTAGAGCTCACTGGAGCTGGATATGTCCCTTCCCAGGTCACTTAGACTCTGATAATACCCTTAGAATGTGGTTGTCTGATGGTGCAGAGCCTTTCCATTGCAATATGGACAAGTCTGAGAGTTAAAAACTTGGAGGAACACAGTCATGGGGGGTCCTCCTTAATTGTGTGAAATTTAGCTCCAGGATCTCCTCCACACTGAAATAAAAATACACTACTGCAATGACACAACCACACATTCACTAAGGAAGCAGAATCCCATGTTCTTCCTGTTTTCCATCTGATTACTCATGCTTTTCAGATGTGGTTGGGAATTGAAGGCTAGAGTTTCTGGAGCCCACCTTTCCCTCTGTTTGGAGAATTGGGATAATATTTGTTCTGCTACCAGGCTTTTAGTCCATCTCCTGTTTGCCAGAATTCTCCTCAAGGATCAAGGACAAAGTGTTGTTTATAACTTCAAAAAATTCTCAAAAACTCAGAGCAAAACCACAATGAAGTGTCACTTCATACCGACTAAGATGGCTATAATTTTTTAAAAGCAAATGAAGTGTTGGCAAGGTTGTGGAGAAGTTGGAACATTTGGGCACTGCTGGCAAGAATGTAAACTGATGCAGTCACTGTGGAAAACAGTTTGACAGTTCCTCATAAAGTTAAACATAGAGTTACTATATGACCCAGCAATTCCACTTCTTGGTATAGACCCAGGAGAACTGAAAACAGATATTGAAACATGTACATGCACCCTCATGCTCATAGCAGCTCTAATCACAATAGCCAAAAGTAATAGATAACCCAAATGTCCATCAATGGATGAATGAATAAACAAGCTGTGGTATGTACATTTGATGGAACATTATTCAGCCATAAAAAGGAGGAAGCACAAATACACTCTACGGTGTAGATAAACTTAGAAAACATGCTAAATGAAAGCACACATGAAAGGGGCCAGACAAAAGATCACATATCCTATTCATGGATTGATTCCATTTTTATAAAATGTTCAGAATAAGTAAATCCATAGAGACATGAGAGCAGGTGGATGGTTTACAGGGGCTGGGAGGATGGGGGAATGGAGAATTCAAGCAATTGTTTAATAGGTGTAGGGCTTCTTATAGGGTGATGAACATATTCTGAAATTAGATAGAGGTAATGGTTGCATAACAGTGTAAATGTATAAACACCATTGAATTGGTCACTTTAAAATGGTTGTTTTTTGTTATGTAAATTTCTCCTAAATTTTTAAGTTTCAGGAATGAATTGAGTCTGGAGACCCAAGGTCATCTGGAACCTCTAGGTGTTCTTTTGCCATCTTTTCCTCTCTTGAGCAATTGATTGGGTGCTTGATTAGACTCATTGATTGGTGTTTTTCCAATGTGTCCTTATTTATCAGTTTCAGGATGCTGTGGAGAGAGGTCACTGTATCTCTATTTTAAATTTCATGGTTTCTAGAGGAGCTATCATTGCCAGTCCATCCTGCAGACAGAGAAGACAGAATTTGCCCAAGGCTGCTTCTCAGGGTAACAGTGGGGCTGGATGTCAGCTTGCCCAGCCCTGCTGACTAGCTATGACCACTCTGCTTTGTTCCCAGCAGCTATAATGTGAAGAACAGAGAGCATGCAACAGTCCAAGAAAGCCACACTCCTATCCAGCAGGGAGACTGAGCTGAGGACAGTTAACTAGAATTGAGGGGTGACGCTGCTTCAGCAAGAATTCTTGCCTTCTTCTGTCCAGTTTGCCCAGACACTCCTGGCCCACTTCCCCACTCTACCATCTTTTTCTTCTTCTTTTTTTTTAATTTAAATTTGATTAACCAAAATATATTACATCATTAGTTTCAGATGTAGTGTTCAATAATTCATCAGTTGTGTATGAGATCCCGTGCTCATCCTTTACTGAAAACTATTTTCCTTTGCTTTCAAATGAATGGCTGCCCATGGCACTGTGACCCTGCTCCTGTCAGAGGTGGGCAGCTGACCCTGGCTGGGACAACTCATCACCTTTCTGAGGAGGTTGGAACTGGAACTTAGACCCCTCTGGGACGTGGGCCCTAACATGTAAAATTCATAAGCTACAGGAAGTTGTGCTAGCCCAAGGTAGCAGCCAGTTCCTTATGGTGTCCATGTGTAGTGATGTTCCTGAGGCTCAGCTCCTTCTTCATTGGGTTCTGAGGAGTGTCCCAGGTTACTTCTAGGACAGGCCCTGCATATTAGCACCCTCACAATCCACCGAAGTCCTATCCAATAATCTAGAGGATGGGAAACTAATGTCTGAATTTCCCAGACTCCCTTGCAATGAAGGTTTCACATGTGACTGAGGTCCCACCAGGCACACACACCTGCTGAACACATAGAAGTTAATATTGAGCACTCCAGAGTGGTGACCACACTCAGAGGGATCAGACTTTCTACAAGTAGAGTGGACCTAGGGGCTCAGCTCTCCTGAGCTGCGGATCTGGAGAGTCTGTTGCCCCAGCCCTGAGCAGTGGTAGGACAGAAGTCACAGTGGTGTTTTCAGAAGTTGAGTCCTGTGATCTGGTCAGGCATCTCTTCTGGCTGTAGGACCTAAGCTTGACTAGCCCACAAATTCTACCCACCACATGATACGCTGTAATAATTTCCTTTCTCTGCAACAAACTTGTGGATTCCATAGTCTGCCGCTTAGAAAGAACGCGTCATACACATACACAGACAAAGAGTCGTCCTGATAGTTTGGATTGGGTGTCTGTCCACCTGAGAGTGAAGCAGTCTTAATCAATGCAATAGCCAAATTCATTATCCAAATTGTCTATTTTTTTTAAACAAACTTTGAAATAGGTTGGAAAAAGCTCTTTTATCCAAGTAATAGAGGTCTCCATTTTCAGGTAGCTCTGACAGTACTTTCTCGGTTAAAACATCTGAAATTTCATTTTTATAGAATGGGAAATGTGTGAGTGGTACAAGTTAACCAATTTGTGGGGAACCCTGAATAGTTGGAATTTTACCTCACAAAAGGTTTAAAATTAAAAATATTGAAAATAAAATACTCATCTTTATTGGGTCATTAGCTCTAATGTTCTTCTTGAGTTCTGAGGGCATGAGGCCCAGAGAGTTACTCAAGAACACAGAGAGAGTAACAGGATTAGAACGAGAAGCCCTGTATCACTTGGCACTGGTTTCATCTCTCTTCCAAAGCACAGTATCTCCAGAGGCTAAGATTCAGAGCTTCTGGCTTAGCCAGAAACAACAGAAGAAAAGAGAACAGAGCCTTATCACATATTTTTTTATTTATGGCCATGCTAGCAGAATTCGAAGTCAGAAGAATGGATCTGTGAAAGATGTATTTGGCTGAATCCTTGTTTGTTATTCCTTTTCTGAAAGGGGTTATCAATTCAGAGAGAAGAGCATGAGTTCATGCCCATTCTTCCCTCTTACCCATCACCAGCCTTGCCCACACGGGATGAGCTGTGCCTCGATTTTTCACGCAGCCTTTCACACAGATTGGACTAATGTGTCTAAAAGTTTCATGAAGTTTCTGCTGAAAGAAATGTTGCTTCTTTCCTAAAGACACTCCAACAGAGGCTTTTTTCTTTTTTAAATAAAGCATGGTAACAGTCTGCAGCAACTATCATAAAGAGAGATTTGTCGTGGCAGAGAGAGGTGTTGTTGAAATGGATAAGCAGGCTCAAGTCATGATCAGTCTTCCTGTGGTGCATCTGAGAGGCACACGGGAGAGTAGCCTGCCTCTGGACTCCTGCCTGGTGTGTACAAGAACTAAAGTGTACATAAGGTCAGCAACCATATGAAAAGGGTGGCTGTTCCTAATACAAATGCTACTGAAAATTCACTCAGAGGAGAAGCAAAGGTCTTCATCAGAGTAGAAGAAAAAGAAAAAAACAATGACTGTCATGAGCAAATCATTGAAAAATGAGAAGGGAGGCTTGTTACCTAATGTGTCTTCTGGAGATAGACGGTATTTTGTGGAGTCAACCAAACAGGAAATGAATCAGTGTTTGAAAAAAACAGTAGCTACCCAAGATTTTTCTTAATTCTCTCCAGACTTGAAAACAGTAACAATGTCAGCATCCGGAGATGTAAGTTCTCTGCCGTGTATTGAGGAATAACACAAAGTTCAACAGCCTTTAAAGGTTTTGGAATTGGGTTTTTCTGAGGCAGTGGATCTCACACTTTAATGGAAACCTTAACCACCTATTTATCTTTGCCAGAAAGACCCAAAGTGGCAACAACTAAGAGTTTGGCTTTAAATGTCCTTTCTCAAATGGATGCTGGTAGCATTGTCTGACCTTTTTTTTTTTTTTTTTAACTAATGTAAGAATGGGAAGCCATATTGCCTACTTTGACTTCTTCCCCTCAATGGATAGAGGTGCTTTCCCTATAGTACTGGACCCCATCTCCAAGCCAGCAGACTGGACAAGTGACCCTGTGTTTGGCCATGGGTGGTAGAGATGGGGCATGGAGGAGAACCTCCAAGGGAAAAAGCCACACTCAGGCCACCAGCAAAAGATCCTGATGGTCTCTGGTAATGTCTCTGCTATTTCTAAGGACAGAGTGAGCCTAAGGTGCAACTGGGTAGAAGAAACATACAGTAACAATAGGATTTATTGCCCCAAGAACAAAAGAATAGAAGGCAGAACCAAAGGGGTAGAGACATAGAATTATGAGAAAAGATGAGAGGCATGGGGAAATCTTTCATGATGGAAACATATCTCAAGGTCTACAAACACTCTCTAGGGATGCCAGCACAAAGGCCATGGAACAGAAAGGCTCACAGACCATACAATGTTTCTCAAATCATACTTGTATTGAACCAATTGGAAACATACAGAGAGAAGTCAGGGAAAGAGATGGGAGAGGCAGACCCAGAGTAGGTGCCAACAGGGTGTTTGCTTTTCTGACTCTCTCTGCCACATCAGCCTTCCCTGCTGATGGTGTGGGCATAAGGACCAGAACTGAAGGTAGAGAAAAGGGCTCAGCAGTTGGCTCTCTTCTCTCTCAGAGAGAGGCTAGATAACTGTGTTGGGCTGGGTGTCAGCTAAAACTCATCAAAAACCACAGAACAACCTACACTGCATGTTTCAGGTAACCAAGGCATGACTGTATCAATTTTCTAGGGCGGCCATAAAAAAAATGCCAGACTGGGTAGCTTAAACAAAGGAAATTCATATTCTCCTGGTTCTGGAGACTAGACACCCAAGATCAAGGTGCCAGCTGGGTTGGTTACTTCTGAAGGATATAAGGGAAGAATTTATCCCAAGCCAGAATCATAATGCTATTGTTTTAAAAATATATATACCAGAAAACAAGAAATAACCCTTGGAAATTACAAATTCAAAGCAAAAATTAAAAACTCAACAGAAAGCTTAGAAGAGCAAGTGGAGAAATATTCCAAGAAGAATTAAAGACAAAGGTATAAAAAAAGGGGGGGGGGAGACACTAACTGGAGCATGTAGTTCATGCAAAAGTGGCCATTAGTCTCCACCCTTCCCTGTCTTAGTTCAGCCCGTTTTAAAAAATGCACAGGCTGGGTGACTTAAATGACAAATATTTATCTTTATCATTCTAGAGATTGAAAAGTCCAAGACCAAGGTGCTGGCCGTCTGGTGAGAGCCCTTTTCCTGGCTCACAGATGGCATCTTCTCATTGTATTCTCACATGGAAGAGAGAGAGAGCAGGATCTCTCATTGTCTCAGAAGACAAGATTTCTCATGTCTCAGAAGAGCACTAATCCCATCATAAGAGTTCCACCCTCATGACTTAATCACCTCCCAAAGGCCCCATTTCTAAATACCATCACATTGGGTATTATGGTTTCAACATATGATTTTTAGGAGGACACAGACATTCAGTCCATGGCACCTACCCTTAGTTACTGCCTATAAAAATTGAAGCCCTTCCTTCCCCTTGAACCAGGGTTAGACTTGTAATTTGCTGTAACCAATAGAATATGACATACAAGTTCTGAGTCAAGGCTTTGAGACCTTGTACATTGCTGTTTGCTTCTTTGGAATTCTATCCAACTGCCATAGACATAGACTAACCTGCTGGAAAATGAGAGCATGTGGAGGGAGGTGAAGCTGACATTTATACCAGCCAATTACTAGCAACCCCAACAGCTGACCACTGATGCATGAATGAGCCCAGCCAAGACTTGGAAGGCTGTCCAGCAAAACCCAAACCAAAGTACTGACCTCTAGAATCTTCAGCTAAATAAGTAGTTGTTTCAGCCACTAAACTGGGGAGTGGTTTGCTACCCAGCAACACCTAACTAATAGAGTGCATTACTCAAGGAAGACTAAAATTTCAATAATTTAAGTGTCAAGAAGCATGAACAAAGGAGAAAAAGAGAAGGAAATTGCCATAGGCATATTACAGCAAAATTTCCCAGGCCTAACGGATGAATTTCCATATTCAAAGAGTCCACCAAATTTCCACTCTAATGTATGAAAAAAATTCTACACTAAGGATATCTTTGTGAAATTTCAGAATACTAGGAGAAAAGAAAAGCTCTTATAAACTTTCAGAAATGAAAAAATAGTCATA
Organism: Enhydra lutris kenyoni; assembly: GCF_002288905.1. Classification (NCBI taxonomy): domain Eukaryota; kingdom Metazoa; phylum Chordata; class Mammalia; order Carnivora; family Mustelidae; genus Enhydra; species Enhydra lutris. The sequence continues at coordinate 4,002,125 of NW_019154113.1, read as the reverse complement.
TAAAAAGAATCTGGGGTAAAAATGACATTGGACTTCTCATAGGCAACCCTGGAAGCTAGAAGACCATGGAGAAAATGGCTTCAAAATTTGGAGAGAACATCTACGTTCTTTCCATCATTTGGCTATTGTGGACATTGCTACTATTAACATTTCGGTGCATGTGCCCCTTCGGATCACTACATTTGTATCTTTAGGGTAACCTAGGTGTCCATCAACAGATGAATGGATAAAGATGTGAGATATACACACAATGGAATACTATGCAGCCATCAAAAGAAATGAAATCTTGCCATTTGTGACGATGTGGATGGAACTAGAGGGTATTATGCTGAGTGAAATAAGTCAATCAGAAAAAGACAATTATCATATGATCACCCTGATATGAGGAATTTGAGAGGTAACATGGGGACCTGGGGGGTAGGGAAGGAAAAAATGAAATGAGATGGGATTGGGAGGGAGACAAACCATAAGAGACCCTTAATCTTACAAAACAAACCGATGGTTGCTGAGGCAGGGGATAGGGAGAGGGTGGTTGGGTTATGGCCATTGGGGAGGGTATGCACTATGGTGATTGCTGTGAAGTGTGTAAGCCTGACGATTCACAGACCTGTACACCTGGGGCTAATAACACATTCATTATATGTTAATTTTAAAAAAATTTTTTAAATTTGGAGAGAACAATTTCCTCCTGTTAATAAGTCTATACTCAGAGTGTGGGTATTTAATAAAGATATTTGCAAACACTCAAGGTCCCAAAAATGTGCTGCCATGCATCCTTGCACAGGAAGCTACTGTGCCTCATTAAAATAAATGGATGATATACTTATACTTCTATATGGGTCAAGTGTACTTGTGTTACTTATACCTATCTAAGAGAATTAAAATCATGTCCACACAAAAACTTGCCCATGAACTTCATAGCAGCATTGTTCATAATAACCAGAAAATATAAACAATCTGAATGACCATCAACAGATAAATGGATAAACAAAATGTGATATATCCATACAATGGGATATTATCCAGCCATAAAAAGGAATTAAGTACTGATACATGTGACAACATGGATGAACCTCGAAGACATTATGCTAGGTGAAGGAAGCCAGACACAAAAGGCCACATATTGAATGGTTCTGTGGATGAGAAATGTCTAGAATAAGTTAATGCATAGAAACTGAAAGTATAATAGTAGTTTCCAGGACCTGGAGGGAGGAATGGGTAAATGAGTGTTAATGGAGATGAGGTTTCTTTTGGGGCTGATGAAAATTTTCTGGGATTAGTGGCACAATTCTGTGACTATGATAAAACCACTCATTTGTATAGTTCAAAGGGATGAATTTTAAGGGATATAAATTATATTTCAATTAAAATTGCATACATACTTTGAGAAAGTTGAATTTGGCAGATTCAGAAAATAAGAGCCTTGATGTAGGAGAAAAGCAAAGGCAATGCCAAGGATAATACTAAAGTCCTAGGACAACATTGTGCAGCCATGGAAGTAACAAAGTCAGATTAGACCAGCAGATGAGGGACTCTGAGAATTTGAAAATGAAGCTGGTATTGCATAAGTTCTTTATATATTTTGGATATTAACCTCTTATTGGGTATACCATTTGCAAATATCTTCTCCTATTCAGAAAACACTATGGAAGTTCCCCCCAAGAACTTAAAAATAGAAATATTATATGATCCAATCCCATTGTTGAGTATTTACCCAAAGAAAACAAAACCGCTAATTCAGAAAGATATGTGTACCCCTATGTTTATTGCAGCATTATTTACAATAGCCAAGATATGGAAGTAACCTGTATCCATCAATAGACAAAAGTAAAAGATACACACACATAGCAGAAAGAAAGATGTACACACACACACACACACACACACACACATATATAGAGGAAAAGAAGATATACACACACACACGAATATTACACAGCCGTAAAGAGATCATGCCATCTGAGACAACATGGATGGACCTAGAGGATATTATGCTAAATGAAATAAATCAACTGAGAAAAACAAATACCATATGATTTCACTCATAAGTGAAATCTAAACCCCCAAAATCCAAATAAGCAAGCCAACAAAAAGGAGAATCAGGTCTATAAATACAGAGAACAAACTGATGGTTGTTGGGCAGGGGTGGGGGGCACAGACTAGGTAAAATGGGTGAAGGGGAGTGGGAGATACAGGATTCCAGTTGTGGAATGAATAAGTCACGGGAATAAAAGGCACAGCGTTAGGAACTAAGTCGATGATACTGTAACAGTATTGTTTCAGGACAGATGTAGCTGCACTTGTGGTAATGGAAGCAGAATGTATAAACTTGTGGAATCATTGTGTTGCACACCTGAAACTAATATAACATTGTATGTCAACTACTCAACTTTTTAAAAAAACTGAAAAAAAGATGAAGCTGGTGTTGATGGGTTTGAACATATTCAAGAGAATTTTATCATCAGTTTGGTGATAAATTAGTGATTACTATATAGAAAACAAATGGAAACTTCTTTAAAATTTAAAAGTAGACAGGACAAAAAGCTGAGCAAAATAACAATAACAAAGATGTAACTTTGTGTGAGTCGACTATTCACAATGTAAACATAAATACATAAACACTTAAAAATGGATATAACCATAGTGCCAGGAGGGGAAGCACATATATGTTAGTAGACAGGAAAGGGATTATCAGCAGACAATATCTAAAATTGAAAACTCAAGAAACAGAAGTATAGTCAAGTTATGTAGAAATATGGATATAAAAGCCAGAAAAAAACCCAGCTAAAATAGTTTAAAAACATTTGCTTCAGAAGACTTTTCCTGCCTCATCCATCAAACTTCTAATTTTTACTTGAAAACAGACAGCTCTTCCCATTGGGAAAATGCCATACTCTTTTCCTGCTAAAAATGCAGAGGATAGTTTGGAAGAATTAATAGTGATATACTTAGTAGTAAATTGGTTCTGGCTTTCTATGATCTGCCTGCCTGCCTGCCTATCTGTTTAGAGACCCCTCCAAGAAAGCCATACTGTGCTGATCACACCATTTTGAAAGAGGAAAAATGGAAGGTAAATGTTTGTAAATATTTTGAGTTGCTTTGCATCATTTCGAGATGATTGGTGTCAGAATTTCGAGCTTTTATTATTCAATGTATGAAACGAAAATCAGGAAAATAAAAGAAGAAATGGCCTACTAGTCAACCATTGCTCTCTTAACAGAACCTTGATTTTTTTTGTTTGTTTGTTTTTTAAGTCTTCATGCTCCTCTGTGTGGCCTTAACCCTAGAGACTGGCTCCAATCCAGCCATGATAATTCTAGTCCCTGACATTGGAAGAGGCATGTGACCCAATTCTAACTGGTGAGGTAAGATGACTCTCTCTTCTACTCTGAACATCACAAGTCTGTGATGCATGGAGTCATGGTGGCCCTCCACAGCTAGCTGACCTGGGGAGGTTGGCTGACAGAGAAGGAGGAGAGAATGTAGGGCCTTGATGGCAAGGTTGAGCCAACTCTGGAACTACCCTTCTTTGGGAATTCTATGCACCAATCAATCTCCTTTCCTTTTAAATTGTCTTGTATTGAGAATTGAATTACTTCCAGCTAAAAGCATCCTGAATAATACAAATACCCATATCTAAACACACAGTGAATTTTCAGAATAGCCAGGATCAAGAGAAAGTCCTAAAAAGCTTCCAGAAGGGAAAAAGACAGCCCTCCCAGAAATGGGAATCAGATAAGAAGCAGACTGGCAGCAGAGCTAGATGCTAGACCCCTGTGGAACAGAGCCTGCAAATCCTGGAAAGAAAATGGCATCATTCTAGAAAGTAGCCATCAAGTGTGAGGACACACTAAAGAAACTTCCAGACTCCTGCGAATTCGAAAAGTTCACTTCCCAAGCATTTCTCCTTAGGAAATAACCAAAAAGAGTACTCCAACAAAATAAGGGAATGAACCCCAAAATGGGAAAACTGAGACTCCAGGAAAACAATAGTTCCAAACCTAGAACAGCAGTCAGGAGAAGCCTCGTCTGCAACAGAAGAAGGAGGAGGTCAGAGGCTGGGGAGGGAGGACCCGTGAGAAAAACGAGCTCCGTGGAGTACCATGTGCTCCTGGTACAGAAAGTTATGACAAGGGCATTCCATATAAGATGGAAGCAGAAAGGCATCCAGGTATTCCATGGAAAGTAAAAAGATGTAGACTCACTATCTGTATATGAAGCATAGGACTTGGGTGGGATCCAAGAATAAGAAGAAAATGGATTCTAAGCTATACAGAATGGTAGGAAACTGGGAACTAGCAGGCATGTGTTGAATAAGACGGATGCTTCCTCTCTCCAAAAGAAAAACAAACTGAACATAAAAGATACGATGCAAATATGAAACAAACCAAAATAGATCATGATTTTGAGTAACTGACAATGTGAAATGCAGTCCTAGGGAAACTTTTTTCAGTGACTGAAGGATGCTGACAGTGGCTCCACAAAGAAGGAAACAATTCTGGCACGTGACTTGGCTCAGCAGCGATAAAATTTACACGGTCAAAATCACATTAGCTTGGTTTTTGCTTGTGTGTTGGTTTTCATCTTTGAGAATCAATCTATAAATAAAACTAGAGATACACCTTATCAATCTTGACAGTGTAAGAGTAGAGATGTGTCGACAGATGTTGGTAAGCAGAGTTGAATATCAGTAGAGGTATAATGTCCCCATGTCACAGAATAAGGAATCAAGAAACATGGACAATGGTTATGCTGGAATAAGAAATAATGTAGGACAAGATATTTATGTCTTTTAAATGTCCTATTCTGATGGGAATGCTTACAAAGTTTCGCCTCAAATATCTTGCTGTGGTGTGTTATTTGTATTTTATTTCATTTTTTAATTTTTCTGTTTTTGAGCAATGTTATGTTTACAGAAAAAAATTAACTGGAAAGGAGAATTCCCATAAATCACCCTCCCCCAATAATCCCTCTATTTTTAACACCTTGCATTAGTGTGGGACATTTATTACAATTGTTTGTTACAAGTGTTGAAATACTGATTCTGTGGCTTGTTTGTGGTTTTTTTTTTTCCTTAGGTTGAGAAATTTTCCTTTTATTATTAGTTTATTGAGGGTTTTGCTCAAGCTCTATGTCAGGTTTTTAAAATTAGGAAATCTACAAGATGAATATGTAGCTTCCCTTCAACATGCTAGCAAATTACATTAATGGATTTCCAATATTGACTAATAAGAGTGAGAAAAATGGACTCATCAAGAAATACTGTTTGGATGTTTTGGATTAAAAAAAAATAACGATTCCTTTCTCACACACCACACCCAAAAGTAAATTCCAGATCAGTTAAAGACCTAAATGTATTCCAGATCAATTAAAGACCTAAATGTAAATATTAAAACCCTGAAAGAATCGGAGGAAAATATAGAAGAATATTTTTATAGTCTTGGGATTGGGAAGGACTTTTTAACCGAGAAGTGGAACCCAGGATTCACAAAAGGAAAAGATGGGGAGATTTAATTACATAAAAACATAAGCCTTTTTACTACAAAACAAAAACAAAGCAAAACAAAACTGGCCCCTAACAAAAAAGGAAAAGGACAGGCTGAGGAATAATATTCATTATATATAGCAAAGAAAAGATTCATCCCCATTACATATAAAGGGGCTGTGTGTATTGTCAAAAGAAACAGCAACTTATTAGCAAATGAACAAAGGATATAAGTAGACAATTCACAGGACTCCAACTGTTTATAAATATGGGAAAAGATGATCAATGTCAAAATGTAAGTGAAATACAGAGACCCATTAGAATGGGTAAAAATTAAATGGGCAGGGCTGTTAGAGGGAGGCGGGATTGGGTGGGATAGCAAGGAGAGACCTCCTGGGAAGAAGAGGGAAGCTAAAGGGCGCGCCTTGCTGCCCTGCCAGGTCGGCGCCAGGCTGTGGGGCTGAGCCTTCCCAGGATGGAAGGCTGGTGCGAAGTGCAAGGTGCAAGGCCCAGGGCTAATCCCACCATGGCAGGTGACAGTGGTCAAGTGGGGGGATGATGAGGGTCGGTTAGAAAACTGGGCATCTCGTCTCCCTCCCTCTCAACCCTGCCCAGACTACCCCTTTACCACCCACCTCCAGAAGCAGAGAAACCCTACACTCCCCCTGTGTCCCAGCTCTCTTGAGTCCTGACCCAGTGCCCCACCACACATGCTTCTACCAGAGGAGCAGCAGGTGGAGAAGACAGAGGTGGGAGAGGAGCGACCTCATTTCTTTCCCCCACATTTTGCCCTGCTAAAGGCTTTTTAAAAAAATCAGCCACCATAAATTCATCAGGAAAAAAATTAATGACAAATGGAAAATGATGGGCCAATTTAATGTTCTATAATTAATCACAGGAGCACAGCAAATGAAACCACTTCAATTTCACTTTATTTGAGGGCCTATTTATTCAAATTATGGATGGCTGGGCTTCTTCCCAGCCTGAGTTAACTTTCAATCTAGCAATGAGGAGAGGAGGGTAACTCTCATCCCAGGGACAGATGATGCCACTTCTCTTCATTCTCCTGTTATCATCTCTACTTTGGGGTGCCCCAGACTCACTTGTCCTCACTCCCAGTGCCTAGCTGGGTCCTTTCACAAATCCTTCCTCATTGGCCTGAACAAATCCTGTTCTGTGGTAAACAAGCTCGTTTCTCCTGTGTCCTTTCCACTCCTGGATCTAAACAAGCCTGAGGTTCCCGGGATCTCCATGCTGGGCTATCCTTTTGGGTGGGACTGCTGTCTCGCCCAAATCCCACATATTTTTATAAGTTTATAGCTCTTTTTATCATTGTCATTTAGTTTAAAATATTTAAAAATTTCTCCTGAGATTTCTTCTTTGGCCCATGTGTTATTTAGCATGTGTTGTTTGATCTACAAGTATTTCGGGGTTTTCCAGTTACTTTCCATTATTTCCAGATTAATTCTACTGTGGTCTAAGATCAGAGGTTGTATGATTTCTATTCTTCTTAAATTTGTTAAGGTGTGTATTATGTATGGCCCAGAAGGTTCAGAAAGGATCCACACATCCTGGAGCTGCATCCAAAATGTGCCACCATGGTCATCACTCTTAGAAATCCTGCACTATCCCCCCTCTCCCCATCAGCATTACCTAGGGCACCCCCAGACCCATGCCAACTCTTCCTCACACAAGGTTCAGTGTCCCTAGTCCTCTAGGATATTTCTTTCTCTTGAATCTAAATGGTTTCTGCAATGTCCTTCACATGTTCCCATGATGGTCATGGCTCATGTACAATCACAGAAGCCATCTTGTAGGTTTTTGCAGAAAAGGAGGCATAGAAGGGATCAGGGATGCACAAAACCACGTGGGCTGGAAGTGTGGCTTTGGGACTGGCTCCCCCATTGCAAAACTGGACCTTTGCTCAGGAAACCCACTCACCTTTCAGCTTTCAGCCACAAGCCACACCAGCCATGCAGATGTCCTCTGCCTCTTATTTCCACGGCTACAGAAAAACCAAATGTCTTCTCCATTGTACTTGCCAGCAGAGCAGAATAGCAGCAGCAAAATGTCCAGGTATCCTGCACTTAATTGTCTCATTGTCACACCCTTACTGACAGTCCAGGGGCAGGTGAGTCTGGGAAATGCAGGTTTGAACTTCCCGACCTCAAGAAAGCATCTCTAAGGAAGTTGGGATGAGAGAAGGTGGCTGAACCTTATCTGCCCCAGCCACCACAGCGCTCACCCCTGCTTGAGACACCCCGCTCCTCCTGGCATTCCTCATCACTATTCATTCCTTTGAATCCATAAATAATAGTGCTGTGCCTTACTGTCCTCCTCCCAGGAGAGAGAGAGAGAAAGGGAGAGAGGTGTGTGTGTGTGTGTGTGTGTGAGAGAGAGAGAGAGAGAGAGAGAGGGAGAGAGAGAGAGAAAAAGAGAGAGAATGAGAGAAAGAGAGAAGGAGGGAAGGAGGAAAACAAAAACCTTACTATAACCACCTTGGAGACAGGGACTGATATGCTTTCCCTGAGCAGGGCATGAGGTCTGCTGAGTGACACAGAAGCCACGGGAACCAGAAGACATTAAATGTGCATGGGAGCAGATCAAGCTGGAAGTACTTTTCAGGGAGATACAAGGACGTAAGCAGCCCCAAAGTAGCGATGACAACTAAAGGAGACTATATTTAGACCATTTCTTGCCACTTCAGGTACGGTTTGGGCCATTTAAAAACCTTCAGTTTCAAATCTCGTTGGATTTGGGAATTACAGGTCAAGGATTGTCAGACATGGTGCTTTCCTGCTGTCCCTGGTTTTTCATTTCGGTGTCACACATCTGTAAGGTAGGCAATTCATTTTATAGCAGAGAAAACCAGAAACAGGGGCAGGAAAGATTGCCCTCATGTGGTCCTGGCAGGTGCACAGTAATAAGGTGGAAAAGTGGCTGCAAGCCTTTGACACTGTTGGAATGCCAGTGTTGGTGGAGGAAGAACTGGGGCGGAGGCCAATGCTGATGGCATGGGGAACACCTAATGGTTACTCGAGATTTGGTATTCAGAAGATGCGTGTATTATTCACGACTCTTAGTTGCAAAAGACGACAGCAGCTCAAAATCGTTTCTAAACTTAAAAGGAGGGCAGGTGGGGTACTCAGTGGTTTGTGAAATGGGGACGGCCATAAGAGCATCTGGCTTCAGGCATAGCTGGACCCAGGAGACCCGCAGCCTGTGCCCCGCAGCTCCAGTGAAAGCAATGATTGGCCCAGCTTTTGGTTATTCCCGCCCATTCCGCTGGGATGGAATTCTCTGATTGGCTGGATCTGGGTCACATGTCAACCCTGTAGCCTGAAGATGGGATAAACCCAACTGAGAGAAGGAAAGAAGGGTTGTCTCCTTAAGAGAGCTGGTCACACCAAACCTATGTACCTTCAACCCTACACCACACCCTAATTTAGTCCCCAAATTGGCCTGACACCCTCAAGGAGAGGGAGGAACTGAGACCGAAAATCCTCTCATGGGGTGGAGGACTCTTCTCCAATACCCATTTCTCTCCTTAACCTGACCGTCAGGCTCAGCAAGTCTGCAGGGGCATATTAAAGTATAAAAGCCACAGAAACAAAATTGAAAATAAAATTTATGACCCTTTTTCAAACCAATATCCTAAAGCTGACCAAGACAGCCAACCAGATATAGTCCCCTAAATTGCAGAAGAAATTTAACGGGCACTTATATTAAGCTGCACACATGCAGGAGGGAGTCTTGGTCATTTTCTAGCTCCCCAGGGAATGGATGAAGAATGTCTCAAAGATCTTACTTGAGATAGAGAGATAAGGTGTACTTGCCAACAATCAGCTCATCTTCGTCCTTATTTCTGCTAATCTCGTTGATGCTCATCCATTACGGGGTCCTCAGGCCACCTAGGCAGGCCCATTATTGCTGCAGAAAAGTTCCAAGGAAGCCAGAGGACCTCTGTTCCTCTAGTATAGAGATGCAGGCAGTGGGGCAAATATTGGGGCCAGATGTCTTGCCAAGGGTGGCCCCTCCTATTTTGATGTAACCATTCCCCTTTCACTGGATGGATAAGGGGCCATGGTCAGGACTGGCCACAAAACCTAGCACTTCCCCCACCCTCACTGCCCCTCATGGAGAGCCTCTCCAAGATTGCGGAGGGAAGACCATGAGCATCAGAGACCCTACACCCAGAAGGCTCAGAACATCTCACGGGGCAGGGGTCAACTTTCCACTATGGTTGGCCTATTGCTTGCCCATCCAATAGCTCTTCTCCATTCTTTCTTGCTGATGAACTCCAGGTATTTCTGGGTGGCAAATGGCCCAGCAACAAAGAATGAATTGTGACCCTCTCCACTGGTGATGGAGGGGGTAGACATAGGCATGTCACCAGTTTGGCCAACAAAACATAAGGAGAAGTCTGCTAGGAAATTGTGGGGTCATTTTCCTCACCAGGTAGAGAAAGGGGTAAGAGGAAAATGTTCCTTTTTTGCTGTCGCCTCTTCTGGTCTCAGGCTGTACAGCTTTGAATTGCTGCAGCCATCTTAGCAAATCTCAGAAAGGTCAATTCGCAAGCACTGATCCACCTTGTAGTTGCCTATCCCTGTTTCCTGTTGGATTAGATAATAAATCTATATTGCATGAAATAGTATAACCTGTTTCTTGCTGCTCAAAGCAATCAAATCCTATACTCCCAGTTAGCCCACTGGCTTGAACTAGAACCTGAATGAGACACCAAGCTAGTGTTCATCTTACCTACTTGGAATTGCACTTTTAAACATTTTCCACTCCCATGTGGAGCATTTATAGGATGATTGATACATACTTGTATGAGGGGGCATGTCTCCACTCACATCTGGAATTGTCAGGGAGAATTGCTACTGACCACCTCTGTAACCTTGTACCTCCCAGCACTACTAGATCATTTGTATCTTTTTTGCTTTTTAAAAATTACACTGCATCATTGCCGGTTTACCTGCAGTTGTAAGAAGTATCCAGTTTCTCCCAATGGTGGATAACATCTTGCAAAACTACGGCATACTATCACAGCCAGGAAATTGACATAGATACCATCAAGACACAGAACTTTCCATCATGACAAGGATCCCTCTTGTGGTCCTTTATAGCCACACTCTTTTGTCCCACACCACTCCCACCTTAAACCCTGGCAACTGCCAATACATTACCTGTTCTCCATTCATGTGACTTTTGTCATTTCAAGAACAGTACATAAATGCACTCCCATAGTAAGAAACCTGTTGGGTCTGTTTGCTTTTCATTCAGCATAATTCCCAGGCAATTCATCCACATAGTTTAATGTATCAGTAGTTATTCCTTTTTATTGCTGAGTAGTATTCCATGGATAGTGTACCACAGTTCAACTGTTTGCTCATAGAACATCTGGATGGTTGGTTTCCAGGTTTTGGCTACCATGAATAAAGCTGCTGTGAACATTCACATGAGGGTTATTGACATTAACGTAAGTCTTGCTTTCTCCAGGATGTATGCCCAGGAACACAATTTCTGAGTTGCCTTGTATTTGCATGTTTATGTCTTAAGAAACTGCCAAACTGTTTTCCAGAGTGGCTGTTCCATCTACATTTCCATCAGTAATGTAAGTGAAATGTTCCAGTTTCTCTGCATCCTTACTAACATTTGGTGTTGTCACCACTTTTTATTTTAGTCATTCTGATAGGTATGCAGTAATATCTCATTGTGGTTTTTATTTTGCCTTTCCCTAATGGCTAGTGATAGTGAACATCATTTCATGTGCTTCTCTGCACCTGTATATCCCCTTCAGTGAAATGTCTCTTGCCCAGTTTTCTAATTTGTTTCCTTATTGTAGAGTTTCAAAAGTTGTTTATTTATTACAGATACTAGTCCTTTGTCCTTTATGTGATTTGCAATGTTTCCTTCCAATCTGTAACAGCTTGTCTTTTTACCTCCTAACAGGTCCTGTCATAGAGAAAAATGTGATAAAGTCAGATTTATCAATTTTCTCTTTATGGATTGTGTTTTGGTATTAAGTTTAAGATCTCTTGGCCTAGCCCCAAATCCCAAAGTTTGTCTCCTATGGCTTTTTCTCTTAAAATTACATAGTTCTACATTTTACATTTAAATCCTTGATTTATTTCAATTTACTTTTTGTATAAAGTGTCAAGTGTAGGCTGGGGTTCATTTTTTTTCCCCTCCAGATACCTGGTTTTTCAAGCACCATTAATTGAAAAGTCTATCCTCCCTGCATCGAATTCTTTTGCAGCTTTGTAAAAATTCAGTTTGGCATATTTGTGTGTGTCTATTTCTGGGTTTTCTTTTATGTCCCATTGATCTATGTGTCTGTCCCTTTACCAATACCACAGAGTCTTGATTACTGCTGCTAAATAATAAATCTTGAAATTGGGTAGACTTATTCTTCCCAACTTATTCTTCTTTCTCAAAATTGTTTCAACTCTTCCATTTCCTTTGCCTTTCCATATAAATTTTAGAATCTGTGTCTGTATCTGTGTATATATATCTACAAAAGAAAAAAAAAACACCTCCTGGTATTTTGGTAGGAATTTACATTTAACCAGCAAGTACATTTGGAGAGAATTGGTACCTTCACGATACTGTATTTTCCAATCCTTGGACAAAATATGTCTCGCATTTCTTTAGACTTTCTCTGAATTCTGTCATCGTGTTTTGTATTTTTTAAAAATTAAAAATTTTTTTTTAATTTTACTTTTATTACCATGTTTTGTAATTTTCAGCATACAAGTCCTATACATGTTTTGTTAGAATTACGCATAAGTTTTTTTTCTTTTCTTTTTTTTTTTTAGCAATTGTAAATGATACTTTATTTTAGGTTTCAACATCCCTATGTTTATTAATAGTGGAGAGAAATACAATTGATTTTTGTGTGTTGATGTTCTTGTGTCCTTGAAGAAGGTACTTCTTAGTTCTAGCATTTTGAGGGGTAAATTTCTTGGGGTTCTCTACATAAACAATCATATCATCTACAAATAGGGCCACTTTTAGTTCTTTCTCTCTGATTTGTACAATTTTTATTTCTTTTTATTACCTTATTGATCTAGCTAGAACTCTTCTATGTTGAGTGAGTGGTGAGAATGAGCATCTGTGCTTTATTCTCAAATTTAGAGGAAAAGTATTCAGTTTTTCAATTAAGTATTGAGTACAATGTTTTAAGTTTTTGTAGATGGCCATTGCCCAATAGAGAAATTCTTCTCTATTCTTAGTTTTCCAGGAAATCTTAAATCATGAATGTGTGTTAAATATTGTTAAATGCTTTTCTGTATAAGTGATATGATCATATGATTTTTCTTGTTTAGCCTAAACAGGATTGGGATTGGATTATATTGATTGATTTTTGAATATTGAACCAGGCCTACACCCTTGGGAAAAAAATCTCACTTTGTCATAATTTATTATCCTTTTTTTTTCAAAATATGTTACTGAATTGGGTTTTCTAACACCATGTTAAAAAATTTTGTATCTATATTAAAGGGGGGGTATTTGTCTGTAGTTTTCCTTTTTTGTACTATCTTTGTCTGGATTTGTATTAGGGTAATATTGGCCTCATAAAATGAGTCAGAATGTGTTCCTCCTCTTCTGTATTTGGAAAGATTGAGCAGAATGGGTTTTAAATATGCTTTTTTTTAAAGATTTTATTTGTTTATTTGACAGAGAGAGAGATCGCAAGTAGACAGAGAAGCAGGCAGAGAGAGAGAGAGAGAGAGAGAGAGAGAGAGAAGCAGGCTCCCTGCTGAGCAGAGAGCCCGATGCGGGACTCGATCCCAGGACCCTGAGATCATGACCTGAGCCGAAGGCAGCGGCTTAACCCACTGAGCCACCCAGGTGCCCCTAATATGCTTTAAATGCTTAGTTAAGCCGTCTGTTCCTGGTGATTTCTTTCTTGGGAATTTTTTTTTAAGATTTTATTTATTTATTTGACAGACAGAGATCACAAGTAGGCAGAAAGGCAGGCAGAGAGAGAGGAGGAAGCAGGCTCCCCACTGAGCAGAGAGCCCGATGCGAGACTCAATCCCAGGACCCTGGGATCATGACCTGAGCTGAAGGCAGAGGCTTTAACCCACTGAGCCACCCAGGTGCCCCTCTTGGGGAATTTTTAAACAAACAAAAATCCCTGGAACTAATAACTGATCAGAGCAAGTTTGCAAAATATAAGGTAATATTTTTAAAAAACCCAATTGCTTTCCTATATACTAGCAATGAACAATAAGAAAGTGGAAGATGAACCATGAGAGACTATGGACTCCAGGAAACAAACTGAGGAGTTTAGAAGGGTGGGTTTGGGATGGGTGAGTGTGGTGGTGGGTATTAAGGAAGGCATGGATTGCATGGAGCACTGGGTGTTATATGTAAACAACGAATCGTGGAACACTACATCAAAACCTAATGATGCACTGTTTGGTGACTAACATAACACAATAAAAAAACAAAACCACTTACACTGGCACCATAAAATGAAATATTTAGGCATATCATAAAGCTTTGATGAATGAAATTAAAGGTAACCAAGTAAAGGGAGAAATATTCCATGTTTATGTATAGGAAGACTTCATGTTGTTAAAATGTTACTTCTTTCCAACTATTGTTGATGTATAGATTTAACACAATCCTAGTAAAAATCTTAGTAAGGTATTTTTTTTGATACAGATGGACTGATTCTGAAGTTTACATGGCAGATAAAAGACCTATGATAGTCAATACAATCTTGAAGAAAAAGAACAAAGTCAAAGGACTGACACTATCCAATTTCAAGATTTACTGTGAAGATACAGGAATCAAGGCAGTATGGTTTTTGTGAAGGGAGAGACAAATGGAACAAAACAGGTGACTCAGAAACTGATACATATAAATATAGTCAACTGCTCTTTGGCAAAGGGCAGCTAAGGCAATTCAATGGAGAAAAGGAAGTCTTTTCAGAAAATGATGCTCCAGAAACTGGACAAAACTATAAAAAAACTAACCCAGACAAAGAATTTACATCTTTCATAAAAATGAACTCAAAATGGATAATAGATCTAAATATAAAACACAAAACTATAACATTTATAGGCGATAACATAGAAGAAAAAATCTAGGTGACTTTGGGTTTTGCAATGACTTTAGATACACCAAAAGCACAATGAAAGTATTGAGATGATGTATTTCCCAGCCTGGTGGTGGGTATTGTGGAGGGCACGTATTGCATGGAGCACTGGGTGTGGTGCATAAACAATGAATTCTAGTACACTGAAAAATAATTAAAAAAATAAAAACAAAAAATAAAATAAACTTATGGGTGCCTGGTTGACTTGGTCAGTTGAGTGTCTGCCTTCGGCTTGGGTCATGATCTCAGGCGCCTGGGATTGAATCCCCTATTGGGGCTGTCTGCTCAGTGAGGAATCAGCTGCTCCCTCTCACTCTCCCTTTGTGTTTACCCTTTCTCCCTCTCTCTCAAATAGATAAATAAAATCTAAAAAATAAAAATAAAGTAAACTTTTGTTCTGTGAATGACACTGTTAAGAGAATGAAAAGACAAGTCATAGACTAAGATAAAACATTTGCAAACACATAATTGATAAGGGAATTGTATCCAAACATGCAAAAAACCCACAACCCTCTTCAAAGTCAATAATAAGAAAACAAACAACCAATTAAAATGTTGGCAAAAAATCTGAACAGGGACCTCACCTCACCAAAGAAGTTATACTTCTGGCAAATAGGAATATGTTAAGATCCACATTATATGTCATTAATTTCAAATTTAAACAATGAGATACCACTATATACATATTAGAATGACCAAAATCCAAAAGACTGACAATACCAAATGCTGGTGAGCATGTGAAGCTACACAAACTCTCATTTATTAGTGGTGGAGATACAAAATGGTACAGCCACTTTAAGAGATAATTTGACAGTTTCTTATGAAGCTAAATATAATTTTACTATTCAATCCAGCAATGGCACTTCCTGGTACTTACCCAAATGTACTGAAAATTTATGTCCACATAAAAACCTGCACACAGATGTCTACAGCAGCTTCATTTATAATTGCCAAAACCTGGAGACAATGATATCCTTCAATATGTCAATGGATACATAAATTGTTCTATAGCCATGTAATGGAATACTACTCAGCACTAAAAAGAAATGAGCTATCAAGCCACGTAAAGACATGGAGAAATCTTAAATGCATATTATAAGTGAAAGAAGCTTCTCTGAAAAGTCTCATACTGTATGATTCCAACTACATGATATTTTGGAAAAGGCAAAACTACGGAGACAGTAAAAAGATCAGTGGATGCCAGGGAAGATAGGGGATAAATAGGCAGAGCCCAGAAGATTTTTAGGGCAAAGAATCTATTCTGTATGATACTGTAATGGTGGATACATGTCATTATGCATTCATCCAACCCATACAATATACAACACCAAGAGGGAACACTAATGTAAACTATGGATTTTGGATGATAAGGATATGTCAGTGCAGGTTCATCAATTATAACAAACATATTACTCTGGCCTGGGATGTTGATAGTGGAGGAAATTGTGGGAGCAGGGAATACATGGAAACTTTCTGTTCTTTCTGCTCGATTTTTCTGTGAACGTAAAACTGCTCTAAAACTGAAAATCGGTTTTGTTAAAAAAAAAAAAAAGAAAACAGAACTGTACAACACAAAGAATGAACCCTTATGTAAATTATGAAATTTAGTCAATAATAATGTATCAATATTGGTTCACCAGTTATAGCGTATGTACCACATTACTGCAAGATGTCAATAATAGGGAAACTGGAGGCAGACCATGTATGGAAACTCTTTGTGCTTTCCACTCAATTTTTCATAAACCTAAAACTGCTCTAAAAATGAAAGTCTATTAATTTTTTAAAATTCAATCTCCCTAATATCTATAAGTCCATTCAAATTAATTAATATTGGGCAAGTCATGGTAGTTGGGGTCCATTTCAAGAAATTGGTCTTTTTCGTTTAAGCTGTCAAAGTTATGTATTTGAAGTATTTTCTCATTTTGTTTTTGATGTCTTACAGATTCTGTAGTGATGTCCACTGTATCATTCCTGATATTGGTAATATGTGTCTTCTCTTTTTTCTTTGTCAGTCTTGCTGAAGTTTTGTCAAGTTTATTTATCTTTTATTGAATTTTGGATCAAATTTATTGTTAGTTTTGCCAATTCTTTGAAAAAATGCATTTTGTTGATCTTTTAAAAAACAGCTTTTTGCTTATTTTTCTCTATTCTTTTTCTATTTTCAATTTTATTGATTTCTGCTATTGTCTCTATTATTTCTTTCCTTTTACATGCTTTGGCTTTATTTTGCTCTTTTTTTTTATTCTGAAGTGAGAACTTTGATGATAAATTTGAGAATTCCCTCTTTTCTGGGGGTTAAGTGGTTAAGTGGGTTAAGCCTCTGCCTTCGGCTCAGGTCATGATCTCAGGGTCCTGGGATCGAGCCCCGCATCGGGCTCTCTGTTTAGCAGGGAACCTGCTTCCCCCCTCTCTCTGCCTGCCTCTCTGCCTGCTTGTGATCTCTCTCTGTCAAATAAAGAAATAAACTCTTAAAAAAAAAGAATTCCCTCTTTTCTAATGTAAGTACTCAGTACAATACATTTACCATTTAGCACTGACTTAGCTACATCTCACAAATTTTGATGTTGTATTTTCATTTTCATTCAGTTCAAAGAATTTTTTAAATTTCCCAGGTAGGGGCACCTGGGTGGCTCAGTGGGTTAAGCCGCTGCCTTCGGCTCGGGTCATGATCCCAGGGTCCTGGGATCGAGCCCCACGTCGGGTGCTCTGCTCAGCAGGGAGCCTGCTTCCCTTCCTCTCTCTCTCTCTGCCTGCCTCTCTGCCTACTTGTGATCTGTCTCTGTCAAATAAATAAATAAAATATTTAAAAAAAATAAAATTAAATTTCCCAGGTAAATTCCTCTGGTAAAAACCTAATGATTATTTGGAAGTATGTTGTTCAGTTTCAATTGTCTAGAGATTTTCTTGTTTTCTTTCTGTTGCTGATTTTTTGTTTAATTCCATTGCAGATGGAGAAAACACTCTGCATGGTTTCAATTCTTTTTAATTTCTTGAGTTTGGGTTTTAATGGGCCAGCGTACGATCTGTGGTGATGTATGTTCTGTAAGCAGTAGCAAGAGTGTGGACCATGCTATTGTTGGGCGGGTGTTCTCTACATTTTAGCTAGATTCTGTTGGTTGATGGTGTTGCTGAGTTCTTCTGTAATCTTTCTGACTTTCTCTCCAGATATCCTATCAATCATTGAGAGAGGGATGTTCAAGTCTTCAAATATAACTGTGAATTTTTCTATTTCTCCTTTCAGTTCTATTAGTTTTTGCTTCACTTATTTTTATGGCTCTGTTGTTTGGTGCATGCACATTTAATTTGCTATGTCTTCTTGATGGATTGGCCTTTTTCTCACTGTATAATTTCTCTATCTGTGTTTAGTAATTTTCCTTTCTCTGAAGTCACTATATTTGATATTAATATGGTCTCTCATTTTCTACTTATTAATATTGCATGTACTATCCTCTTCCATCCTTTAACTTTTATCCTACCTCTGTAATTATATTTGAAATGAATTTCTTTCTTTCTTTCTTTCTTTTTTGAAAGGAATTTCTGTTAGCATATAGTTGGGTCATGTTTTCTAACACACTTCAAATTTCTGTCTTTTAATCAAATGTTTATGGCATTTCTGTTTATATGATTGTTGCTATGTTAGGGTTTAAATTAGTCGTTTTTACCTTGTTTTCTGTCATTTCTTTTTTAGCTTCTCTGTTTTCTTTGTCTGACTTTCTTGTATGTTACTTGAACATTTTTTTAGAATTCTGTTTTGATTCATCCATAGTGTTTTTGAGTGAATCTTTTTGTATAGCATCTTTAGGGGTTGTAAATTATATATGCATAACTTAATAGTCTACTGATGTGAACGTTTTACCAGTTTGCCTGAGGCATAGAATTCTTACCTTCCCTTACATCCACTTTCCCTCTTCTGTTTATACTATAATTGTCTTAAATACTTTTCTACATACATTTAGAATTTCATGAAAGTATTATAATTTTTATTTCAATTCTCAAACCTAGAAAACACAAGAGGTGAAGCAAAATATATTATATTTAACCTTATCTTTATTCATTTATTGTTCTTTCTCTATGTTTTGTGAGTCCTTCTTTTTTATTTCCTTCCTGTTAATAAATCTTCCATTAGTTGTTCTTTTAGAATAAGCTTGCTGACAACAAATTCCCTTAGTTTTCCTTCATCTCAGAATGGCTTGATTTTCCCCTTTATTCCTGAAGAATATTTCCTCTGAATACAGGACTCTGGCTTAAAAGTTATTTTCTTTCAGCACATGGAAGTTGTGGTGCCACTTTCTTCTGGACTCCATGGTTTCTAAAGAGGAAATTTGCTGTCATTTGAGTTGATTTTCTTTCCCGTAGGTGAGGTGTTGCTTTTCTCTTGCTGCTTCCAAGATTTTTACTTTGTCTTGGATTCTAGACATTCAATTATGATGTGTCTTGGCATGGATTTCATTAGTTTCATCCTATTTGAAAATAAATATCTTGAACCTGTACATTTGTGTCTTTTGCCAAATTTGGGGTGTTTGCAGCCATTATTTCTCCAAGTCCTGCCGTTTTCCTTCTTCTGGGACTCCAGTAACCCAAATGTTAGATCTCATAGCTCCACAGATCCCTGAGACTGCTAATTTTTTTTTCCAATCTATTTTGCCTTTGTAGTATAGATTGGGTAATTGTTCTTCTTGCCTTCATGTTCACTGATTCCTTCTTTCTCCCTTCTATTCTGTTGCTGAGACCACCCACTGAGTTTTTAAATTTCTATTGACATATTTTTCAGTACTAAAAGTCCCATTTTCTTCTTTATATCTCTTAATTTTTTACTGAGACTTTCCATTTTTCATTTGTTTCAAATGTATTTCTAATTTTCCACTGAAACATTTTTTTGTTATCATGGCTGCTTTAAAATTTTTATCAGATAACTCTAATATCTCTGTCACCTTAGTGTTCTCATGTATTGATTGTCTCTTTCATTCAAGTTCAGATTTTTTTCCTAAGTTCTTGGTATACTGAATGATTTTCAGTTGAAACCAGGACACTTGCGTATTGTATTATGAGACTCTGGATATTATTTAAACCTTCTGTTTTAGATGGCTTCTTTGACACCACTCTGGCAGGTGAACAGAAGGTACTGTCTTGTTATTGCCAAGTGGAGATAGAAGTCCAAGTTCCCCATTTGGCTTCCATTGGTCCCAGGGAGGGGAAGGACTCCTTGTTACTGCTGACCAGGGGTGAGAATTCTGGCTCTCTTCTAGGACTTGCTGAGAGAGGCAGAAATGCTTCACTACTGTTTCCCACGTGGCTTCTACCGACACCAAAGGTCAGGAGGTGTTGTGCTCATAACTCCTTGGCATGGATTAAAGACTCTCCCTACATAGCCTTCTCTGACACCATTTCATCAGAGAAATTGGGGCACTTTGCTTTATAGTCTGGCAAGGGTAGAAGTCTAGGCTCACCTACTTGGCAAGGGTAGGGGTGTTGCCATGTTTTCTTGGAGTATTTGGCTGGACTAGAGCAGTTACTGACTAAAAGTTTTCTGTCTTACTAGGCATTCCGTTCCTGGTCCTTTGGCTAGAGATAGCAGGTTTTTGTTGGGACTTTTTTTGTTTGCACTTCTTGGTGTTTCTAAGTTACCTGTTTCTTTAGCTCCATGCCTAGATATATGAGGTGGAAAGAGAACCCAGAGAACTCATCACCATGTTATTTCTTGGGTCCTGAAGTCCCCAGCTTGTCTGCCTTCTTCTCTCAAACTTTCAGAGGCTCCTTATATTGCCTCAGTATATAATGTCCAGTGTTTTAATTATACTTAGTGAGAGTAATAGCAGAAGAGAAATTGCCCTTCCCAGACAATTTGCATTTTTAAATGTCAATTTTCTTCATTTACTCAAGATCAGGAAGTTAAGTTGGCTTATCACAGTACAAAGAGGAATACTCTTTAAATGGTTTGCAAATCTCCAAGACCAAATTATATTGCTTCGCTTCTGAGGAGAATTTTCAGAACAAAAACTATCCTAATACTACCGTAGTGTTAGGATGTAGTACAATGGTGTAAAGCCCATGGAAACATTCAAACAATTTACCAAGGATTTCAGGATGCTAATTCACTTTCTTGTGGTTTGGCTTTTATATAAATCTGAAACCAAATTTATTTATTTGTTTGTTTAATATTGTTACTATTGGAGACTGAGACAGAATTAGAGGGATACCAGTCACATTGCACATCTGGACACTTTCCTGTGCATGGGCCCTTCTGAGTTCCTAGGAGGGGCCCTGACAGTGCTCTAAATGGTTGTGTACTTTATAAAATTTATGGGAATAGGGGTGTGTGAATTGTAATTGCTTATGATCACTTTGTTTCCACTCTGATTTCCCCTCCATTACATGTCTCCTCTTCTTGGGTGATTTTGGAGTGGCTACAGATATTTTTAGGAGGCTGTAGATCTGTTAAGAGGAAGCGAACTGGGGAATACACTTAATATGAGTTCAGAGGGATATATTTATATGATGTGTAGTTACTTTTGTGTATAGTTAAATTATTGGAAGTGATCAGATACAGCATGGCTTCCAAAAATCTGGTTATTGCCCACCATGTTGACTCCTGGAAAGTTACAAGAGAAGACTGGCAACTAACTGAGTAACAAATGTCATCAGTTGAAGGAGTATTTCAGATTGGCCACTGCACAAGAAAAACTTGAGATGCCTTGTAATGTCATAGCTCACATATGATGGGAATTTGATAAGATTTTCCCCAAACTGGAAATAATACAAAACTTTATTTGAGGATGACATTACTGAATTCAGACATTTCTGTAATGACAAGTTGCAAAGTTGAAAATAACTTTTCTAACCTATCAGTATGGAGGTCAAATTGTAATCATCAATGCTAAAAGAAAACTCCATCTATCTTTCAATAGAAAATGCCATCACAAAATTATCATTGGAAAACATAAGAAAGTGATACCTAAGGGTAAGTCAGGGTAGAAAATTAATTTTTAAAAGTACATTATTTGGGGCGTCTGGGTGGCTCAGTCAGTTAAGCATCTGACTTCAGCACATGGCATGATCTCAGGATCCTGGGAGGGATCCCTGTGTCAACCTCCCTGCTCAGTGGAGAAGCCTGTTTCTCCTTCTTCCTCTGCCTCTCCCCCCACTCATACTCTCTCATTTGCTCACTCTATCTCAAATAAGTTAAAGAATTAAAAAAAATAATAATATTACATTTTTCAGAATGTTGTGATATTTGATGTTTAAAATTTGTCATTTCTTGTGACTTCTTTCCTCATTAAATAAATACTTACTTTTTACATAATACTTAATTTTGTTTGCATTATTTTTATGTTCTTAAACATAAAAAGCCTCCCAATTATATAAGCTTTGAACCCCATGAATCTTGGTCTGCCCAGGTGGAGCCATTCTTGTGGTTTGTGAACACCCACAGAATCACTTAGTTTGGTTTAGTCAGGAGGGGATTTATTGATGGGTGTGAGAAGCCTCACAGCACCATCAGGAAGATCGAAGGACTCAGTTCTGGCTAAGCTTCCAAAGCCACAGAACCACAGACCTGGGCTTGTTAACCACAATGCCAATCCATCTCTACCACGCTGGGGCTGGTGCCTTCCTTGCCACTGACTCTGGAACAGCTACCTCAGCTGCCATTGGCATGCTCTCCATGGATGTCTGCCTGCCTGATGCTTCAAGGTCATACGCTAGGTATGTCTAGGTCATACTCACACGGTATCTCGTGGGCAAACACCAAACCAGGCTGAGAAAAGGAGGTCAGTTTGGAAGTCAGGACTCACAAGGCAGGGGGCTGTGAAACTGTCTGGAGGGTGTGGAAGATATTACAAGCATCTCCAATGACGAATGTGCATTACACCTACTGCATGACAAAAATCCATGGCGATTCAGGTGTAGATAAGTAAACAAGACCGGGTCTCAACTTCCAGGACTCCCAGAAGCATGAGGGAGAGAGACTCATGCCCAGACACCCCAAAGGAGAGCACAAAAGCTCTAGCCACAGGCGCCCTTTACAATTCTCAGACTATTTTCTGACAAGGGAGGCTGCTGACTTAGACAAATCCTCTAACTGGTTTATCCAGAGGGAGCTGTGCTAAGGGATGACTTCCTGGGCCCCATGATGGGCCATCTCCACTTAGTATGTCTTACTGCTGTTGCCACTGCCTCAGGAATTCTCCGCTGCTGCTAAATGTTACATCCCACCACATATGCAAAAAAAGAAGAGGAGTATTAAAACCTAAAAATACAATGTATAGCAAATAGCCACTTCTTCCCTCACCCACATAGTCCCAGAATATAAATGAAGGTGCTCACTCAGTTTCTAAATGTGTATGTATCTGCAGGACCAACAAATGAGAGAATAACTAATATTTTGAAATATAATCCTCTAGCAGATAAAGGTAGAACATTTGTTAAGAACATCCCTTCTGTAATCTAGGATGGGGAAAGAAGGTATCCTGGAGGTAGGCAACTCTAGTGGTCCTTTCCAATATGAAGACCACAGGGAGAGACTCCCAGACCACAGGGAGAGACTCCCAGGGATAGAGACAGGTAGAAAGGTAGTGCTCTCACTTGGCCAGACTCAGGGTCCAGGAAGCCAGGCAAGAAGCTCAGGGCTGTGCTGGGTGGGAACCAGGGGTGGGGGGTGAGGAAGGTGGTAAGTTGACACAGGAGTCAACCACAAATCATCAGTGGTTGCCTTCTCAATAAATACAGAAAACTCAAGGACTCATTTACTGACATACAGTCACACTTGGGGATGGTTGTCTCAGATCCATTTAACACTCTGTGAGCAGGAGAAGCTGGCCATCAGTGACTGACTCATTATGAAGTACATGGGGGTGCTAGAAACTTCATCCTGGGGGGGGCAAAGGACTTGCCTTTCCCCATTGCAGGGGCCTCAAGCTCCCTTCCTTCCCTTTCCTATTGGGAATGTGCAGTCAGTAGTGGTGGGCTGGTAAACACTTACCCACGGGCTCTCGAATATAGATGTTTATTTGTATATGTATGGATGTCAAATATATGTATATTTTTTTTTTTAAAGATTTTTTATTTATTCATTTGACAGATAGAGATCACAAGTAGGTAGAGAGACAGGCAGAGAGAGAGGAGGAAGCAGGCTCCCCGCTGAGCAGAGAGCCCGATGCGGGGCTCGATCCCAGGACCCTGGGATCATGACCTGAGCTGAAAGCAGAGGCTTTAACCCACTGAGCCACCCAGGTGCCCCAAATATATGTATATTTAAGTGTATGTGTAGGTAGATGTAAAGACAGATACACACACATACGTTTCTAAATTTTACTGACATAAAGAATGTGTAGCACATACTTTATAAACAATAATAAAACATATAATATGCCCCATCATAAATTCCAGATACCTCATGGAGTCTCACAGAATTTCTCTGTTGAGTTTTCCCCAACGCTTGTTTAGGTGGCCAACTTATAGCCCCATCTGATGACTAAGTGTGCCTCCAGCATGACAGCGGGTTGCTATTTTCATTTCGGTTAAGGAGTAACACAAAAAGGAGACAACGAAGACAAAACGCCAGAGCTTCACTTATCCACTAATGTCGTGAGTACCTTCTTTGCCAAACAGATCATAGTTGTCAAGTCCTGGAAGAACGTTTCCTTATTTTTTTGTGCTGGTCATAATATATTAGCGTGTCAGTGTGGGGGGCTAAGTGATGGCCCCTAACGATATCCAGGCCCTGATCCATGAAACCCATGGATGTCACCTTATATGGCAAAGGGGACTTTGCTGGTGTGATTAGGTTAAGGATCTTGAGATGAAGACATCATCCTGCATTGTGTCCCTGTAAGAGGGACATTTAGACAAGAAGACAAAGCAATGTGAAGGCAGAGCAGAGGGAGACTTGAAAACACTAAGCTGCTGGCTTTGAAGATGGAGGAAGGGGCCATAAGCCAAGGGGAGCGAGCTTCTAGAAGCTGGGAGGGGCAAGGTAATAGCTTCTTCCCTAGAGCCTCCAGAGAGAGGGTGGCCCTGCTTGGTCCCTGTGAAACTGATTTCTTCAGACCTCTGACCTCCCAAACTGTAAGAGAATAAATGTGTGTTGCTTTAAGCCAACAAGTTCGTGGTGACTTTTACGGCAGCCAAAGGAAACTCATAGTTAGCAATGTATTGTGTCTCGGCTCTAAATGCACCCGTGAATAAAGGCTTTATGACCAAGAAAGAAGCCTGTTAAGTGTTTCTTCCTTAAAATGAGCACAGAGTTACCCTTTCTCAGTAGAGGGTTCTGGAGGTCCACTGCAAGAGGAAGAGGCTTCCAGCAATTTCCAAGATGGCTGGAGGGAGGATCCCGTGTAGGTGATGAGGACGTCTGGTGGAGTGTCAGAGCACCAGGCCCAGAATGCCATCCCTCTGTGACCTTTCTTGGTGATGACTGTCCACAGCCCTCTCCACACAGAAACCACCCCCACCCCCACCAAGAGCCTGCCTAAGGGGGGAGGAGATGGAAGGTGGAGGGGAGGAGGGTGCTTCCAGAGTGACAGCTCCCTCTGCACTCTCCCCACCCCACCCCACCCGACTCAGTGGGCCTTGAGATTCCCACCACATACACACCATTCTTTGCCGACTACCTGCAACCTGCTTGCCCCCTGGAGGGTGGCCTGCTGTCTGCCCAGCCGCTCCGGACCAGCTGCGGCCTGGCTTAGCTAGAGAATTTCTCCACTATCTGCGGTGGAGCCACACCTCCAACAATCCAGACAACTTTGTCCTCGCTCAAGCAGCCTCCTCCGCCCTGGGGCGCCCAGAATTCCCTTATGGTTCACAGTTACTCTTTTGTTTGGCTAAGAATTGTATACTACACCACCTCCATTGAAGCTACTTTGGGATTCTGTGTTCTCATTGGACCCTGACTCCTGCAGCTCCAAGCCCTGGTTTGTAGTGTTCTCCGAGGTCCGCACTGTAAATATTCCCACCCTGGTCAACTTCAAGCCACCAGCACGACATCACTGTGCCACTGGGAGGAGACAGCCAGTAGCCACCATGATCCAGTATTTCTGCTGTGTAGGTGTCAATAAAATAATTAGTTAAAATTAACTAAGTTAGTAAAATAATGAGGAAGTGATTTTTTTGTTTTGATACAACACATTTCATCATGAGTTCACAGACTTCATTGTGTTTAATATCCTTCTTTCATGACTGGCTCATAGATTTCCAGCACATTCCATAGTTGGATCTCGTTGATTGGGACATGCCAGCTTCAGCACAGCACTGGGATGAAGGACCTCAGAAACAGGCCAGGGGTGTTGGGCATTCTTGGGGCCGGGACTGGCCCCCCCCCGAGGAGGGATCAAGGTGGGTCCTGGGCATGGCCTCCAGCAGTGGGCTCCATGTGGGAGGAAGTACAGGCAGGAGTTTCTCCTCTTCAGGTCTCACTCCCTTGTCTCCTGACCTTGACTGCGCTCCTGACCGTGATTGTTCCTCACCCAGTGCCCTGAGTGTGAAGGCTGCAGCCCTATCCCTTCCAGTGCAGTCAGAACTGCCATTCTCCCTGAATCGGAGAGTGGTCATCACCATGGCTGCTCCTACTTTATACTCAGTCATGGGTGTTGGGCACGTGGGTCCAAGAGCCAGGGGTCTTGTTCTGATTTCACCACTGGCTGGTCCCAGGACTTGGGCCAACTGCCCACAGTACCAGGCCTGATGGGCCCTCAGCAAGGGTGGGCCTGAGCTTTCTTCCAGGACAGAGAGTTGCTTCGGGTCTACCATGATGTCAGGACAATGTGTGGACCCCTGCAGTTTCCGGGAGCTGCAGCAGCATCTACAGGGGGCGTGGTCCTGCTGGGAAACTTTATCCCTGGGAACTGGTCAAGGGCCCCGTTCACAGGACCTGCTGTCAGATAGCTCAGGCTTCATCCAGAGAAAACAAAACGCAGGCAAGACATACGATCTTCCTTTTCCACTTTCCCAGGGACCAAAGTCTCTGTAACAGAACCCAGGGGAGACAGACCCTCCTCAGAAATAAAACCTTCTCTCTGGCTGTCTTCTGGGACAATTGGGGGCTTCACAGGGAGCCCCGAGAGCTCTCCACCAAGGGGATGGACTGGGCTGGGGCAGGGGTCAAGGTCTGGACCAACTGCCTAGAGCCCACGCAGTAAGGAAACAAAACTCCCTTTGCTCTGGAGCACTTCGTCAGAGTGGGGAATGATGTGAGGAGGGGGTCAGCGTAAGGAATATCACTGAGGACCAACATCCCCCACAGTTAGTGGGAGAAAGGGAAATCCTAAACAGTAATTTCAGGACACACCTGTATTGGGGTGATGCCAGGTGCCTCAAGGGCCAGAAGGAGGACCCAGAAAGATCCCTGGCCCAGGGTCCAGGCTGTAGAGCTCCTAGCCAACAGCTGCGGTCCTCCCCTTTCTGCCCTTCCCATCTGCACACTTGCCTTCCTGCTTGGGGCCAGCACCCCAGATCCAGCTTGCGGCACTTTGGCAAAGCTCTGTGATGCATTCTCAGAGAGATTTCACTCTGGTAACTCAAAATGAGTCCCAGAAGGGCTTTCCTAGAAAGGACTCTTTTCTTTGACCTGATGGCTCCCACACCCCCATTAGCCGCCCCCACCAGACCCTCCCCTGCCCCTCTCTTATTTGGTTGTCTCTAACCACCTGCCCTCCTGCTCCCTCATCTTTGGTGCCACAACCAAAGACCTTCTTTCAGGTCCCCCTTTCACAGTTTCTAAAGTCTGACCTAGTCCAAGAAAGCTGCCCACTGATGGGCAGGAAGGGCCCAGGCTGCACGATCCATTTCCAGGGAGTCTGGTCTGCAACCCTCCCTCCACCTGCTGGACCTGTGGCTCCGTCTGCATAGACAGACGTATCTGGCCACCCAGCATCTACACGCTGCTTTTCCTGGGGTCCTGAGGGGGCGGTCAATGAAAGAAGGATCATGTTTGTTCTGGAGAGAGGCAGAAAGAGAGAGAGAGAGAGAAATGGAATTACAAATAAATATTTATACCAATCCATATATACACTGGATATATTATAGGTATAATGTTATCTATGCATGCATGTATGTTTACATGTGTGTGCCTACACACATGTATAGTACATGTATGTGCATGTGTATGCATGTCGCAGCAACTCTAAACGCACAGCGCTCAACCTGACCCGTCACCTGATCCAGGGCCAGCGGTGCCCTCCCAGGAAGAACATTCTACCCACAGGACAGGGAGCCCAGGGAGGTGAGTGCACATCCCAGGAGGCAGGCAGGGGCCAAGCCAGAAGCGTGAATCTCCTAGTTTGCAAACCCCTTGTGGCCGAGCAGGTAACCAGAGACCTCCTCCCTTGTTACCTTCCTCTTCTCTCCCTGAGGCAGGCTGGCTACGCCCCTGTGGCTTTTGTCACTGCGAGACACCAAGGACCTTTGGCTTGTTCATCCAGCCCAGCTGCGCCCGGGCTCCAGACCCAGAGACCCAGCCAGCGCTTGACACCCGCCTTGGACCTACCCAGCCTCACACCGTTGTCCCCTCACTGCTGGCCTCTCCCAGCACGGCCATGCGTCACTGGCTTTTCTCTGTCATCTCTCCCAACGATTAACGATTCCTTGAATCTCTGGCTTTCCAGCATTGGCACCAGTGTCGCAGATGGTACCCCCCCCCAACACTCTCCAATTAGAGTGGTACTCAGCTCTCCCCCAGGCAGGGTCCTCCTTTCCCTTTCCTCGCCGTGGCCTCGGGCAGCTTGTTCGGCATCCGTGACTATTAAGTGGCTGATGTTGGACGAGCTTTCGGATGACCAGTCGCTGATACAGGTGACCGTGCGGCACTCCCCCATCGCAGCCCCCTTTCCAAAGCCAGGCTGGGGGTTGCCGGTCGCAGGGGCTGCTGGCAGAGGTGCTGAGGCCTTGGCACAGCCCCGTGCCCTCTTCCAGGGATGTGCACCCATCAGACTGTGGGTGCCCCCAGGCTACTCCTGCCCACAGGGCTGTGGGATCTCCCTCTTGGCTTCCCTTACCCTGCATGTCTCAGGCCTGGCGGGGCTTCGCTGTGGATGTCCCCATTCCAGCAGTTTCTGGCTCTTTCCAGCCTTCCTCAGCAGCCAGTAGGTCCCGAGACCACCCAAGTGTGTCTGGAGCAGGGATCCAGCTTGAAAGATTTGTTGGCCCCACTTCCCCTCACCTCATGTCCAAAAGAGCTGGAAGCCTCAGGGCTGGGCAGCCCAGAGGGGCCTGGGCAGCCTGGTCACTCTCTCGGCACATCCTATCTGAGGAGGGACATGCCTGCTCACAGCCACCAGACACCAGGGCTCCCGGGGAAGGAGACCAAGGTACAGATGCCTGGCCCTGGAGCTCTGCCCTGTCCGACAGAAGGGGCATATTTGGCAGCTTCGCCTACCCAATAGAGACACCTGTTCCTAATTCCCGTGAAGGGGCCATATGTGCTAAATGGGGTCTCTGCCTATTTGCATAAAGACTGAGGCATCTGCTAGGGCAGAGACGTCAGGCTTGGCCGGCCAGCTCTATCCAGACAGCCAGGCCACCAGGGGAGGGAAACCAAAGGGGCTTTTGCAACAGAGATTCTATGGAGAGGTGTGGGCAGGAGCAGTACGGTTGGGGACCCACCCAGCAGAGCACCTGAGTGCACTGCCATGCACCCCCCAGGGCCACAGAGGGCCACAGCAGGGCAGGGAGAGACACTCCTGCAGAGCACGGGAGTGGGGGCGGGGGGACGGAGGCAGAGGAGCAGACTTACTCCGAGGCATTGTAGGAATGCCAGAGGACGCCCAGAAATGTCAGTCCAGAGGGGCCCCAGTATCCGTGGAAGACGTAGGTGTCCCCACGAATGCTCCACTCCCAGCAACTGGGGCCCTGGTCCGCACATGCCTCAGCCCCAGGCGCTCCGTCTCCGGGGAGCCATCAGCCAGGAATCCAGCACCCAGGGGCAGGGTTTCCCTCTGGAGTTCCAGGGCGCTGACTTCCCTTCCACACTCTCTGAAATTATTTAGAATTGGGGAGTCCAAGGCCATTCTGGCACAAGCAAGGTGACGAGAGCAGGTGGAGCAGAAACAGGGCTCCGTGAAGACAGCACCCTCTGCTAATCACCCCTCCCCTGCCCCTGCCCGGGAGCAGGACTCTGTCCATGACTCGCAGCCAGGTGGGCCCAGGCGACTGCATCAACCTTTACCATCCTTTCATTTCTCCCTGATAGCGTCCTCCCAACTCCTCAGACCGGCCTGGTCCAAACTGATTACGACCAAATTAGTGACTGCCCCTCTGTTTCACAGGACTCTACTGGAGCCTAGGGAGAAGGACAGAGGGCAGGAGAATTGGGCCTCCAAGGGTCACCAACTTACCAGCCCCGCCCAGCGACGTGGATGTGGACCGCGGGCAGCTTGGAGGGGTAAGTACAACAAGAACTCACCCCAGGACCATCTCCTACAGGTCTCTTCACACCTGTACACAAGTGACTTGTGTCGGCAAGAGCACAATCCGTCAGGGGCCCGGGGGCTGGGTAAGGAAGGCAGCAACACAGTAGAGAAGGACCCAGCCAGGAAAACACAGAGCACACTGGGAAAGTGCCAGTGCATGGTGTCTGAGACGAATTCCGTTTCAGAAACGAGACTCGGGAAGGCGCACGTGGCTTCTCTAGCAGCACAAGGTGTGGTCCCCGCTGAGGCCACCACACCAAGAGCGAGAAGAGCTGAGCGCCCGACATCCTAAGGGTGCTGGTCTAGACACTTCAGCAGGTGGCCTATGAGTGTCGGTTGGGCCTTAAAGGGGTTACCCTTTCCAGGTAGACTTGCCAAGAGGTCCCCAAACCCCTCGGAGCACTTCTAGAAATCTGTTTGATCGGGAAGGCAGGGAAGGGAGGGTTTCTGGTTAGAGAGCTCTGGGGACAGATTGGCAAGAGCTCTGTGATGTTGGCTCTGCTTCCACTTTGGGGAGTGGAGGAGGGGCCTTGATATTCTTGCCCCAACCTAAGCCCAGACAAGAGTCTCTGAGGCTCCTGGCACCCAGGGTAGGGAGCAGAGCATAGGGAGGGACTCAGGAAGCTCGTAGAGGGAACCTGGAATTGGGGTACCCAGACTGTACCTTGGTTCTTCTGCAAGAGGGAATGTGGCTGGCAGAGGGGCTACAGTGCAGACAACCTTCTTATCCACCTTAGCAGGACAAAGGAGACAATGCAGTACGTATCTGAGTTCAGGTCATCTTGACCAGACTTTGCTCAAGAAATGACCTGCAGGGGCGGGGATGCCAGCAGGGGGCCATATATGCCAAAGGATGCAGGAAAACCGTCCCCAAAGGACCCCTAAAAGCCCACTGGGAAAGAAAGAGAAGGCTTTGAGCATCTGCCAGAAAGGATAGAATGCCTGTGTCCTCGGTTGAGGGGCTGAGAACAGCCTACTGAGTGCAGGAGAAGGAGAAGCCCAAAGAGGTGGAGGAGGAGGAAGAGGGGAAGGTGGAGGTGTGTGATGGAGGGATGCAGGAATGGAGGGATCCAGGAATGAAGGACTCAGGAGTGAGAGGTACAGGAATAAAAGAATGCAGGAGAGAGGGGTTGTGGGACCCAGGGATTAGGGATTTGGGAGTATGAGGGATGGACACAAACCTGAGTCTTGTAAGGCTGAGGGGTGCAACAATGAGGGGGGGGGCAAGGATAGTGGAGTGAGAGAAGTAGCACTGAAGATCTAGGTTTTATCTTAAACCTTTAAATGTGGGTCACAAATTCAAATTTGGGTAAAATACTCCGCTGGCTGAACAAAACATGAGCCTTAAGCTCAGGGGCACCACACATGCCTTTGGAGGCCAAGGTGAGGGCCGTTTTGGGGAGCACGGCATCAGTCGGTGAGCCCTCGCAGAGGCCGGCCATGTTGCAGGGGCTTTGGTTTCTGGGTGCAGAGGCTGCTGCAGCCCTGGTTGAGCTGTGCCTGCACATCGTAGGCTGTGACTGGGAGGTTAAGTGCGGGGCAAGATCTGGCTGGCAGGCGAGGGCTGCCCCGTGCCCCCTGGAGGGGCCCAGAGCCTGGGAGGCAGAGGCCCTACAGGGAGGAGCTGCAGGTGAGGCTCCTCGAAACCCTGGCTGGGCTGGTGACTGGGCTCACACTCCGCCGTCCCCAAGGGCACAGGCTGGACGATGGAGAGTGTGCTGCTGGCTCACAGGGCAATGCGAGCATCCCATTGGCCCAGGGAGCAGTGATAAAGGATCTGGCCTAAGCAAACATGAGTCCTTGGAGGCACAGAGCCCAAGGCAGGCAGGTTCGGAAGGGGTCCATCTGAGAGCTGTCCTCCCCATCCCTACCATCCCCACCCCACGTAGCTGCAGCCATGTCCTTCTCCCAATAGCCTCCGTCCTCATGGGCCCGTCTGCCCTCCATGGTGCCAAGCTCCATCCTGTCCTGCAGCCTGGCAAAGAGCATTTGTCAATGTGAGTGTGTGACAGCATGAGGCACCTTTCTTATTTCCCAGCCCCATGGTACGTCTGAGAGAGGAGGACACCTGTGGAAGAGCATACCTTTGCCTAGCACCCCAGGCAGTAACGGGTACACCTGGAATTCACAGCCTTCTGTCATTAGGCTGAGGTCCTGGGGGATGGCAGGGAGAGTTGGGCCTGGCCACAAGGCAGTAGCCGGATCAGCATCAGTGTCTGGAACCAATTACTTGAGCCACCAGCCGGGGCAGCACAGCCATAAGGTAATGTCAAGTTGATGCCTTGAGAGCCGGGGGCAGGTGCAGTGGCAGGTGTATGTGCCCGGTGCCTGGTGGGGTTCAGAGGAGGAGAGAAGGCTGGGTGCTTGGAATCACCTCAGAGCCAACTGTCCCCCGATGAAGGAGACCCTCGACTCCCTGGGGTCCCAGGCATGCCCGGGGCCCTGCTTCTGCGACAGCCCCCATTCCTCTGGGAGGGAATTTTCCACTCTCGAGACTCACAGCTGGTTCTGACATGAAGAGTCTTGGAAAATCAGACAACACGGGGCCCCCTCGGGAGGTTTTCATTTGGCAGTGAATGAACAAAGACTAAAGCAGGCCCGCCCCACCTGGCTCAGGCAAGGAAAGGTGGAGAACATCCACCAAGGGGGACCAGCCAGAGAACCGGGTGGAGGGGGTCCCTGCCCGTGTGGGTGCACAGTCAGGTGGGAGACAGCAGCCCTCGGGCCAGCACACCGGCAACACACGACCTCATGGAGAAAGGTCCTGGGGCTCAGGCAGGGGCCCTCACTGTGACCATGTGCAGTTAGAGCAGAGCTGACCAGGGAGCGGGGCCCAAGCAGAGAAGAGCGTGGGGGCCACAGAGACTCCTGAGAGGATGGGAAGGCCCGGGAGCAGAGCATTCTGGCTCCATCGGGAAGTCTGAACTTTCTCCAGAGAGTCAGGAGGGGTTTTAGGCCACAGGGTGACCCTCGAGTGTGAGAGACCCCTCGGGAAGAAGGCAAGTCCGGGGTGGTCACGGTGCGGCGGTGGTGGAGGACGCAGAGGAAATGGTTGCTGTTGAGGGAGGGACCCGTAGGAGGTGATAGGTAGCCCTGTGGCCCCTGGGTCCTTTGGGCCCTTGGGCCGTGGCTCACCTGGGCTTAAAACCTTCAGCTTGGCTTTGGTCCCCCCAGTGTCATGAACACCTCCTGAGAGAGCCTAATTGTACCCAATGACCACGGTGTAGACTTCGGTCATACGAGACCCAAAGTACCATCTAACCAGAGTCTGGGAAGGGAAGGGGCTCTCTAGTCTTTGGTTAGAGTGCTCACAGTAGTCATGTGCCTTCTGTCACACCCTGAACGTGCCATTTCCTGTTCTTGGGTCCTCCTAAGCTTCCAACTCCCTAAAAATCTTTCCTACCCACCCAGTGCCCCCACCATGCCAAGACCCAGCCTGGGGTAACTCAGCCTTCCCCAACCCCTGAGTCTGGATTCCCCTCACCTAGCTGAGACCCCCCCACACACACATTCCACCAGGGCCCTCATAATGTCAGTAGAATCCGTCAGCCATTTGGTCCCTGATGCCACCTGTGGGGCAGGACTCCGGCTAACAGAGCAGTCCCGAGGAGGTCACCAAGATGACGGGTTACCGGGGCAGCACAGTGAAGGGAGAGGACACGATTCCTGGGGGGTTTGGGAAGGGGCACAGTCATTGTCTTCTGGGGCAAGAACACGGAAGAAGGGCCGGGCCACAGGCTGGCCTGCAGAGCTGAATGGGCAGAGCGCAGGGGAGAGGACTTGACAACGCCCACAGGGGCAGGAGGGCACAGGGTGAGGACTTGCGGGTTGTGCTACTAGCAGAGCAAGTGACTTCCCTTCTTCCAGCCTCCGATCTCCACTGGGACCTCTTGACAGAGATTCGTAAAGGAGACTCGGGGACCAAATCAGCATTATAGCTAGAGATCAATCATTACACAGATTAATGTATACAGAACAGACAGGTCACGAGAAGTGCCCTTTTCTCACCCACTTTGGCTTGTTCGCCGTGATTACTCTCCAAACTCAAGGCAGACAGCACAAGGCACGCATGGCATCTGGAAGCCAGATGTTAAGCAGACATGCGCCAAACATCATCATTTAGCATTCAAACATGCTGCCCCAGCCTGGCCAGGTGCCCCTGGTGGTATCAGAGTCCTGGATCGAACATCCCGTGTCTGAACATGTGGGACACAGGAGCTACAACTAAGTCATGGTTAAGTCACTCAGGGAGGAGCAGTAGCCTCTCATTCCCACCAGAAATCTGGTCTCCACTCCCTACCCACACTCCCCACCTCCCTTTGCATTCCCTGACATTTATAGACTCCCCACTGCTTTATAAACACATGCCATTGTCATTGTCCAAACAATGGGAGGGTGAGTCCAGGCCTTGGAAAATACTTTCCTGTGCACAACAGGTGTATCTGGTCAGTCGCTACCCGGTGAGCGAAATAAAATCTGACTTACAACCCAGGCGAGACGAGGTGTGTAAGTGTGTGAGTGTGTGCGTATGTATTTGATGGTGACACAGGATGGTGCGAGGGCCCCTTATCTTGTATCAGAAGATGCATGATTTGTAGAAACACAGACAGATGTGTTAATTGTCGGATGAATGGCTCTGGGCGCTGTAGGTCCATCAACCTTGGATTATACATCATAAAGGAGATCTTGATAAAAGAGTGAGTGCACGGTGGTGACATCTCATTAATTCAGCCCTGGCAGGAAACGACGAGATCTAATTTTTCCAGATAACTTGGGTTACCCCTGTAATCACTCAAACTTACAAATTAGCATTTTATCAGAAGCATTGTTATCCTTAACTGAAGTATTCTGACCACAATTTAATCTTCCTCGGGTACCTCAGGGCTGCCTGTGGAAGATGGGTCATTCTGTGGGCTGTGATCGGGATGGCTTCGGCAGTAAGGGTGACCATTTGGCCCCAGAGGAAAGGGCTCCAGGTCACCGCATCTTCTGGACTCGCATCTACAGTGTGGCTGAAGCAATTGACAAAGGCCCACAGGGATCAATTACAGAAAAATGGCCGAGGTTAACATCATCATAATCGATTGAAATGCTCGGGCTGGGCTGAGGCTTAATGGATTGCATTGTCATCCATCCAGACTTTGCTGAGGGGTCAAGGAGGCTGGAGCTGGGATGCTGGGAGGCAGGCACACGCACCCATCTCATAACCTCAGGGGGTTGGGCGTGACCCCGATTTTCAAGCTCTGGCAGTTTATACACCACAATGCTCGAGACCATCCAGTCTTGTCGTTACTGGCTAGCTTTTACCTCACCATGTTCTATGGGGGATTTTAGGTGGCAGCCACTGTCACCCTGAGCTTGGACCCTCTGCCCACCATCTGCAGCCTGCCAGGGAAGGGGCCCCTGCAGCGGGTGGGCCATTCTCTGTGGAAACTCCTGCAGGTGCAATGTTCGCTGTTGCAAGTCTCCTGGAGTTGGCTGGCTGACAGTCCTCCTGCCAGGCCCCCTAAGGGCGTTGAGTAAACTGAGGGCCGGGAGCTACAAAGCTGGGGACCAACCCCTGACTCACGGTGACTGTCACCCGAGAACGCCCGAGAAGTCACTGCTGTGAGAACAGTCACAAGTCACTGCGACTAATAACAGTAAGTAACAGTAAAGTAAACCAAAGTTTGCAATCTTCTTGTTTGTGAATTAGAGTGATTTATAAACATCAGATGCAGTGATCATGCATTATGCTGACTGTTTTATGTAAATTGTCTCATCTGGTGTCCACATAAACTCACTGAGGTAGCAGCTAAGAATACTCCCATTTTACAGATGAAGCAACAGAGGCCCCGAGCAGTCAAAGACCACACGGAGGTATTCGAGAGCTCTGCAGCCTAAGCCTTCTGCAACTTTGCTGCCCTCCTCCTCATCAAGCCCCACTGCCCGACCATTTCTATCACATCACTTGTACTCTGGTTCCGGAGAGAGAGGGGTGCAGGGTCAGCTGGCTCACTGGCCCTTGCCTGCCTCCCTCCTGAGTGTCACAGGCCAGCGAAGGTTTTATAAATCTCCAGTTTCATCATCTACTTTCAAAATGTTTCCATGATTGTTATATAAAAAATTAATTGAATTATTTACTTCTTCAAGCAATTTCTTTCCTTATGTAGCCCAGAACTCAGCTGTTCCCGTTCCATTTGATGCTGTGTGAGGACCTACGGGGCAGGTCACTTAGGAACAGTACTTGGCTGCTAGGAACAGACTGTAGTGTAAACAGAGAGCATTTTGTTTCTCCCTCTTGGAAATGAAGGCAGAGGTGGGGTGGAGGCTCAGCTGTGCCCTCAGGGACCTTCCGTCTTTCTGCTCTGCCTTCTTCGGTGTGTGGTTCTATCACGAAGGTCATTGCATCCCGTCCCAGCCAGAAGAAAGAGGGAAGAAAAGAGCAAGCAGAAAGGACACAGGTTCCTTCTTAAGAAGTTGTGTTTGGCAGAGTTTGGCCCCAAAACCAAAACATCCAGAAACTACACTTGGTGTATCAATCAGAAGGAGGTTCACACAGGGAGCTGAAAGGTGGAAAGAAGATAAAGAGCAAATACGGACGCCCAGGTAGTGGTGATACTTGCTAGCTACCCTGTGCAGCATTGCAGCTAGGGCTAGGGAACAAAGGAGAGAGGTGGTGTGCCCACAACTAGTAGCTCAGAAGATGGTTGGGCCATACCTCCGAGGAAGCAGTAAGGCTGATGCTGGGAGAGCCCAAGAAAGCAAAGGCTGACTTGTCCTCCACTGCGCAGCCATGGAGCATGCGCAGCTGGAAATTCTGTGCAGTATGTGGAAAATTACTGCAACCCAGTAAGTCAGAACCACTGAGGGTTGAGACGCATCAGCAG
The DNA here is from genome assembly GCF_002288905.1 of Enhydra lutris kenyoni. NCBI lineage: Eukaryota > Metazoa > Chordata > Mammalia > Carnivora > Mustelidae > Enhydra > Enhydra lutris. The sequence goes on along the minus strand of NW_019154113.1, from coordinate 3,965,258 downwards.
TAAAGTTTCTCCCTTACTGCAGCCAGCTAAATAAGCTGACATTTTTGGGTCATTGATGTGACCCTGATGGTCTTAGGTTAGTGGGCTGCGACAGGTAGATACATGCATAGTAATTGCATGTACACCGCTTGAGTCAACCTTCTGTCTGAGGCCACATCTGAGGTTGCCTGTGACAACAAGGTGAGTATCAGTCTGAGCTCCAAATATTCCATTAAGCTCTTCAGTGAGTTGAGTATTGTTTGCCTGCAAGGGGTTGTCTCCAAGGAGAGGGCAGATGTGGATCGAATAAGTCCCTCCTCAAGCAGCTCCAAGGGCTGTGTCTGCCCTCACTCTATAGATGTCTTCTTACAGGTGAACGACACTCAAGATATGGACAACTGCACAGTTTACAGGAGGGTCCTTCATTCCACAGTTGAGTACAGCTGGCTCTGGGCCAGGTTCTGGAGATTACATACACATCATTCTACCAACTGCCACCATTCTTGAGGGATCATCTCAGTCTGAGTCTGTGCCCTAACCAGGCCAAATACCTGTTTACTTCGTATCTCCACAATACAAGTCTGACTCAAATAATGCCATTATTTCTCTCAGGGAGACAATTTGAAGTCACAGTGGCCACTTCGGGTAAATTTTGACATAGACAGGATTGCTATTTTGATGGGCATTTGAAAACAAGTAGAAAAAAAAATAATCCTGCATATCCAATGCAGAACATTCTTTATTTGACATGAGGAGACCTCTAAACTCAATTCAAATTCTAGAACTGTCTACCTAGAAGATTTCCCAAATCCCAGGTGAGAAAGGAAAAACTTCAATGATGAATTCAGACTCATGCCGGGCACACACACCCCAGGTTTTTCTGATCTCCCCCAGCCAGTCCATGTGTGGCTAGGTCAGGAGATGGAATGCCTTGGATGAGAGAAGCTAGTTGGCATGACCCTAAAATGGACATAGGCTGGCAAATACTTAAAACACAAAGTAGGATCTTTGCTAGCAGAGACACTTGTCAATATTGCAAACAAAAGAGCAGCTGGCAATTAATCTCTCATCCTACCCATAAAGAAACAGGAATCAAAAGTTCTGAAGTATTCTGAAGGGGCTCCAAGGGAGATGATAGCCAGTTCCCTCTCCTCTTCTTTTCCAGCCCCCTTCCCTCTTTTGTTCCATCTCATGAAAGATTTTGGAAATTAATTATAATAGATTGTACTTCCTAAAAATATCTACTACAAAATTCAAGTTTCCTACACTTTTCGAGTCTACCTACTCCCTCAATAGGAGATGGAGTTTGTGTCCATTCCCCTTGAGCTTGAATGTGCCTTTGTAACTGACTTAATGGATAGACTGGGGTAGAAGTAACATTGCAATGCTGGGCTAGAAGAGAGAATCCGGCTTCTGTGTAGCCAACCACCATGCTATAAGGATGCCCAACCAGACCCATGCAGAGACCACATGGAGGGGTCCACATTGGAGGGGAAGCACCGGGCATGTGAAGAATAAGCCATCCCCATTCTTGGAGTCTCCCAGCTTCAGTCCCCAGTGATCATGGGACAGAACACAACATTCTGCTGTGCCTTTTCCAAATTTCCAATCCATAGTATCTGTGAAAGTAAGTGATTGCTTTATACCTCGAAGCTCTGAGGTAATTGTTACACAGCCATGGAAATTTGAACATTAAATAATCACAAAAATGTTCTGTCATTATGTGCACACTCCTGAACTAACCACTCAGGCAAACAATCCTAACACAAAAGAAAAATAAACTAGGTTGCAAGGTCTCTTAAAATCCACAGGAGATACTGCCCTAATTGGTTACAGACAACTTATATAAATTCAAAAGAAGACAATTCAAGAACTTCTAAAGGAAAAAGGAAAAAATTCACCCATTGATTTTGTGGTTGACTCAAATTTTTTCAAAGGGAAAAATTTAACTATGATATTCATTAATGACCTTGGTTACAAAATAAGAATAAAAGCAGGTAATTCACAGCTTTTAGCTTTTAAATATGGCTGGGAAACTCTTTTAAAGACATTTTATAAATATAGAAGGATATAATTGAAAAAAAAGTTCATAAAATGTTCTTGATAGATGACTATAGACAAATTAAAATGAGTAGTAATTTTAATTTAAAACATCTAATTTCTGCTTCCATATAGGATATAGAAAGCTGCAAGGAAAAATGAGAAAATCTGGCTAGTCTACAATTTGGAGTACCCAATTTTTCTTGAGCCTATCAGAGATGTAAGGTTACAAGGGAACCAAATAAGCTAAATTCCAAAAAGGGAGCACACACTCCTCCAAGAGGAAATGTAGTGCACAACCTGTTTCCCCTTCAGCCAAGCACAGAAGAAGGATGGCCACCAGGAGGTATGAAGACATTAGTTAGTATTTTAGCAAATCATTAAAAACCAATTGTGGGCCTGGATATAAATGAGAAAGGCTGAGGAATTCAGTCTTAGGTGAATCAGAATTCACTTGTTCTCAAGAGAATATTAGGAGCAGAGCAGGGGCCTGGGAAGGGACAGGCATGTGAGGAGCAGGAGGCAAGCTGCTGGATAGGGCACAAGGATAGGCACAAGACCCTGCCCTTTCCCTGGATCCGTTCCTCCTATGAAGCAAAAGCCAGACATTGAGGGAGGGGCAGAGGTAAAAATCCATTGCTTTTGAAGAAAGAGTAGAAGCAAATCCTATTTGCCTCTGGGAGAGAGGTACGAAACTTCTTGCCCCAAGGACATAGGGACAAATCCATTGCTATGGTGGGAGGGAAAGGCAAGAAATCATTTTGGGCCCAGGATCTGACACCAATAAAAGCAAAGCTCTGCTACCAGTGAGGGGAGAGGGTCAGGAAAATTCCATCCAAAAGCAGAATTTAGAGACAAGGCAGAACTGAGTTTCCCTGGGAAGGTTGGGCAGGAATGCTGAGAAAGCCCCACACTGAGGTTTACAGTCTATCTAAGGGTGAGCTAGACCAGGATAACAGAGTGGCCCCTCTCACCAATGGCCCAGAGTTGAGAAACAAGTCTTAGCACAACTCCTGATGGAGTGGCAAGAGTATAGAAAGAGCCTCTCAATGGTATAGGCATGTAGGAAAGTCTGTAAGGTGAAGGGATTATCAGGAACGCTGAGAGAAACCATCTGGTGTCGCAGTCCCCACTACGAACACATGTAAAAGCATCCCACATTTAGAGAAATTGAAAGTGTCAGCTACTCTGCAGATAGCAATAGCAACAATAAAACCCGGACCTGGCTCAACTCCTAACTGAGAGCACTGAACCTTGAATACTAAAATCCAGGGAGAAGAGGCATGCTCATATGCAGGTGTAAATGCAATTTCCTTCAGTCTATACTGTTCTACACACAATGTCTGGCACACGATAAAAAAAAAAATCACAATTTAAACAAAAAAAGTGAAAGAAAACAATCTAGAGATAAAGTAATTAGCAGCAATCAATTTGATGACCCATATGGTCGGAACTTTTAGACAGGGATTTAAAAATAAATTTGGTAATGCTTTGGTGGAAAGCGGGGAAACAAGCAGGAACAGATGGGGAATTTCACCAGAGAGAGCCAACCATAATAAGGAGTGAAATAGAAATGCTAGAAATAAAGTATATGATATCATAGATGAAGAATTCTTGTGACCAGTGCATAAGTAAAATGAGTATAGCTTTGGGGCACCTGGGTGGCTCAGATGGTTGGGCGTCTGCTTTTGGCTCAGGCCATGATCCTGGGGTCCTGGGATCGAGTCCCACGTCAGGCTCCCTCCTCAGCGGGGAGCCTGCTTCTCCCTCTGACTGACTGACTCTTTCTCTCTCTCTCTCCCTCTCTCTCTGTCTCTTATGAATAAATAAATAAATATTTTTTTAAAATGAGTACAGCTTTGGAAAAAATCAATAAACTTGAAGACAGGTCAATATAAATGATGTGAACTGAACCATGAGGAGAAAAAAATTAGTAAAAGCAAATCAGAGCATTCAAGGGCTGTAGGTAGGACATCATCAGATGGTCTAACACACATGTAGTCAAAATTACAGGGGTGCCTGCATGGCTCAGTTGGTTAAGCAGCTGCTTTTGGCTCAGGTCATGATCCGAGGGTCCTGGGATTGAGCCCCATGTCAGGCTCCCTGATCATTGGAGAGCTTGCTTCTCCCTCTCCCTCTGCCTGCTATTGTGTCAAATAAAGTATTTAAAATAAAATAAAATCACAGATGGAGAAGAGAGAATTTTTTTTAATTATTATTTTTTAAATTTCTTTTCAGTGTAACAGTATTCATTATTTTTGCACCACAGCCAGTGCTCCATGCAATACATGCCCTCCCCAATACCCACCACCTGGTTCCCCCAACCTCCCACCCCCCACCCCTTCAAAACCCTTAGGTTGTTTTTCAGAGTCCATAGTCTCTCATGGCTCACCTCCCCTTCCAATTTCCCTCAGCTCCCTTCTCCTCTCCATGTCCCCATGTCCTCCATGTTATTTGTTATGTGGAAAAGAGAGAATTTTAAGATAATTTTAAGAGAACAAATATTGGAAGATACTAGGCAAGAATTTTCCAAAAATAATAAAAGACATTCAACCACAGATTCAAGAATTCAAAGAATTCCAAGCAAAATAAACAACAAAAAGAGAGAGAAAGAAAAAAAAAAAAAGCCACCAACACCACCATCAACTCTCCTTACCCCAACACTCACAACCTATACACATCATTGTCCAGCTGCTCCAAGCTGAAGAGGAAAGGTTGAAGGCAGCCATAGGAAAGCAGTAAGTTACACACAGAAGAGCAAAGAAAGAGTTACAGAACACTTCTGATCAGAAACCATGCAAACAAAAAGACAATGGAATGGCATTTTTAAAAGTGCTGAAAGGGGGGGGAAAGACTGTCAACTCAGAATTCTATACTCAGTGATAATATCTTTTGAAATTAAGGTAAAACACATTTGCAAACAAATGAAAGCTGAGAGAATTCATTGACTGCAGGCTTGTATCATAGGAAATGTTAAAGGAAATTCTTGAAGCAAAAAGAGTGCTTGATAGTCACCCCAAGCAGGGCAGGATGAGCCCTCCCCAACCCACCCACTATCCTGGGATAGTTGAGATGTTGATATGATGATGCCATACACACCAAAAAGACATGGAGAGATTTATTATTCATGGGATTTCCTGAGGAAAGAAGGGCAGGCACAAGCCAGTCCAAATGGCAAGAGCAAAGTGGGGCCAGTGACTTTGGCTTGTACTGTGGCTGAGAGTAGGGCTGAGGAAAGGGTTTGGGCACTCCAGCTGGGGTTTGTGTGGTTTGAACCTCCTTTTGGCACCACCAGGAGTGTTCAGGTTTTCTTATCAGCTTTCTTATTGAACTTTGCCCCAAATGTTGGCCAAAAAGAGAAGAAGGAGGAGTGGCTCTCATAAGCTGTAAATGGTCCAGCATCAGAAGTGGAGTCTTACTCTTTATTACTGGTAGTATGATAGCAGGTGGAAACTTGGATTTACAAAGGAATGGAGAGCATTTAAATTTATGACTTCTGGTTCCAGACAAAATGAGTAATCACATTTCACCTTATTCCTCCCACTATTTGCAACCAAAACTCTGAACAAAATACATAAAGCAACCATCAGAAACTTTTAAGAGATGGAGATGGGAGTTGGGCTGACCAGAAACCTTGAGGAAAACAAGGCAGTGATTTCTTTGGGTTTTTTAGTGTGCATGTGTGTGTGTGTTAACACCCTATACATTCTTCCTGAGCACTAGAGACACCCACAACCTAGAAATATCAACAGACACAGACCAAAAAACCCCACAAGCTCCAAAGGAAGCTTATTCTCTCTGGACAAAAGCTTTGACAAAAGGGAGCCCTACAGGATGAAACCCACTACTCCAGATGGAATTCCTCACAAAAAGCTACCCCAACCCCACCCAACTTTCAGTGGCAGGGACTAGAGTCAGGGCTGTCAACCATTTCTGCCCTACACTAATGAGGAGGCAGCTGCCCCCCTCCCAATGAAGACCACAGGCAGAGACCTGTTGACCATGCCTGCACTTCACTAATGAGGAGATCCACCTCATCCACCCTGGGATTTGGGGCAGACTTTGGAGTGAAGCGCCACCAACCTTTATGATCCTACGCTAACATGAGCAGAGGTGGCACCCCTCCTCCTCCCTAACACTGCAGAGATTATGGAGGGATCCCTGTCTATCAACTGTCCTGCACTAAGCAAACATCAGCAAAAGGTGGTGCTCCTCCACCACACCCTGGTGTAGTAGTTACACGACTATAACTATCCCCTGTGCACTAAGCAAACAGCAAGAGGGGGGCAGCACCCTTCCCCTTCAAGTCAGAAAGTGAGCGAGGTGGGTAGGGAGGTTATAAAAAAAAAAAAAAAAAGAACTGGAGACAGGGACAATTTACATCTGTGTATGATGACCTGAGCAGACCCCAAAGCAGTCCATACATGACCAACCAGAATCGAAACATCAAGAGATCAGAGAACTTAATTTAATGTCAAATACTGCTCTCATTTCAGACTGGCCTCTGAGCCACATTGAGCAGACCAGAATAGCACAGCAAACTAAATTGGCATTTGAACCACAGCCCACAAAAGTGTGCCAGAACATGCACTCTGAACCTAAACAGGCTAACTGCCTGCTGAAAAAGATTTAAATAGAAAATAGAATCTTGTAACAACACTCAAAATGTCCTGGTTACCCACAATTACTCATCAGACTAAGACCAGGAAAATCTCAACTTGAATGGGAAAAGACAATCAACAGACATGAACACCAAGATGATACAGATGCTATAATTATGGGACAAAGATTTTAAAGGAGCCACCACAAAAATGTTCCAAAGAGCAAGTACTAGCACTCTGGGGGGTAAAAGGGAAAAAAAAATACAAACCTTAATCAAAGAAAAAGAAGACTTAAGAAAAACCCTCCAAAATATAGAGAACTGAAAAATAAGCTAAGCAAAATTTTAAACCTCACTGAATGGGCTGAACAGCAGATAGAGATGACATTAGAAGGAATCAATGAACCTGAAGATAGAATAATAGAAATTATCGAATCTGAACAGATAGAGAATTGATTTTTAAAATGAACAGAATCTCAGAAACATGTGGGACATGTTGTAATAATTAGAAAAAGACATTCATGTCATCAGAAACTCAGTATGAGAATGTGGTGCTGAAGAAATATTTAAATAATGACTGAAAACTCCCCGAATTTGGCAAAAGACAAACGTATAGATTCAAGAAGTTAAGCAAACCCCAAATAGGATAAACTCAAAGAAATCCGTGCCTAGGTATATAATAATCAAATTTCTCAAGACTGAAGACAAAGAAAAAATCCTGAAAGCAGCCAGAAAAAAAAAAAAAGTTATCACTTGCAGCAGTAAAATATTCAAATGACAGCACATTTCTCATCAGAAATCAAGAAGACCAGGAGCACCTGGGTGGCTCAGTCAATTCAGCATCTGACTCTTGGTTTCAGTTCAGGTCATGATCTCAGGGTCATGAGACTGAGTCCCACATCCAGCTCCACACTGAGCATGGAGCCTGCTTAAGATTCTCTCTCTCCCTCTGCCCCTCCCCCGCAACTCACACACAGTCTCTCTCTCTTTCTAAAAATAATAATAATAATAATAATGATAATAAAAATGATGGCCAGAAGAAAGTGTCAGAAAATTTTCCAAGTGCTGAAAGAAAAAACTGCCACCCAGAATTCTGTATTCAGCAAAACTATCTTTCCGAGATAAAGGTGAAATAAAAGTATCCTCATATGAAAAAAATTAAAGAGGGTGCCTGGGTGGCTCAGTTTGTCAAGTGACGGCCTTCGGCTCAGGTCATGATCCTGGAGTCCCAGGATCAAGTCCCGCATCAGGGTCCCTGCTCGGCAGAGAGTCTGCTTCTCACTGTCATCCACCCCCTTCTCATGCTCTCTCTCAAATAAATAAAAAATCTCTAAAAAAAATTAAAGAAAAATTTTCATCAAAAAAATTCCAGAAACTGGGAAATCCCAGAAATAGGAAAGCTTGGAGCAATACCTGGGAATCAGGAGTTTGGAATGGCTTAGCTGGCTTCTCTGCTTCAGGGTCTCACCAAGCTGCAATCCAAGTGTCAGTGGGTTCCTTTCTGGATCTTAGGGTCTTCTTCCAAGCTCATGTAGTTGTTGGAAGAATTCAATCCCTTGCAGTTGTGGGACTGAAGCCCCCAGCTCCTACAGCTGCCTACAGTTCCCTGCCATGTGGCCCTCCAAATATGTTCATATCACAGCAGCTTGCTTCTTCAAGTACTCCTGTGATTAGCTTACCCCCATCTGCAACAAGGCAATGCAAATCAACGGTCCACTTCTGTCAGGGTAAAGTCAGTGAAGGCAGCAGGGAGCTGAACATGCATCCAAGCACTACCTGCATGCTACACATAAAAAGAAGGGGTTAAAAAAATAACAATACCCCATAATACCCCAAATGCCCAAGACAAATAAAAAATCACTTGTCATGTAATAATGAAGGCAATCACAACTTCAGTGAGAAAAGGTAATCAAATGTGCCAACACCGAGATGACTCAGCTTTGGAATTATCTGACAGGAATTTTAAAGCAGCAATAATAAAAATGCTTCAATTATGAGCACTCTGAAAACAAATAAAAAATAGAAAATCTCAGCAAATATATTGAAAATATAAAAAAGAACCAAAGAGAACTATGTAACTTCAATATTTTAAACTAAAAACTCACTGGAAAGGCTCAATAGCAGATTGGAGATGAATGAGGAAAGAATTAGTGAACTCAAAAACAGATCAGTAGGGATGCCTGGGTGGCTCGGTCATTAAGCGTCTGCCTTCAGCTCAGGTCATGATCCCAGGGTCCTGGGATTGAGCCCCACATTGAGCCCTGCATTGAGTCCCACATGGGCTCCCTGCTTGGCAGGAAGCCTGCTTCTCCCTCTCCCACTCCCCCTGCTTGTGTTCCCTCTCTCACTGTGTCTCTCTCTTTCAAATAAATAAATAAAATCTTTTTAAAAAACCACACACAACAGAAATTTCCAATATGAACAACCTGAGAAGATACACTAAGTTTTTGTTTTTTTTTTAAAAAGAACAGTGCCAGGCACCTGGGTGGCTCAGTCAGTTAAGCATCTGCCTTCGTTCAGGTCATGATCCTAGGATCCTGGGACTGAGTCCCACATCAGGTTCCCTACTCAGTGGGGAGTCTGCTTCTCCCTCTGCCCTTCCCCTCTACTCATGCTCTCCCTCTTTGGAGCATTCTCTCTCTCTCTCTCTTTCAAATATAAATATAAAAGAACAGAGCCTGAGGAACCCATGAGACAATAAAATAGTAAAATCTAACATTTGTATCATTAGAGTCTCAGAAGAAGTAGAGTACGGGGCTGAAAAAAATTTTGGAAGAAAATGGCTGAAAATAATTTCTAAAAATTCAACAAATCTAAAAGTAAGCAGGAAAAGAATGGATGGAACAAAGAGAAAACAACTAACACTATGGCAGATTTAACACCTAACCATATCGCTAGTGATGTTAAATGTAAATGGTCTAAAACCCCCCAATTAAACAGAAGAGATTGTCAGATTACAGGGGAAAAACAAGACCAAATATATACTGCTTAAAAGAAAATCAGTTTAAATATGAAAACACAGGCAGGTTACAAAAGTAAAAGGGTAAGAAAAGATACATCGGCAAACACTAATAAAACAAAAGGGGAGGTATTTATACTAATATCAGACAAGTAGATTTCAGAACAAGGCATGTTACCAGGGTCATTTCATGATAATAAAAAGGCCAATCCATCAAGAAGACATCACAGGTTCCTCAAAAAATTAAACTGAATTACATGAGGGGCGCCTGGGTGGCTCAGTGGGTTAAAGCCTCTGCCTTTGGCTCAGGACATGATCCCAGGGTCCTGGGATTGAGCCCTGCACCTGGGTCTCTGCTCAGCAGGGAGCCTGCTTCCCCCTCTTTCTCTGTCTCTCTGCCTAGTTGTGATCTCTGTCAAATAAATAAATAATAATCTTTAAAAAAAAGAATTACCACGTGATTCAGCAACCTACTCTGGGATCAAGAGTAACTGAAAGCAGGGACCCAAACAGATATTTGTACAACCATGTTCACAAGAGCATTATGCACAATAGCCAACAGGTAGGGACAACCCAAATTTCTACCAACTGATAAATGGATAAACAAAATGTGGTATACATAAATAATGGTATCTTATTCAGACTTACAAAGGAATAAAAGTTTGACACATGCTATAATATGGGTGAGCCTCAAAGACATTAGGTTAAGTGCCACACGAAAAAAACAAATATTGTCTAGTTCTACTTATATGATGTACCGAGGGTCATCAAATTTATAGTGACAGAAAGTAGAATGGTGGTTGCCAGGGGCTGGGGGTGGGGGAATAAGGATTAGTTTAAGGGGTGAAGAGTTTCAATTTGGGAAGATGAAAAACTTCTGGAGATGGATGGTAATGATGGTCGTACAACAATATGAATATATTATTAATCCTACCGAATTATACACATAAGATAGTTAAAATAGTAAATTTTGTGTTACATACATTTTACAATGAAAAAAGAGAAGTCATCACAATCCTAAATGTGGATGCTTAACAATAGAGCAACAACTGATAAAACCAGAATGAGAAATACGGAAATCCACCATTATAGCTGGGGATCGCAATACTCCTCGGTCAACGGATAGAATAAGTAGACAGAATATTGGCAAGTATGTAGAAATCCTGAAAAGTACTATCAACCAACCTGACCTAATTGACATTATAAAAACAATTACCTGGAGCAGTAGAATACTCATTCTTTTCAAGTACATACATGACACGAGCCGACAGATGATATTTTGAGCCATAAAGCAAACCAACAAATTTAGAAGAATTAAAACAAAAATTTTAGTTTTAATTCAACTAGAATTCAATTAGAAATTATAAAACCATATCTTGAAAATTCCTATATATTTAGAAATCAAATAATACAATTTAAAGATAATCCTTGGGTCAGGGTGCCTGAGTGGCACAGTCTGTTGAGGGTCTGACTCTTGATTTTAGCTCAGGTCATGATCTTGGGTCGTGAGATCAGCCCCGCAGCCAGTTCTGCCGTGGGCAGGGAGCCTGCTTGAGATTCTCTCTCCCTCTGCCCCTCCCCCACTCAAGTGCTCTCTGAAAAAATAATTAACTTTTAAAAATAACCCTTAGGTCAAAGAGGAAGCCAAATGAAGACTTATAAAGCACTTTTTTTTTTTAAAGATTTTATTTATTTGACAGAGAGAGATCACAAGTGGGCAGAGAGGCAAGCAGAGAGAGAGAGAGAGAGAGGAGGAAGCAGGCTCCCTGCGGAGCAGAGAGCCCGATGTGGGACTCGATTCCAGGACCCTGAGTTCATGACCTGAGCTGAAAGCAGAGGCTTAACCCACTGAGCCACCCAGGTGCCCCTTATAAAGCACTTTTAATCAGACATTACAGAATTTGTGGGATGTACCCAAAGTTTATGGGGAAATTCACAACGTTAAACACTTGTATTAGGAAATGAGAAATGTCTTGAATCAATGCCCCAAACTTTCACCTTAAGAAACTAGAAAAAATTGAGGCAGTGTTGCTTGTATTCTGGTTTTTTGTTTGTTTGTTTGTTTGTTTTTAAATACCTAGAGGTTAACATCACAGCCTGGCTACTAGCTGTAGTACTGGTTACTACATTTTCCCCTTTCTCAGGATCAACTCATGCTTGCTGCCACTTTTCTTTTGCTGTGAAATGAGTTCTTTGATCAGCAGCAATTTTGTGTGAAGGAGTGAAGGCTGTGGGAGGCAAATTCACATCGGGAGTATGTGTTCATACATACCCTCCAGGCAGTTGCCATTTTTTTTTTTTTTAACCAGCTTTCTTGAGATATATTTTGTATACCATAAAGTTCACCTGCTGAAATGTGACTGGCTTTTTTCACTAACACCATAGTTTTGAGCTTTATCTGAGTCATGGCGTGTATCAGCACTTCATTCTTTTTACGACTAATACTCTGCTGTATGGATATACATTTGTGTATGCGTTATTCTTCAGTTGATGGATCCTTGGGTTGTTTCCACTTTTTGACTGTTAAAAATAATTCTGCTATGAACAAGTTTTTGTAATGGGCACACGTTTTCCTTCTTCTTCGGCGTCTCTAACCAGGAGAACTGCTGAGTCACGTGGTAACTCTGTTTTAAAAATTTAAGATCTTCCAAACTGTTTTCCAAAGTGGCTGCAATCATTTTGCATTCCCGTCAGCAGTGTAAGAGGGTTCCAATTTCTCCACCTCTTCACTGATACCTATCATTGTCTTTAAAAAAAAAAAAAGATTTTATTTATTTGACACGGAGAGAGAGATGAGAGAGAGAGAAAGAGAGAGAGAGTGCGCACAAGCAGGGGGCACGGCAGGCAGAGGGAGAAACAGCTTTCCCACTAGGCAGGGAGCCCAACATGGGCCTTGATCCCAGGACCCTGTGCCGAAGGCAGACCCTTAACTGAGCGAGCCACTCAGGAGCGCTGATTGACTTTTGATTATAGTCATCCTAGTGGGTATGAAGGGGTGGGTCATTTCTTGTGTTCTTGTGTAATGTGGGCAACTTCATGATACTATGTGAATAAATTCCCCTATTTTTCTCCTCTGAGCCATTTGCAAGTCCTATTTTGTGCTCTATTCAATGTTCTGTGGCCTGACAGCCAGAGGGAAGGCAACTGAACTACCTTTGCTAGAATACCTAGTCTCTGGTCTCTTGACCAAGATTTTCTACTTGTTTCTCTTCTCATCAGGAAGTGCACTGCATGACCCATGGAAGTCATCTTGGGCTTTGGAGCCTTTCTCTGGTTCAGTGTGGGACCCCCCCAGTCCTGGCTGCTCAGAAGCCCTCTCCCGTCTGTTCCCAGCAGCCCTTTCCGCTCCCCTCTGCAGTAACCAGGGAAGGACAAGGATAGTCCCCTTCCCCAAATCGATCTGTTTCTCTTGCCAGTCAATTGCTGGATTTTGAGGACTTACCAGGACGATTTGCAGGAGTAGCCTGGCAGACTTGAGCCACATTTTTTTTTTTTTCTTCTCTGACCATTTTTTGACATTTTTGACATTTGGTTGTCTTTTTCCTTGTTGCTGATGGGTTATGTTTGTTTTTTGCAGGAAGGAAGTGCCAGTTTTCACTTGCTCGTGTTTGTGTCATCAGGCATTTTTTGAAAGGGAGCTGTTGTAAGTCAGCTGCACTCCACCACTTTGTCCAGACATTCCTAGCAGTACTTTTAGGGATTTGTCTTACTCCCGGAGATCCTCCATTATTCACTCTTTGAACAGTCACTGTGCACCTACTGTGTGCCAGGTGGGGACCACAAAGGGGGCTCTAGCACAGAACCAGAGCCCTGCCCCATAGAGCCTCTTACTTAGTAAATTATGTCCAAGTGTCTCAATCAAAGCTTCCTTATTTTGCATAAAAATGTGTTTGTAGAAGATAATGTCAACACTCCAAATCGAGATATTTATACCAAATTCATCTAGGTCACAAAATTAACTTAACACAAAATCAACCCCCTAACATTCTGTGACCCTTCCAGGAGACACAGCATGGACAGAAAGGAAGCTTCAGAGCAGAAAGGGAAGGAACCTGCCTTCGTTTTTAAGGTCCTGATGCTGTATTTGAGAAGCTGCATCAGATATAGCTCATTTTCCACTCTTTGCTTACGGGAGGAGTTAAAATCATTTGCAAATTCCTTAGCTGATGATATGCCAAAAATAAATGCAATTCTGGCAGAAAGTATTAAAGACTGTGGCAAAGAGAAGACAGTTTAAGATCTTGAAATATTAAGATGCTTTTTTTTTAAATCCCTTTTTATAAGCACCATAAACCAGAGCTGTTCCTCAGCAATTTGCAGAAACCAGATTAACATGGTGCTACAGCCAATATTTACTCAAAGCCCAACTGCTGCGCACTGCCTCCCAGCAGCCACCTCGGCTGCACTCCCTGGAGGAGCTCAAGTCCTGCGGTACCTCTGAGGCACCCACGGCATTAACTCAGCCAGCAAATATATGTGAGCCTCAGTGTGCAAGACGCTGTGCTCTGGACAATGAGGGAGACAGAAATAAAGAACACAGCACCTGCCCAGGCGGAATTACGAAGGCGAGTGGTAGAGCTCTGCCAAAGCAAGGGAGAGATTCTTGGGATGAAGTAGTGACATAAAGCATGCCGCAGTGATAAAATTCTGAATTTCCAGAAAACCGTCAATAGAGGGCGATGACTGATACAGTCCTACCTGTTCGGGATTTTAACAGTCCCTAGTCTGAGCTCACAGCACACAAGCCCAGAGCCTGAAGGTCAGACCCAACAATGACCTTTTTGTCGCCAGCAGAGGTCCATGGAATTTTCTAGAGATCACACCTACCCTCTCTGGTGCCCTTGGAAAGTCTAGTTTTTTTTTCATTTGTTTTTTTGTTTTTTGTTTGGTTTTTAGGGGCCATGTATGAACTTATCATTCACAAATCTGTTTAGACTGCATTTGGAAATCTCTTCCTTTTCTTGCTAGTTCTCTGTCACAGAGGTCATCAGCTCCACCAAAGCCTGGATAGCAAGCATCCCTGATTTGCTTATAGTTTCTAGGTGCCCAAGACCATCCCCTTCTAAAAGTTTATCAGCATTTGAGAGCAATTTCATTTCTGTGTCTCCTTTCATGGATTCTGAACCTTTCAAACACTGGAACTTCATGACCGAGCTCAGGCCCCAAAGCCGTAAAGATGCTCAACCGGCAAAGCAGCCGCTACCCGCCTCCTGGCGAGCACTGAGCGCAGCCGCTGACTCCCACCGCTGCCCTGGCTCCTCGGGCCAGCTCAACAGGGCAACGTCCGCGAGCCTCTTCTGTGTAGAGCGAACTACGGAGGAGATTCAGGGGGAAATTCCTACATAGCTAGCAAGGGAGCTGCTTCCTTGTCGGAACAGAAGCCTGCTGAAGAAGGAGCAACTCAGCCCAGAGTCTCGTGTACCCATGACGGATGAGAAAGTGTGTCTGCCCTGGAAAAGAAAGGTCCTTGCAAACTAGGCTGCTCCCATCTGAAGCACTGCCCACACTCTGTGCCCCTGCTCGCGTTCCTAGGAAAGAACCAGTTACCCTCAACATAGTGGAAATGTACCACCTAGTGGCCAGGGCTGGAACTGTCACTCAACTAGCCAGAGAAAACCCCTCCTCAGAAGAGATTCTGAGCTTTGAAAGAAGCCTTCCTAAGGGGCAGGTTACCACACCAAAGCGGTTCAGTTCCCCTGTAGTTTATAGGTAAACTGTAATTAATAATCTTGTGAAGAAAAGATGCCTTTTTTCCCGATGAGATTTACAAAAATATGCTAAAAAATATGTCATAGCTTCTGGATCTGATAGGCTGGTTAAGCCTTCTACTTATTAACACAGATATTTAAAAGTAATACTCAGATACTCTAATTTGAAAGGAAAACGCTAAGAATTTTTCAGTGTTTCAAAGGAAACCTTAAATAAAATGCATTTGAAATAACTGTCTTTCTTTCCATGAAAGGATCTGCAACAAATTTATAAAGACTCAAAATATTTTTCACACTGAAACACACTGTTCAACACTTCCACTGTGTGTCAATGAGCCAGTCAACTGCGTTGAATCTGTTAAATGGAGTAAGGCTCTGAAAAATAAAACATTTTACCTCAGAGCTGTTACAATTACTTGATTCCGTCTTAATACAGAACACAGATCTATACATACTTCTTAAAGGAACCTGTAGTTTTATTAACTTTCCAGTACTCTTGCAAATACGTTACTAACAAAATTCAAACCAGAGCAATTACACACAAAAGTTTTGCAGTTTACTTCAAGCATCATATATAAAGACCAGGCCAGAGATGGTGCACTCCAAAACTTACAGAAGGAAGTCAGGTAGAGAACTTTATTTAGCTGAAGAATAAAAACACATTCCACTTTCTGCAATCGTGACTGAAAATCTTTTCAAGGCTGGAGATCCAAGTGACATACCGACTTAATCTAACACTGAAGTCATAGGACTTAAGCAGATTTTCAATCACTGCAGCTTTGTTCTAGTTTAAGTAAGTTCATATTTTTTACACCTGATCTTAGCCAAAAGGCCGAGAAGGATGAGTAAGTTTCAATTTTTCACAGAAAAAAATAAATTTCAGGCAAATAAAAACAAATTCCAGACAAGCATGTTTTTTTTTTTTGTTTTTTTGTTTTTGTTTTGTTTTGTTTTGTTTTATTTTACCTTCATCAAGGCAGGCAAAGTACAGATGCTGTACATTAAAAACATACAAATACATTAGTCACAGCACATCAACTCCTACCGGCAAAGAGACTTCAAAGCACTGCTCCTCTCTGAAGCACATAACCACGGCTAAATGTACAAAGAGCCATCTGCTGGTCCCACGTAGCCAACACCAATCAGCAAGACATCTATCAGCGTCCATATGCCCAGGCCGCCGAAGCTGAAGAGCTTGCCAAGGCCTTCCCGCCACTGGCCCAGGTAGAAACGGTCAGCTCCAAACCCACCGAGGGTGATGCTGCAAGAGCAAAGGGTTATGGGAGGGGAGTCCATCAGCCACCTGCCGGCCGCAGCCAGCTGTGGCTCGATACCAGCACGAAGTCATGCATGTGAAAGGGCCTCAAATGATCACAACCCTTCATGAGGGCACAAACGTCTACTTCCCAAATTCACAACACCAAATAATCATGGGCAAGAAGACTGTCTAAATGTCAAAGGTAAACATAAAATTTTTCGCCGTACTGAAATCTAATGTTTCTCTTTTAGAGAAAAGTAATCCATCCCTCTCATTGCTTTCCAGTCTTGAAAATGGCACATGCAGGGGAACAAAGCGGGAAGCCAGTTCAACAGGCAGGACACAAACATGGAGTCCGGAGGTGGGGTCGCGAGGAAGCCCACCACCACGGGCGGCCCCAGATCAAGTCATCTGAACTCTGTCAGTCATCTCCAAAAATGGGACTCTTAAGGTTCCTTCAACTTCTAAGATCTAACAATATTCGGACGACTTCCCATTGTACTTCTTTCAAGCTTCTTATATGGAACATTTCCAAACATATAAAACTAAGAGGTGAAGAGAACGGTAGCCCCAACCCGGCTCCACCACTGATCAGCATGTGGCCAGCCCTGCTGTGTCTCTAAGCACCCCCGCCCCTGTGCCAGAGTACTTTGAAGCAAACCCTGGCCATTATCCCATTCAGTGAATGTTCTGAAAGAAACTGTGTTGAGCTCTGAAAAGAAAACAGTTCTTATTTTTTCAAAAGTCAAGTTGTGAAATGTACCTCGGTAACGTGAGATGTGAAGAGTCGAGGGGGAGATGGGTGACAGCTGTATAGGAATGATCTAACTTTTCTGTAAGTCTCAGGTTATTCCAAAATAAAAAGATTATTTAAAAAAAAGTAAGAAGTCCGTTGTTCATTTTCATTTTAACAACTGCTGACAAAGACGATGGCTAGTTATCAAATCTCATTTTTGGTTTATCAAATTTTCTTCCTTGGACTATTCTTTTACTCTCCAATTGGGCCTTCCCGCCAGGCAGGCTCTGCCCCTCCCCAGCCCAAACCCTAAAGCAGCGCTGTTCAACAAGGGGCACCTTGGGAGTCTCTGAAGACATTTTCGATTATCACCCCGTGGAGTGCCAGAGGTACTTAGCCAGTAGAGTCCAGAGATGCTGCTAACTGCCCTACTGGCCCCACAGCAGAGAATTATTTGGACTGGATGTCATTAGTGATGAAGGTGAGAAACCCTTCGAGTGTCACACTACAGCCCACAGGGTCTCGGGCTCTAGCACCAAATCTTCAACTGTAGATGCCCTGACTTTTTAATTAGTGAATAACCAGCATCACAACCTGCCCTTCCCTCTGGGGGTAAGAATTGGTAGTTTTTCCCCCCAAACTGCTATAAAGTTTAACAAATTCAAGTACATTTTTATGTTAAAATTCTAAGGTCACAGTTATCTCTGGATGGTGAAATTAGAGGTGATTTTTCATGTTTTATTTTATCTCAAATTTTCCAGTTTTTAGGATGGAGCATATGTTAGTTTTTATAATAAAGGATGAAGTTACTAAAAATTAAAACTACAAATCATAAACCCACCTATTTTAAATAGTATATACCATGTTACTGACTCACAGTACACCCAGGATGGGAAACCCTGACTGGTTCTAATCTGTAATAATGACTCCAATGGGCATCTCTAGAATGTGCAGACATCTTGGGAGAAAAGCAAACATCCTGCCATTAATGTCCATGAAGGTACTGGTCTGATCATCTAAATGACTTCCTGCAGTCATGTTTCCTAGGGCCTCCCTCACACAATGAAAGAATCTAAGCTTTCTAAGTTTCTCTAAGGAGAGACTCGGCTGAGCTCAACATCTGGAAGATTCCACTGATCCCACAAAACCCAAACAGCATCCTTAACTTGCTTGTAGCCAAGCTCACCTCAGAGCCAGAGCAGTAGACCACTTATAACCTCCAGTCCAGTTGCAGTACAGCATCTTTGGAAAGGTACGGTTACCTTAAAAAAAGGGAAAACACTCAGTATAAAAATATCCTTACAAAGAGACTAGTGGCCTTGTAATTTAAAATCTAAAAGTTAACTCTCTCTACAGTAAGTAAAGTTTGCTACAGTGAATGGTAAAAAGTTAGTCCTTACCATCGATAAGCATACACTTAATGGCTTAAGTCAGTTAAGTAAGGGTTACAGCTCTAAGTATGTGAAGCTATCAGGACTTAGGTGAAGTTTAGGGTAAACAAAACAGTGTGGTCGTATTTATCAAACAGATAAATCAAGCAAAGGGGAAAGGAGACAGAGCTCAGCCCAGGCACACAGAAACACTTCTTGTGGGACACAGGGCACACAAAGATTGGAGACAACTGGCTATCCCTGTGGGGAAAAAAGGAGACCTGAGTCTACTTCACAACATACACCGAAAGCAATTACACGTGGATTACAGGCCTCTCTGTGAAAGAGCAAACTTCCAACTTTTAAAAGAAAGTATAGGAAATAAAAAGGCTATGGTTTTAAAAAAAAAAAAAAAAAAAAAGTCAAGCTCTATCCAAAAGATACCCCAAAAAAGTGGGGGAGGGGAGTTATTTAAAATCTGGGAAAGAATTTTAGGCACACTAAAAGGTTATTATCCAAAATATAAAAGAATTCCCAGAAATCTTTAAGAAAAAGACAATATTTTTGAATAGTAAGTATTGGAGAGCATGTGCATCAAGAACAGTTATGCACCAACGGTGGCAAGGGAACTGTTCAAGCATTTTGGAAAATAATACATGCTAGAGAGTATATCGCTAGACATGCGCCCGTACACGTACAAGCAGGAGGTATGTACAAAAACTCTAAGAGCACCACAGCCTGGGAGAGCAAAAAACTGTAAATAACCCAAATACATAGAAGAAAGAAACTATGATAGAATCTTACAACGGATTATTATACAGAAGCAAAAAACAATAAGTAAAGAAGACACATGGATCATCTTAGAGCCATAAAGTTGAGAGGAAAAGAGAAAGGACAGACCATAAACAGACTACTATTTTACAGAAGTCTAAAACACGCCCTACTGACTAATGTCTCACGTTATTATTTACATGTGCTAGAACTACACAAAATGTAAAGAAAAGCAAATGATCAGAAAGTTCATCCACAGGTGGTCCCCTCTCGAGAGCAGACGGGGCAAGCCGGGGCAGGAGAGCACTCAGCTGTGGTGCCAGCACACCGCTCTCGTCGGCTGTTTGGGGAAAACGTTACTTACGACATGTCACGCTTCACACCTTACACACTCTTTCTTCCGTTAGCAAATACTACATTTTAAAAGATACGAGAATGGCATATTTCCTGGATTTTTTTTTAGTTCATTGAGTTTATTTTTTATCTTTCAGTGGACACACCATGTTCAGTGGACACTCCTGTGTCAGGTGTACAACACAGGAAGCAATTCAACAACTCTGTTACGCCACACCGGCCACAAGTGTAGCTACCATCTGTCACCATTGAGTTTATTAACGAGGCCTGCTGTAACCAGAAAGTGCCAATAAATGTTTCTGATTTAAACAGTTTAAATTTGGGGCGCCTGGGTGGCTCAGTCACTTAAGCGTCTGACTCTTGGTTTCGGCTCAGGTCGTAATGTCATGGTGCTGGGAATGAGCCTCACATCGGGTCTGCGCTTAGTGCAGAATCTGCTTCAGATTCTTTCTCTTTCCTCACTCACGCTACCCCTCTCTCAAATAAATAAAAATCTTAAAAATAAATAAATAGGGGCACCTGGGTGGCTCATTCACTTAAGCGTCTGCCTTTAGCTCAGTCACAATCCCATAGTCCTGGGATCGAGCCCCACACTGGAAGCCTGCTTTTCCCTCACCCCCTCACTCTGCTCATGCTCAATCTCTCTCTCTCAAATAAAAAAATAAAATCTAAAAAAAAAAAAAATTTAAATTTCATTCTCAAACTGCTAATTAAAGTTCCATACATAAGCTTAAAGAAAAGTATTTTGCTCATGAATCTCCTTGAACTCCAACTCACCCAGGCAATGAACGTGGTCCCGCACGGTGCAGTTGGCCATGTACCGCTGCCGGGGACAGGACACCGTCATGCAGCTGGTGGAATTGGAACACTCGTAATCGGTTTCTGGAAGCTGCCAGCAAAACCTGCAAGTCATGTTGATGATGAAGTTCCTTTGGGATTTGAAGTCTTGATCCTGTATGCCCAAGGACAGAGAGTGAATCAATCATAACAGTTCATGAATATGTCAATAATAATACAAGGCACAAAGATCCTAAAAGACTTGTGAATAATACCAGCAGAAGGTGGGAGGAAAATAGGTACCAAACCAGTATGTATGCAAAACAAACGTATAAGGTAGGATCCTATCATCATAAAAACACACGCCCCAAAATATATATGCCTAAGGGAAAAAAATCTACATAAATTTACATCAAAGTAACAAAGGTTATTCCAGGATGGTAAGCGTATTTTACCACTTTCACTTGGCTAAATTTTTCATAATGAGCACGGGTACAAAAAGAAGTTAAGGGAAAATGTATTTTATCAAGCTCCAGAGTCACCAGGAGCTGGAAGGACAGATGAGTACATCTATTCAAGGTCACTGAGCTGCCAGTTATGTGCAGAAACCCAGTCTGGTGCTCCCAAAAGCACGACACATGGGCTGGTGGCTGAGTCGCAAATCCTCCCTAATATCCTCACCGGGGCCCAGGACCTCCTGGCCGCTACTGCTACTCACACCTCCACTCGGTATAATCAACAAACAGGTCACCCCAGAAAATCACTCTCCACTTTGAAAGAGCCACATGTAGAGACTCAATAAATGTTCATCGTTGGCGCTAAACTTTTAAGACTGTAGATTTTTTTCACTTCAATTTAAAAAATCATTATGTTGTTTTCTCTTGTAAGAGAAGCACATGCTGCGTGTTGCACCTTTGGAAATTACAGGGAAAAGCCTGTAACCTCTTTAGAGAGAACAACTTTTTTTTAAAAAGAAGATTTTATTTATTTGACAGAGAGAGAGAGATCACAAGTAGGCAGGGAGGCAGGCAGAGAGAGAGAAGGAAGCAGGCTCCCTGCTGAGCAGAGAGCCCGATGTGGGGCTCAATCCCAGGGCCCTGGGATCATGCATGACCTGAGCCGAAGGCAGAGGCTTCAACCCACTGAGCCACCCAGGCACCCCTAGAGAGAACAACTTTTAATCTTTCATTTTTAATTCCTATAATACAGATTTATGTAAGTGCAATTTTGAAAGTATTTTGTATCCTTTTTCCCCACTTGACACTATAACGTAATAGTTTTCAAAATCATTTTTAAATGGTCAGTCATCTCTAAAGTATTAATTTACTAATTTTTCTGATCAGAGCAAAACTGCATTTATGAATAACACCCAAACTGGGGGAGGCACCATCTGATTTAGGCAATTCCCTCCCTGAAACAGCTGTCATTACTAAGAACCCCGAACCCATGGGAAGGCATTACACCCGCTTCAGATACACTAGCAGTCTGATAGCTTCTCTGAGTAATGCAAAGCAACATTTCTGACAAGCACATTTCCAGAAGACATCAACTGGCTGGGCAGTTACCACCGTAACTGGAACAGGAGGGATCGGACAAAGCAGGGGATGCAGGGTTTTTACATTTCTTTCTGTAAAAGATTCCAGGTCAGATTCCCTTAGCCTGGGGGTCCTTATTCAGCATGTCCAGAGAAGGACTAGAAGAGTTCATTTTTTTTTTTTTTTTTGCCACTTAGGTTCAAAAGAACAGGGGCAGGGAGGAACCTGCGTGCATGCACGTGCAGATGAGTGAAAATAAGCATCTGCATGCTTGCACCGGACGGTCGTGGATGATTCCTTCCGGAAATGGTAACTTATTTACCAAGAAGAGACCCTACAGATCTTTACAAAACAAATGAAGAAAACACACGTGAGTGCCCTGGCTCACCAGGCAACAGCGGTCCCAGCACGCTCCAGGCAGCCAATTCACGTATTCTCCTGCTCTCCACTTTCAAGACAGACCACGCTCTCTTGGGCACATTTCCAAGTCCTACCCCTGAGGACGGGGTACCTGGGCTTTGACAGGACTCAGGGTCACTGGCCAGGAGAGGAGGCAGGTGATGTGAAAGCTCCTGGAGGAGGAGGAGGAGGAGGAGAGAAAAAGTCCCGCCCAGGACACATCTCGGCCAGGGGCTGAGGACGGCAGCAGGCACCATGACCGAGGAGTTCAGAAACTTCCCTTAAGCTCTGCAACTTCTCTCTACCTTTGTTATTTTTCCTATCTTCTGCTATTTCCTACTAAATGAAACTGTTTATGTTGGAAACATCTAAAGAAGGAAGAAACTGAGAATCCTGTCTCACTCAGTAACCAGTGCTGGGAGTGAATATCAAAGCCCGCTGAGGCAAACCACAATTCTGGAAAAGTTCCCCCAGACCGTCAGAGTTTTCCCATTCTTCACGAAGTACCTACTATCTGTCAGACCCATGAGGTAACATTTTTCACTTTTTCACTGGAGTATAGCTGACACACAGTGCTACATTAGTTTCAGGTAGAAAGAACGTTTTTAAAAGCCTTCAAATTAGTAAGTTTCACTATCAGGTAACTAGGGAGAATACTGTATACAAGATTTAGCCACAAAGACTAATAATTCAAGGGCAGTCAAGAACACCATCTGGCACTGAAGCTCAATTTTCCGCTGTGCTTATACAAAATATAAAACAGCAATACTTAAGTTCCTGAAAACTAAATTCAGACACTGACAGCACAAAATTTTATTTCCCCTTTGAAGTCAAGCCTTCCTTCCCCCTCACAGATACTAGACTTCACCAGGAAAATTACAGAAAGAGTGTAAGGGTGTAAGAAACTTTCCAATCGGGCCCTCCACAGACCAAGTTCCAAAGACTGGAGGGGGAAGGAACCCTGTTCAAGTGACAGAAACACTAGGACTGCCGAGTCAAAAGAGGTCTGCAAGAGAAGATGTTGTATGGAATCTGTTTTTTCTTCCACGATTATTTCCCAAAAGTAGGGTTTCACAGAAACACTTTAGGAAACGCGGTTCTGGGCCCATCTGCTCATTTCTCTCATTTAACAAGAGAAAGATTAATAAGCCACACAGCTAGTTTCAGCAAGGCCAAGAGTAAAACACTACTTCATTAATCATTTCTACGCTTCCTCTCAACCAGCAGGTGAGTGCAATAGAGGGAATGTGCAATAATTTACCCGGTCCAGTTTAAAAGTGCAGGTACCTGAGTCTCCAGGCCCTATGCACAGTTAGCAGGCCTGGGGCTGGTTCCAGGAGTGATTCTAAAGGCAACCAGAGTCAAGCAGCTTGGAAGCAGGCATCCCTAGAGCACTCAATGGAACACCAACTATTAAAGCCTTCCTAGGCCCCTTCCTGTCTGGCAAAATATCAAGAGATAGGCTATAGGTGTGATGACCGTAACAGGGTCATTTCTAATAGGCAACAGTGCACATGAGCCTTTTCTATTTCTGACTTTCTGTATAAGGAGTCTGATAATTGCTCCAATTTCCTTTGTCAAGAAATTGCCATTTGAATCCTGGTTACCAAACCTCACCTGGAAATGGAAGCTTCAGTCTTCTGATCACGTTACTTTTGCTCCTAAAATATTACCTGTGGAATGCAGAGCGCTCTCTTCGCTCTCTTTCAGGATTTCCCCCACGGTCAAGTCTAAACTGTAGTTAGAGCTTGAGGTTTACAGTGAGTTTAGTTCAAATTAGTAAGTAGCAGTACTTACAACACAGGTAACAGAAGGTTTGACCGTGCAGTCAAAGGTGACAGGCTTCCCATAGACACAGGAGAAATTTGTCTTGCATTCTACACAGTCTGCAGGAAGTTTGCTACACAAACCATTACTTGGACACTTCATCACATAAGGTGGGATATCAGTACTTTCTGTGAAAAGTAAGAGAGAAGCTTATTCTCATATAACATTGATCAGCACCACAGGAAAAAACAATTTCCTAGGGTAAGGGACATGACTGCTAGTAATGAAATACTGCTCTGGAATGGAAAATGACAAGGTTGAAGTCAGAGACACCTGCAATTAAAGCAAGGTTCTGCCACCAAGTTGTGTGAGCTGGGGCAAGAGTTCAACAGCTAAGTACAAAGAATTTAATTACTGCCCTCCAAAGAACATGAAAATCAAAGGTACTTATGTACATACAATGTACACACAAAGTTGGATGTAAGTTTGGGCCTCAAAAAAATCTACTCTGTAACAAGATGAAAAATTAAGGCTTAGAGAGGGTAAGGTTTGTTCATGATCACGGAGTGAAAAAACTGGAACCGTGACCCAAATCTCTGTTTCTAATCCAGTATTCTTTTCCTCTGTATTCACGGATTTGGTAATCACAACACTGACCCTCCAGAGTAAATCATTCAGTACAACAGGGTACCAACTTTAGAAAATGTTCTCCATCATTATTCTACACTGGTACTTCAAAGAGCCTTAATTTGCTAGTACCACTTACAGTTTTATACTACCCATGTCCAACACAGTTCTTCTTATTAATAACTTGTTCAGTGGGTTCTAATTTTTTTCCCAGACAACCTTACCAGGAGGACAATATGTTTTTATCAATTAAGAGAACGATCATTTCCAGGTATTCCTGGGGGAAGAAGAGATGTTTTCAAAAAGGTTTCACAAGAATAAAATTTCTTGTGCTTTCTCTATAATCTGTGCTTTAAAATTCAAGTATGGGGGTGCCTGGGTTGTTCAGTGGGTTAAGCCTCTGCCTTTACCTCAGGTCATGATCTCAGGGTCCTGGGATTGAGCCCCACATCGGACTCTCTGCTCAGCAGGGAGCCTGCTTCTCTCCCTCTCTCTGCCTGCCTCTCTGCCTACTTGTGATCTCTTTCTGTCAAATAAATAAATAAAATCCTTAAAAAAATTCAAGTATACTCCTGTCTTGTAGTAGTCTTAACATCCAAATAACAATCAGTAAAATACCTGTCAGTTTCAGTTCATTCAACTAATGGAACTTTAAAGGGATGAACTATAAAGACAAAGGTTCTGTTTAGCAAAACACACTAAGACTCATTTAAAACTGATCCAACTTAAAGTCACTGGATTACATAGTCAATTCTGCAAAATAACATTTATCTTTTCTTTTATTCTGATTACGTGGCTGAAGTTGGACACTTAGAAATCACAAAGCCAAAATGACTTTAGAGGGTCAGGCTAACTTCACCACTTTAAAGATGAAGAAAGCAATGCTGAAGGGTTGAATAACTTGCTCAAGCTCCCAGTAGCTCATGCACACCTAGAGTCCAAGTCTTATTCTGTCTGTGATCCTTCCATTTCACACAGCCTTGGGAGGAGCCTCTCATGCCCAGGAATGAAGGGCCTTAAAAAGAAAAAGAAATTTTCTAAAGGGAAAGAAGCACTAAGGTCGAAGGTGATCTTGATGAACGAGGCGGAAAAATAATGAAGAGATAGAAATGAGGAATGGGGAACTGGAAAAAAAAAAAAAAAAGATGAGGCCAGAACGTCAAAAGGTATTGCAATATCAAGAGAGTCTACAGAAAAACATCTGTGTGTCTGTCTTTAGTTCACGTAACCTGAAATACAATAAAAATTTCAAAAAAACCGGAAAGTTATTTTATCTAAAAGAAGAAAGAAACCACTAGATATAAATATACACATTTACTAGAATAGAAAATGTCTAGTACCTGCTGCCCTGGGAACTACTGTGAAAGTACGTGTTGGGCCCGGATCCTTTATTGACTGAGCCAGCGGCTGCGACTGCTCTAAATTTAAGGATCCTACAATTAGAGAAACATGTTATCCTGGGATAGGAAAACCTTGGTTTGTGTGGTTGAGACGCAAGGTCCACACCAGGCCAATAACTGCTCATGAATACCTCACAACTTGACTGCCCAGAAAACTAAACAAAGAAACGCCAATGGGGTCTACACCAATTTGGATCGATGGGCAACGAGGGAACAAAGCGTGATATCGGGTTCCAGGTCCGCTTCCCCCGCCGACACCCGAGCCCTCGGAACCCCACGCCAGGGATCATTAGCTGAGTTCGGCTAATGAGCCGGGGTCCTTGAGGGAAGGCGCGGCCGCGGAGAGGGCGGCCAGGACCCCCGGAAGACAGAGCTGCAGCGACCTGCTGCCCCGCGCCCGGCACTCAGCCTCCGCCCTCCGTCCGCGGGCCTAGCGCGGACGCTTCCCGCAGCTCCCTGGGGCCTCGCTACCGCTCAGCCCGACCCCGCGTGGACCCCGGCCTTTAACTCACCCCCGCCCGACAAGATGTAGAACTGGGAGAGGAACAGCAGCACCCGGCACAAGCGGCGCAGGGCCCACAACGGGACCGCCGCAGCCGCCATCTCTCCGGCGCGCGCACATCCGGGCTGGGAGGCGGGACTAGGCGAAGGGGCGGGGTGTCGGCGCGGACCGTGGGGGCGTGAGCAGGCGCGTCCCCGGGGAGCCCAGGACGCAGGCGCATAGCCAGGTCCGCGCGGGGTCTGCGGAGCGGCGTGGGTCTCCGTCTCCGCTGCTGGGATGGAGGTGGTGGGCCGCGACGCTGTGAGGTTGTTTGAGTTCCCCACGGACGAGGCGCTCCCTTCTCCTTCCGTGGCTAGCGACTGGGGGAGGTCACCCGGGACCGAAATTCACGCCTAAGTGGCTGCTGTCAGAGGCGCGCAGATTGGGAAGTTGGCCATCATGTATATAGAGAGGTTGAAAACTGCTCGGTACTCTACGGTGGGGATGACGTATTTGACTGCATATCGAGACGGTACTTGTTTGCATATGAAGAAATTGTGGCACAACCCCAGTAAGGGACGTGACACCCCCCCCTCCCCCCACCCCGCGCTGTGACAGGCAGCCCCAAAGGACGCCACCCTTTTCTGCGTTGCGGACCTGCTCAGTGCCCAACTAGCATCTCTCTGTGATCAGTTGTGGGTGTTACCACTAGCCAACTCTTTAAAGACGCTTCCAGAAATTTCCTCTGAGCCTGGGAGAGGACAGTAAATATACCTGGCAAGTATTCAGGTCCAGAGGTACTGGGACGAGAACCCTGGGATATGAAAGGAGGGTCCAAAGCACGGGCCCCTCCTTGGAGAAAGCCAGCCTTGGGCAGGGGAGCTGCACCCCCAGGCCTCTGGCTCCCTGTGTGCTCAGATGGCCGATTGCGCCTATTTTCGTCAAAGCCTACTTTGTCCTGTGATGCTGACTTGCGTTCCTCCTTCCCACCCACCTGCCACAAGATTCTTTGGGGGCCTTCTGACTCCCCACTCCTTCACTAGCAGTTTTGATGAATGAAGAGAATATACTGAATGGTGTCTGGCACACAGTAAGCCCTCCATAAATATTACCTTAAAAATTATATCACATACTTTGCGCCTCTTCGTACCATACAGGTCTGATACATAATACAGTTTTGTTTACTAACTGTTTAGGATGCTAAATAAAAAAGGTGTTGAGAAGAGAGAGCATGTCTTAGATTCATTTTGAATTCCACAGCGTCTAGCCAGATAAAACGCCCAATAAGTACTTCTTGATTGGTAGCTAAATTCTCTATTGGCATAAAGCTATTTCAATTCGGTTTTGAGCAGTGAGGCATTCCTATCAGTTAAAATCAGAAATCCATTTGAATTGTGGAACGGAGTGAAGGAAACTCCATTTAAGATGGAGCCAGGAGGCCAGAAGGGGGAGCTCTCGTGCCCTACCATTCCTAATGGACTACAGAATTGTACTACAAGAGAAGCACCTTGCATCCCTAGCAGCAAGAGCCTGTACTCTGACCCCAGCAAAGATTTTCTCTTTGCCGGGGTGACAGCCCAGCCAATGAAAAGCCACTACGCTTCAACTCCCAGTTTACTTTGGTGGACTTTTTGTTTATAACAGCCCTTCCCAATTCCCCCCTGCCCCCTTCACTCTGTGAAAGAGCAGCCTTCGCTCCTTTGTTTTCCAGACTTGTCTATGGTTTTGGGATAGCTTACATGCCTCAAAATAAAAATCATCTACTTTTCCCAAATGAACCCATTTTTGCTGGTAAAATAATGGACAGTTTTATTTTTAAAGTTAACAGTGTAAATCAGTAGAATGTCATCTCATGAAAAAAGTAATTTAACTCTAAGGGAGCAGCTTACTGTGGTATAAGCTCATAGCTGAAATACTGGAAACACTGTGTGCTGCCTTTTATTTAAGAATTTATTTTTTCTACAGATGAACAATTGTCAGTTAGAAGCATTAAAACCCAACTCTTAACCTACACTGCAAACAACAGTAGATTCCACAACACTGAATTTGAGGTTCTAAGTCCTTTGTCAGTAATCCAATATTTAGTACTAGCTGCTGCTTTTGTGGCTGTTGGTTAATTAAAACAAATTAAGTGACAATTCCAGTTTGGAGAGAAAGTTTCCATGTGAACTTTAGTAAAACAACTGTAAAAATACCTGAGATGTATTGTCCTAGAAAATAAGATTTTCCCTTATATTTAAAAAAGCATTGTAGGTTTTAATTTGAAGACTATTTTTTGAAAACCACAATCTCAGTAATGACCTCTCCTAATATTCATATCCTAGTATTACCCTCTTTCAATAAATAACATTTCCCACTTAAGGCTCTCAAGGCATTTGGGAAATTAAGAATTTCCCAAGCTTGTCCTCAGACACATTAATGAACTAAACTTTTATATCAGCTACTCATTCATTGTCTCCTTTCTCACTGTGCCCATCAGTGAGTCAAAAGTTCTTAGAAGGGACGCCTGGGTGGCTCAGTTGGTTAGGCTGTTGCCTTCGGCTCAGGTCATGATCCCAGGATCCTGGGATCAAGTCCCACATCGGGCTCCTTGCTCAGTGGGGAGCCTGCTTCTCTCTCTGCCTCTGCCTGCAGCTCTGCCTGCTTGTGTTCTCCCTCTCTCTCTCTCTCTGACAAATAAATAAGTAAAGAAAAAAATCTTAAAAAAAAAAGTTCTTAGAAGTAGTACTACCGGTAAAGAAAAATGCATTTTTAGGGGTCAAAACAAGGTTATACAGAAGCAAGTACAGGAAAGAACTTCAAAAGTCTTCCTCAGCATTTAGTGTACGTGATTTCTTGAGATTCTTCAACTTATCAATGGCAGAAGCTACAGAAATCTCTCCGTGAATTTTGTTGTCTCTTGTTCGAACATTTACAGCATTATTTGTCTTTTCCTTTTCTCCAACCACTGTGGAAAAGAAAGGGTAATAAACATATTTTAAATAAGTGATTTATTAAATATCAAGTCAACAGTCATATGACACATGTCTTACTGAGTTCTTCTTCAGTATTAATCCCTAATTATCAATCTAATGACCTTGAAGTCATCCTCTGATAGTGTGTTTCTTGAGAGAAGGAATGACATCTAATCCCCTCTCCTCTTGTCCACTTGCATGAACACATATTGTGGTCTTGGGGTATAAAATGGAGCAGGGAGGTCTCGCAGATCCCCTGACTCTATATGGGTAAGCACCAGACCCAGGCCCACCAGACAACCAAAATTTTCTGGAATGTACGCAAAAAGTTTCTCTCTGGTGCCCCTTACTGTGGGATGATGCAGGCTTGTCTCTTGCCATGTGGAAGGAAGAAACTGGTAACCAGCTAAGGGGAATATAGTGGATAATCAAGAGAAGCATAAAGAACCATAAACAAAGTAGGAGCTAGAAATGAGGAAAACAGTACTGATAAAGGTTGAGTAACTTCCTCCAGTTACTCTTCTAATGGTCTGGCTATTTAATTCTACCATCTGTGTCATGAGATATCTCATTACCCTTCCAGTAAATTCCGTCTTTGTCTAAGTCGGTGTGAAAGTTCTGTCACCAGAAGGAGCCTGAATGAAACATCCCAGTATCTATTACACAGTCAAACACTTTTGATGCATATTTATTTTACCTTCTACAGAATCACTCAACTTATTGGAGATAACAATATCATGCCTGGAGGCAGCCAGGATCAGCTTCTCTTGATTTCTGAATAATTTTAAGTCAAAATTTTAGATGCTGCATCCAAGTACTCATATGTCTTATGGATACTTTTTCACTTAAATTCTTTTCTTTTGATCACCTTAAATTTGGCAATTTTCCCACTGATTAATCCCAAGGGTTTGTAATAAATCAGAAAAGCAAGGGAGGATATTTGAGGCCTGTCACATAAGTGAAACATAAAGAGTGTAATTCTACAGATGAAATCATTTTCACATTTTTTTTCTTTGTTGAGTTGAGATGTTAACTACTGCTAGTGATATCATCCCACAGGACTCATGTGAGGTTTTACAATTCTTCTTCCAGCAAACCACAAGGAGTATTTAAGAACAACTAACTAGGAACACCGTGGGCTATTCTTTGTGGACAGGTAATAAATTGTCATAATCACATAGTTGTACCATATTCATGTAGTTATACCATTCCCGTGGTTATACTATATTCACGTAGTTTATACTATGTTCAGAGAGTTAAACCATTTGTTTTTTGGAATTAAAGTGGAAAAAAAACCCAAGCATTTGAGAAAATATAAACTTAAGTTACCCAAAATAAAATTATACTGAGCCAGCTGTGCATTTCGTATTTTCTTATTTAGTGTACAGTTATGATCTAAGTCAACGTCAGCCATGAGTCCTTCTTCAAAAAACGCACTGGATACCTACAAGAAAATAAAACACTTTCATTATGATGATATTTATGGTAGCCAGCCTCTGAGATGACCCACAGGGTATTCACATCCTGTGTCGTCTCTGCCACAGGGTACCAGGTGACTATGCGACCACAGAGAAGGGCAGGAGTGATGGAGCATCACGCCTGAGATGAAGCTGAAAGACCAGCTTCTACGTCTTCAACATCACTCCCTCTGGGGAAACCAGCTGCCGCGTTGGGAGGATACTCAGGGAATCTCTGAAGAAGCCCCCCAGGGTGCAGAACTGAGGCCTCCAACACTGACAATGCGAGTGACCCCCCAAGGAGGCAGCCTGGGCCGGCAGCGCAAACTGAGGCCCTGAAGGGATCATGAGCCAGCAGCACCCAGCCTCGCTGCTCCCAGATTCTGACTCGCAGAAACTGGGTCATAATAAATGTTTGCTGTCTCGGGCTGCTGAGTTTTGGAGTTCTCTATTACACACCAACAGTCAAGTGCTCTTCCTTAAGAGAGGCCTGTGGAAAAGAATAACTTAAATAGGAGAGGTTTTAAAAGCCCAATTTCTCAAAAACCTTAAGAAACAAAGTAGTTCTGACCCAGCTGCAGAGATGTGACTCAGATGTTACTCTCAGTTACTGAAAATGCGGGTTGCTAATGTAATGTATTAGTTATGCAATATTTTAAGGCACAAATAACATTCCAAGTCAATAACCTCCACAGACATGCTGAGATGATTATGTACTTTCCTATCTCTGATTTTACCTGCAGTGCGAATTTTTCACAAGTTGGCCCCACGGGGATGACCATTACCTGACGAGGAGACAGCCAGAAAGGCCTGAAAAATATATAAGATCGTATTTTCAAAATCTAATGATGATCAAGTATTACGTGATTTTAAAAAATAACCAAAGATTTTTTAAAAGTAAGACTTCATAAGAGAGCAGACTCAGCAGAGTGGTGTCAAAGTAAACCAAACCACATCGAGAGCTAAAAAGCAACAGGGGACACAAAAGGGGAAGCTGGGAATTATGGGGGGAAAGGGAAGGTGGAACAGGTCAGCCACTGGGAGGAAGGGCTAAACATCACGTATCACACCACCGGGCAATTACACCCCTGGGCACTTATCCCAGAGAAATGAAAACATGTTCACACAGACACCTTCCCACTAAAGTTCACAGAGGCTTTATTTATAATGGCCCCAAACTGGAAACACTCCAAATGTCCTTCAATGGACGAATGGTCAGACTGGTGCATCCACACCATGGAACACTATCGGCAGTGAAAGGGGACCAACCACTGAGACGTGAAACGAGTTGGATGGAGCTCAAGGGAATGCCACTGAGTGATTAACGCCAGTCACACACAGTTGCACACTGTGTGATTCCATTTACGTCACCTTCTTGAAATGACAAAACTGTGGAGCTGGAGAACAGATGAGTGGCTATCGGGGGATGCTGATGGGGGTGGGATAGGAGGTGCGTGACAATAAAAGGGTAGCACGAGGAGTCCTCGTAAGCAACAGAACTGTCCTATGTCTTAGGTGGGTACACAGTTATAGAACTCTGTAGAACTCAACACACACACAAGTGCCTATGAGCTCGTCAGACCTCAATAAGGTTGGTGGATTGTATCAAAGCCAATTTCCTCATCATGATATTGCATAGAGTTTCGTAAGATGCTGCCACTGAGGACAACTGACGGAAGGGTATACTGGACCTTTCTCGATGATTTCTTACCACTACATGTGAATTTACAGTGATCTCAAAACGAAATTTTTTAAAAAAATGGGAAGTTGGGTATAAGCAGTGTTTAATGTGGGAAATATTTCTTCATCAGGACTTCGTTTGAAGGTGAAAGGAAATGCAGTGGGAACGACTACGTGGCAGCACCTTATGAATGTTTATATATTTATTCTTAAATTACAAAAGCAAAATAACGCAAATGATAAAAGTAAAATAGGAATACAGTGGCAAAAACATGGGAATACACTGGATATGTGAAAAGTAAACATCTCCTTCTGAGCTCTGTCCTCACCCCATCCCCAGGGGAGCCACATTTTAACAACTGCTATTTTGAGCCCTTGGGGAGGCCTCGACCACATCTCAGGCAGGTGTCTGAACTCTTGACCGATGGCTTGCACAGCCTGTGCCCCGAGTCTGTGCGATGAAGGACTGAGTGCACAGCACCACCTCCTTCTCCCCTCCATCTCCTGATCCCACTAGTTCTTTTTAGCCTTTGAGCACATTCACTGCCACGACTCTAGGGCAAGACCCCACCATCTCTTACCTACATTAAAGTATTTAAAACAGAATCAACCATAAAGAAATGTCGATGTGTTAACTCATACTTAGGTAGCATGTGTGTTCATATCTGTATTTTTGGCTTACCTGTAACTTTAACAGCTTGGACACCCCATGATACCTAAGCACGTTTCTCGAAGGTCACAAATAAAACTTCAGGGATGCACACAGACTCCAGCTACTCAGGACCTCTTAAAGACTCCCTGCTTGGGGAGTTTCCCACCTTGCAGTACCCGCCTAGACATTTGCCTTCCCAGCGGCCCCAGACAGGTTCGAGTCCAGGCACGTGATCTGGCATGTAAAAGGCCGGTGCTTGGATTTGGGACAGAATAGTCCCTGGGGGGAGGGACTACATGGAGTCAGTTCTGGTGGGGGTGGTGCAGAGACATGGAGCTCTGGGAGGGACCTATGGCAGTGACACGAGCAGGACATCCAGCGCCCAGGGCCAACGATGGGAGCTACAGGGACCGTGCCCAGCAACAGCAGCACAGAACTCAATCAGAACTGAACCGCATGAGCAGATCTCAGTCAATTTCTTCAAAATGAGATGAGAGATGAAGATACCACGTGGGGTTGCTGGGTTGCAGCATTTCTACCTGCCATTGGATACCGATACCACAAGATGGATCACCTGCTACCTGGTGCCTCGACTGCCAGCAAGGCGAGCTGCCTCGGGAGCTTGGTAATACCAGCAAATCTCACAACGTCAGCTCAGCGCCTTACTTCTTTTGCTAAAAACAATTACTTCCAGGGCCAGAAGCGTTATTGTGTTTCTGACACAATAGTGTAAGTATTTACATGGTGCTGTTGACAGAAGCATGGGAGGAAGAAAGAGCTAAGCAAATTCCAGAGTTGATCCCTTCTCCAGCAAGGACAAGTCACTGGCACTTGCATGATGAGAAGGAACCAGAAAGCTGATGGTTCCCCAGGGTTATGGTTCCATAGAAGGGGTCAGGATTGATCGCTACTGATGGCAGATTGAGGCCTTGGAAGAGGCATAGCCAAGTGGAACTTGGGGGCGGGGGCATGTTGTTGATCCCGAATCCGCAAGTGGCCACTTTGTTCGTGAACCACGGAGCAGCCACTAGGGGAAGAATGAAGCTGATGGTAACCCTAGAATGGGTCCTCCTTTATTTGAATCTTTAAAAACAACCCACAGTAAGGGTTTGGGGTGGGTGACTCCACCTTCAAGGGCCATTCTGAGTGATGATCCACCTTCCTCTCCCCCAAATCTACTTGTCATCTACTTTCCAATCGAATTACTTCTAGGTCAAAGCAGTCACCGGAGCCCAGTCATGGCTGTAACTCCATGGGTTTGGCCGTTTTGCCTTCCAAGGGAAGGGGATTGTGAGATACACTTATTTCCCTGCCACACTTCTTTCCTAAGTGACTGTAGCTGTCCTCATTGGGTTTGTGCCAAAGTATCATTCAGAGCCATTTCTGAGCCAGGTTTAGGTGCTTTTCTCCCCATGTTGACTGGGGACCCCCAGGAGGTGAACAACACGGGCTGAAGGAGGGATGGCCATTCAGCAGGAGGTGGAATGGTACTCCCAGGGTCACCAGACACAACTAGATCTTTAAAGGGCTTGACATAGGTGAAAAGATAACTCTTCAATTCTACCGCATGCCCTGAAAGGTAAATGATACAGTTTTAGGCCACACTGCTTTTGTCTTCTTTGTTTTGGTTTCCTGACCTGGTAGATTCAATAAGAGTTGACCACTCGGTGTTTGGATACTTGCTAATTACAATGCAGGAGCCACCAATTTTTTTTTTTTTTTTTTTGCAGTAATCCTATCTTGTTAGATAGGATATTTCAAAATGATAGACAGTTTTTCTTTTCTGTATTACTTACCACTTCCCTGCATAGTTTTCCGACAGGATGGCTATCATTCTCTCCACTGACCCCAAAATGGCTCGATGAATGATCACGGGGTTCCGCTTATCATCTCCATCCTTACTAAAAGGATGGAAATTAAACATTTATGTATTCTCTTAAGATTCAGTCATAACTTTATCTTCTTGCCTTCTATTTAAAAGTTATTCTCCTGAACTAGGAAAAACAATTGATTCCTCATAAATCATCTTTAAGCATATAATGTGCCATGTATTAGAGATAATAATACGAACCAAACAAAAATGAAGTATATTATGTAAGAAAAAGCAAGGTAATATTAGGGCACTATTTCTACTATAAGTCTACTGATTATCTTTTATTCTAAACTACTGGCTACTCTCAGTTTAGTAATACTGACAGGCAATCTTACAAATCATAATTTTTTCAAAATTTTTCTTGGGGCACCTGGGTGGTGTAGTCAGTTGAAGGACGGACTCTTAGTTTCCGCTCAGTCGACGATCTCAGGGTCCTGGGATGGAGCCCCAGGTCGGGCTCTGTGCTCAGCAGGGAGCCTGCTTGAGATTCTCTCTCCCTGTCCCTTTTCCCCACCCCAACCCCACACTCTCTCTGTCTCTAAAATGAATAAATCTTTAAAAAAACAGATTTTGTTCTTATTTTCTCATAAACACTAAAGATGAATCATGGGATGAATCATTTTGTGAGTTATAAAGACAGAAAATGAAATTTGAAAAAAATTTGCACTGCTGTAATTAGTTAAGTTGAATATCAATTTACATGTTCAATGATTGCTTATATTTCTTTTTTTTAAAGATTTTATCTATTTATTTGACAGGCAGAGATCACAAGTAGGCAGAGAGGCAGGCAGAGAGAGGGGGGAAGCAGGCTCGCTGCTGAGCAGAGAGCCCGATGCAGAACTCGATCCCAGGACCCTAAGATCATGACCTGAGCCAAAGGCAGAGGCTTTAACCCACTGAGCCACCCAGGTGCCCCAATTGCTTATATTTCTTTTACTTCAGTTGCCTACTGTGTCCCTTGTCCATTGTCTAGTTGGAGTGGGGGTGATCATTTTTAAACATATATGTGCAAAAGTGTCTATATATAGTATTATATATATATATATATATGTATATATACACATACATATATACACAGTAAACAAATATATAAAGATACATTAAGGAAACTAACTCCTTTTCTAATGTGGGAAATTGAAAATACTTCTTCCAAGCACATTTATTTACTTGTCCTTTGCCCGTTTTTATACTATCTTTTCTATCATAAGTTTTTAATTTTGGGCAAATCAAAGTTGTCTTTCTTTC
This sequence comes from Enhydra lutris kenyoni, assembly GCF_002288905.1. Classification (NCBI taxonomy): domain Eukaryota; kingdom Metazoa; phylum Chordata; class Mammalia; order Carnivora; family Mustelidae; genus Enhydra; species Enhydra lutris. The sequence goes on along the minus strand of NW_019154113.1, from coordinate 3,928,636 downwards.
TCTCTTTTTAAATTTTTTTTAGATATTTATTTATTTATTTATTTATTTGAGAGAGAGAGACAGTGAGAGAGAATACGAGTGGAGGGGAGGGACGAAGGGAGCGGGAGAAGCAGATTTCCCTCTGAACAGGGAGCCCTGAGATCATGACCTGAGCTGAACGCAGATGCTTAACTCACTGAGCCATCCAGATGCCCAAAGTTGTCTTTTCCTTTATGAATTTTAACAGTAACATTATGTAAAGAAAGAAACTTCTCCAATATAACAAAAATATTCACTACATTTTCTTCTCCTACTTTGATGGATTTTTAAAAAAATTCCAGTGTAGTTAACATACAGTGTTATATTAGTTTCAGGTGTACAATATAGTGATTCAGTAATTCCATATATTAATCAGTGCTCATCATGACAAGTGACTCTTAATCCCCTTCATCCCCTTAATCCCCTACCCACCAACCCTCTGGTAACCATCTGTTTGTCCTCCAATAATCAAGAGTCTGTTTTTTGGTTTGTCTCTTTTTCTTCCTTTGTTCATTTGTTTTGTTTCCATGTATGAATGATATCATATGGTATTTGTCGTTCTCTGACTGGCTTATTTTGCTTGGCATTATACTCTCTAGCTCTACCCATGTTGTTGCAAAAGGCAAGATCTCATTCTTTTTCAAGGCTGAGTAAAAATGGATGCATTCCTGGAAACCTATAAACTTCCAAACCTGAATTAGGAAGAAATCGATAACCTGAATAGACCAATATCTAGTAACGAGATTGAAGCAGTGATCAAAAACCTCCCAAAAAACAAGAGCCAAGGACCTGACGGATTCCCTAGGGAATTCTACCAAACACTCAAAGAAAAATAATACCTATTCTCCTGAAGCTGTTTCAAAAAATAGAAACAGAAGGAAAGCTTCCAGACTCTTTTTTTGAAGACAGTATTACTCTGATCCCCAAACCAGGCAAAGACCCCACCAGAATAGAAGGAGAGATAAAAAGTTTCACAAACAAGGATGGAAGGAGTTCATGACCACTAAACCAGCCCTACAAAAAATACTAAAGGGGGTTCTTTGAGTAGAAAAGAGAGACCAAAAGTGATAGTATAAAGGTGGGAAACACGAAAGCAGTAAAAATATTTCTGTAAAAAAATCAGTCAAAGAATGCACAAAAAAAGGATATGCCTAAAACAGGTGCCTAAAACATGGGGAGGAGAGGAGAAAAGAATGGATTCAAACTTAAACAACCATCACTTTAATATAGACTGCTATATGCAGAGGAGGTTATATGCAAACCTAATAGTAATCATATATCAAAACCAGTAAACAAACATGTAAAGAATAAAGACAAAGTAATCCAAATATATCACCAAACAAAATCAGCAGAACATGAAAGACAGAAAGGATCAGTGAAAATCTCCAGAAACAACCACAAAACAAGTAATAAAATGCCAATAAATACATATCTATCAATAATTACTTTGAATATAGATGGACTAAATGCTCCAATCAAAAGACACAGGGTGTCATAATGGATTAAAAAAAATAACCATCAAACACTGCCTACAAGAGTCTCAGTTTAGACCTTAAAACATCTGCAGATTGAAAATGAGAGGATGAAGAAACATTTATCACACAAATAGATGTTAAAAGAAAGTCATTGTAACAATACTTACACTGGACAAACTAAACTTTAAAACAAGACTGTAACAAGAGGCAAAGAAGGACACTATATAATCATAAAGGGGACGATCTAACAAGAAGATACACCAATTGTAAATAGTTATGCACCCAATACAGGAGCATCCAAATATGTAAGATAATTAATAACAAAGATAAAGGAACTCATTGATAATAACACAATAATATTATGGAACTTTAACATCCCACTCACATCAATGGATGGATCATCTAAACAGAACAAGAAATGACAGTTTTGAATGACACACAGAAGCAAATGAACTTAACAGATATATTCAGAACATTACATCCTAAGACAGCAGAATACATATTATTTTCAAGTGCACATGGAACATTCTCCAGAACAGATCACATATTAGGTCACAAAATAGGCCTCAACAAATTTTAAAAAATCAAAATCACACCATGTACTTTTTCTGACCACAATGCTGTGAAAATAGAACTCAGCCACAAGAAAAATTCTGAAAGACCACAAATACATGCAAGTTGAATAACATGGTACTAAAAAAATGAATGGGCCAACCAGAAAATAAAAGAAGAAATTGAAAAATACATGGAAACAAATGAAAATGAAATCATAAGTGTCCAAAATCTTTGGGATGCAGTGAAGTGGTCATAAGAGGGGAGTTTATAGCAATAAAGGACTACATCAAGAAGCAAGAAAAATCTCAAATGAATAACCTAACCTTACACTTAATGTAAGGTTGGAAAAAAGAATGGAGCTGGAAATGGAGCTGGAAAAAAGAATGGAGCTGGAAAAAAGAACAAAGGAAACCTAACACCAGCAGAAGGAAATAATAAAGATTAGAGCAGAAATAAATGATATAGAAACTGAAACAATAGAACAGATCAATGAAACTAAGAGGTGATTTTTTTAAAAAATTAATAAAATTAATATACCTCTGGTTATACTTACCAAAAAGAAAAGAGAAAGGACCCAAATAAATAAAATCACAAGTGAGAGAGGAGAAATATCAACCAACACCACAAAAATAAAACAAATTATAAGAGAACATTATGAAAAACTATATGCCAACAAATTGGACAACCTAGAAGAAGTGCATACATTTCTAGAAACATATAAATCACCGAAACTAAAACAGGAAGAAATAGAAAACTTGAACAGACTGATAACCAGCAAAGAAATGGAATCAGTAATGAAAAATTCCAAACAAACAAAAGTCCAATACTAGATGGCTTCACAGGTAAACTCCACCAAGCATTTAAAGAAGAGTTAATACCTATTCTTCTCAAACTATTCCCCAAAAAAATAAAGGAAGGAAAAATTCCAAATTCATTCCATGAAGCCAGCATAACTCTGATAACAAAACCAGATAAAAATACCATAAAAAAAAAAAAAAGGAGAGAGAACTATAGGTTAATATCTCTGGTGAACATAGATGCAAAAAATCCTCAACAAAATATTCGCAAACTGAATCCAACAATGTGTTTAAAAAAAAATGTTCACCACAATCAAGTGAGATTTATTCCTGAGTTGCCAGGGTGGTTCGATATTCACATATCAATCAACATGATACATCACATTAATGAAAGGAATATGAACCATGTGATTATTTCAATAGATGCAGAAAAAGCACTTTACAAAGTACAATACCCATTCATGATAAAAAAAAAGTGAATAAAGTAGGTTTAGAGGAAACATCATAAAGGCCATATTTGAAAAACCTATGGCTAATATCATCCTTAATAGGGAAAAACTGAGAGCTTTTCCTCTACAGTCAGGAACAAGACAGGGATGTCCACTCTCACCACTTTTATTCAACATAGTACTGGAAGTCCTAGCCTCAGCAATCAGATGACAAAAAGAAATATAAGGCATTCGAATTAGCAAGGAAGAAGTAAAACTTTCACAATTTACAGATTACATGATACTCTGTGTAGAAAACCCCAAAGAATCCACCAAAAAACTGCTAGAACTGATACATGAGTTCAGCAAATGCAGGGGATATAAAATCAATGTACAGAAATCTGTTGCATTTCTATACACTAATAATAAAACAGCAGAAAATTAAGGAATCAATCCCATTTACAACTGCACCAAAAACAATAAGATACCCAAGAATGAACCTGCCCAAAGAGACGAAAGACCTGTACTCTGAAAACTATAAAACACTGATGGAAGAAGTTGAACGTGACACAAAGAAATGGAAAGACATTCCATGCTCATAGATTGGAAGAACAAATATTGTTAAAATGTCCATACTACCCAAAGCAATCTGCACATGTAATGCAACCCCTACCAAAATACCAACAGCATTCTTCAGAGCTAGAACAAATAATCCTAAATTTGTATGGAACCCAAATAGCCAAAGCAATCTTAAAAAAGAAAAACAAAGGTAGAGGCATCACAATTCTGGACTTCAAGTTATATTACAAAGCTGTAGTAATCAAAACAGTATGGTATTGGAACAAAAACAGACAGATCAATAGAAAAGAACTGAAAACCCTGAAACGAATCTACAATTACATGGTCAATTAATGTTCAACAAAGCAAGAAATACCACCCAATGGGAAAAGATAGTCTCTTCAACAACCAGTGTTGGGAAAACTGGACAGCTATGGGAAAAAAACAAAAACTGGACTACTTCCTTACACCAAATAAATTCAAAATGGATTAAAGACCTAAATTTCAGACCCAAAACCATAAAAATCCTAGAAGAGGACACAGGCAGTAACTCTTTGACAATAACCATAACAACTTCTTTCTAGAAATGTCTTCTGAAGCAAGGGAAACAAAATCAAAAATAAACTATTGGGCTAAATAAAAATAAAGAGCTTCTGACAATGAAGGAAACAAAACTAAATCGTAGCCTACTGAATGGGAGAAGATATTTGCAAATGATGTATCTAATAAAGGGTTAGTCTCCAAAATACATAAAGAATTTTCATACAAATCAACACACAAAAAAACAAGTAATCCAATTTAAAAAATGAGCAGAAGACATGAATCGACATTTTTCCAAAGAAGGCATCCAGATGGCCAACAGACACATGAAAAGATGCTCAATATCACTCACCTTCAAGGAGATGCAAATCAAAACTACAATGAAATCAAATGCAAATCAAAACTACACCGCACCTGTCAGAATGGCTTAATCAACAACAGAAGAAACAACAGGTAATGGAAAGGATATGGAGAAAGGGGAACCCTCTTGTACTGTTGGTGGGAATACGAACTGGTACAGCTGCTGTGGAAAACAGTATGGAAGTTCCTCAAAAAGTTAAAAATAGAACTACCCTATGATCCAGCAATTGCACTACTAGGTATTTATCCAAAGAATACAAAAATACTAATTCAAGGGCTACATGCACCCTGATGTTTACCGCAGCATTATCTACAATAGCCAAACTAGGCAAACAGCCAAAGAGTGCATCGATCAATGAATGGATACAGAGGAAGTAGGAAGGGGTGCCTGGGTGGCTCAGTTTGTTAAATGTCTGCCTTCAGCTCAGGTCATGATCCTGGGGTCCTGGAATCAAGCCTGGTGTCAGGCTCCTTGCTCAGAGGGGAGTCTGCTTCTCCCTCTGCCTCTGCCCCTGCTTGTGCTCCCTCTCTCTGTCTCTCTCAAATAAATAAAAAACTTTTTAAAAGAAGTGGTATATATATACAATGGAATATTATTCGTCCATAAAAAAGGAATGAAACCTTGCCATTTGCAACAACATGGATGGAGATAGAGAGTATTATGCTAAGCGAAATAAGTCAGAGAGAGACATTCATACATGGGATTTCAGAAACAAAACAAACAAGCAAAGGGGTGGGGGGAGAAAAAGAGACAAATCAAGAAACAGACAAATCAAGAAACAGCAGAGAACAAACTGATGGTTACCAGAAGGGACAGGATAGGGGGATGGGTGAAGTAGGTGATGGGGATTAAGGAGTGCACTTGTGCTGAGCTGTGTTGTATGAAAGTTTGAGTCACTAACTTGTACACCTGGAACTGGTATTACACTGTATGTGAACTAACTGGAATTCAAATAAAAACTTGAAAAATAAAAACTTGAGAAAATAATATGTATAAAAAATATATGAGTATATCGCACATACAGTACTAGATATTTACTGATCTATGTATTGATGTTTATTTTTGCATTGCTAATGCTCAAATGACAAAAGACTGTCATATTAGTACTACATTACTTGTCATATTCAATTACTCACCTAACATATGTAAGATTAAATCTAATAGGTAGTTGGAAGTCCAGCTGAATTGTGGCACATTGATGATATCTGCCAATAGCATCCTTGATTTTTATATCAATCTGTAAATTAAATGATGTTTGCTTAAAGACAGCTTTCATTTTTCCTTTAAATTTTACTCTTTTTGAGGTATACAATCTACTTACCTTGGGGCCATAAAATGCTCCATCTCCTGGGTTCATCTTCCATGGTTTTCCAAATTCCACCAAGCTGTTCTGTAGTTGCTATTTTTTTTTAAAAGAAGAGAACATTTAAAACGTATACATCATTGTACTCTATATTTTTGCCACATAACTCAAAAAAGTAAGTTATTACAAATCTTAATTATATTCTATTTTAGCTTAACATTTATTTGTTGGGTGTGTTTTATATCCAATAAGTTACTGAGCAGGGACTACATAATGATGATTAAGATAGTACTTGCTCTCATACACACTGTAACTGGAAAAATTAAAAGACAATGTACTAAGCTGTTACAGTGAATTCCAGACAAGTGTTGAGGGAAGCCAATGCAGGCCCCCTCTGCCTACACACTTCCCAGCTCTTTGTAGGTAAGGCCTCCACTCATTAAAAGGCATGAAGACTTTGATCCTTCTCCTTTATCCACTGTGTGTCCTCCCTTCCATTCTGTGTTTAGGTGGGCAAGAAAGCCAAGAGGAAGGGCCTTGCCACTGTCTCTTGCTTTTCCATACCTCTATACATGTAGCTGGGGAGAGGCGTCCTTAATGTTTTATAGCGGGTAGGAGCAGGAGGCCCACTTTGATCTTCAGCCTAAGCCACATAAATTCTTTAACGATAGCCTGTAGTGAAAACCCTCAGAAATGATGGTGTTTGGGTATAAGTATTAATGTAAGTGTCTTTGAGTCTTTTAGCTATTTCCTATGGATATAGCTTCCCTGGGAAGCATCTGGGCATTCCTAAGTCCCTGGCCAGAGTACTGCCAAACCAGTATCCAAAGTCTTGTCATCACCTCAATCTATCTGTGCCCATGAAGGGGTTGACATTTGGTAGTAGACTGCTGACAGGGAAGTCAAAGCAGTGGTGGTGCCTGGGGGCCGAAGCCAGAGTCATCAAGAAAGCTGACCTGTGGGGTCCTGGCAGTCTTCTCCAGGATCTCAGTTAGAGTGTGTTAGGTGCTGGTCTTGGCTGAGATCCCAGGAGGCTCCCTCATGGGCCTGATACTACTAGAACAGCTTGCATTCTACGTAGGACTGGAGAAGTCCACCATCAAAGATTCACTTCCCAGGCTGGGAGGCTAGCCTCTGCCTTACACTGCTTCTGCAAGGAGAAGAGATACTGGGATATATCCCCAGAGAAAATGAGGCTGTGCTGCAGAAGGCAAATAAGTGATGGGGAGAATTTAGGAGACTCCCAGGGAATTAAAAAACCAAAGAAGGGCCAGTTTTAGGGGGAAAGCATAAAGTAAAGGGCACTGATCCTCACTGGGCCTCTGAAGACACAGTGATCAGATGGCCTGATAGGAACAGCCAAGGCTAAGAAAGCTTTCAATTTATGCAAGATACGGGAGGACGTGTATCTCTGAGGGGAGAATGAACTGCTGTAATTCACATCTGTGGACACTGCCTGCATCCTAGTAGAGGAGAAATCAATATCTCTTTTTCTGCTCTTCTGGCTGGTTATTCTTTCCCAGGTAAACGAAGTCTCTGGCTCCCAATAGTACTGTGGGTCTATGTTGTGGTACATCCTGGGCTCTAAACATATTTATTTGCTTGAATTTTGTGGGTGTGGGCTTGGAATGTTCTTAGAGATCTTAATGACTCATTGGAATGCTGGAAAAGTAAGATGCAGGAGAGATTTGGAGAGGGGTTATTCCAACTCCAAGTAGCAGGTGTATTTACATAGATTCCGGGGCAGAGTCCAGATCAGGTCTGCTGAAGCAGCAGCCCAGACCCCCTTCACATTTATATGAGAGGGAACCCTATAACCAAGTTTAGGTTAAATTAAAAAATTGGAGAGCCGGAACATTAAACTATTTCTTGTGGATTTTAATTTTCACAAGAAAAAGTGGCTTTTCTTCAGGTCACAGATTTCTTGATGAAACTTACTAGAAAACAGGACTCACGTCATTCAAATCTAGGGAATTTTTTGCTCCTGACATTCTGGTTATTTGGACAAGCTGTCATCTGATGGTTACACTGCACAGCTCCAGTGAGTTCTGCTGGGTTCCATAACTACACACAATCCGAGATAAGAAATAAGGTAACCGTGAATTGATGACCCAGGAACAATGTGGCCTTGGAGCTGACTTAACTACTATCTCTTTCAAACCATTTCAGAGACATCTTAAGACAAAAAAAAATTTTTTTGAATATAGATATGTATATGTGTGTGTGTGTGTGTGTGTGTGTGTGTGTATTTTTTTTATCTCACTGATTCCCAGATCAGAGGTAGACATCATGGGAGAAATTCCCCAGAGTAGAAGGATTCCCATCTCCTGAGGGAACAATCAATGAGTTAAAAGAGAGCAAAAAGATGGTGAGACTGCCGAGCCCATTCTCCCCGTGCCAGGCCCACAACTGGTTCACCCACTTTTTGGCCCCCAGCACTCCATGTGTGGAGTAATAATAATGATAACACTACCACTATTAATAATACCAACACCTAACATTTCCTTAACACTTATATGTGCCTGGCACTATGACAAATTCCTCATGTAAATTATTCCACTTAAGCCCACCATAACCTTATGCAGTAGGTGTTATCACCATCATCGTCATCATCATCACCATTTCAGACCTAAATGCTTCTTCTGTAATTCATTCATGGAGGTAACCTTTGAAACTAGGCAAAGGATATTCTAGAGTCAAGCTTTGTGCACTCTTTTGCTCTTCCTACTTCCATATGGCTAGGCAGGGGAAGGCTGTCTAGGCTGACTTTCTTCCTCCACGCTACAGATATGGAAGAAGGTGCCTTTAGGATGGGCATGTGACAGAGGGGAGGAGAAGGCCCTAATCAGATCTCAAGCTGAAACTGCTTCTGCCCGGTCTCTGCCTGCCTCAGTACCTAACAGAAAACTAACTGTCACACTCTCCGTACAGTGTTTCTCTGATTCTTAAGTCCTTACATGGTCTCTGTGATCAGTATTCCATGAAGAGGTGGACTAACAGGCAGGTCAGGGTTTAGGGACTCCTGTGGTGTCTGGCCGTAATACCATCCTCATTTCAAATAAAGACTGATGCAGGAAATATACTGTATTCTTTTCACATTTAGTAAGAAGAAGAGAGAGAGAGAGAGAGGAGAATGATGAGCTCCTTAATCTTGGTTTTCCAAAGCTGAAATGTGACAGGCGTGTCTCTCGGTGTGTCTAGAGAGAAGATGACACTAGAGGCTGTGACTGTGGAGGGGATTCAAGCATCGGTGTGTGTGTCTGTATCTATGAGTCACACTCATAGGCTCAATAGGCAACAGGTTAAAATAAGCTGCACACCACACCAAGAGTGCCTGCAAATTAGAGGATTCCTTTAAAACTTAGGAAAGTGGTTGTTAGTGACTGACACTGAAAGAGTATAAACAAAAACCTGATATAAACCTTATACTATTTGAAAAAAAATGTGTTATTATCACTATTAGGAAGAAAACTGGACAGCCACATTCTACAATCTGCATATTTACCCCATAACTTCCAATTTAAATACTTCTATTTCAAAGCATGACATCCGCCTCACGCAAGGTAACTGCAGTCACTCCGGTGGTTTCCATGCTCCCAGAAAGGAAGGTGTGCACTTTGTCTCCCCCTACCTTTTCAGCTTCATCCCATATCTCAACCTCGCCTAGGAACTTTTCAGGCCTTGTTGACAAATTTAATTGAAAGGAGAAGCCAAATGTTGAATAAACAGATTGCAAAAACTGCAAACAGCCATTTATTTCTTCTTCGATCTGAAATAGCAAACAAAATATTCTAGAGTTAACACCAAATTAAATTAAATTTAAAAATAAAGTATGTTTTTATGGTATAGTCGGTGAGACTGTTTTGGTTGTTCCTCTACTCCTTAACCAAATATTCAGGGAATGCCCACATGTCAGGTGTGAGCAGCAGCTCCCAGTCCAGTGTTGAGGTGGGGGTGGGGGGAGACAAAAAAACAGGCAAGGCTACCTCACCATGAGCAGTGCCACACAATAGGGGGCAGAGCCGCTGTCCAGAGGAAGTGATAGCCAAACTGCAGCCAGAGGGTAAGTTAAGAGTTCTCAATGGAAAGCTAGGGCACAGTTTTTGGAGCAGAAGAAATACTAAGAGTAAGGACCCAGAGGACAGAGGAGCAGGCTACAACCAGGGAGCCACAGGAAGCTGCCGTGGGAATGAGCTGTGTATCACAGGGAAGAGGGTACAGAAGGGTGGTAGGTGATCAGGCTAGAGGCAGGCAGGGGCCAGAGAAAATTAAGGATCTTCAAAGCCAGCGTAATGTCTGCCCTTTTTAGCCTGAGAGCAATGGGAAACCAATGGAGATTTCTTCAGCAAGAGACTAGTACAATTCAATCTGTTCCTTTAAAGTATGGGGCAAAGATTGGTAAGACTAAAAGGCAGGCCTGTTGGGAAGCTGGGAGGGTCCTATGGGAGTGAGGTAATGGTGGTTTGAACTGGAAAGAAGTAGCTGGAATGCAAGGAATTTGTGCTGGATGCTGGAAATTTAAGAATGAATAAAATTATTCAGGAATGGATAATACACTTAAGGAGAGTTATCAATAGGGCGACTAACTGGACATGAGGAGTGAAGAGTACCAGACACCTGGACTCCTGGCCTGGGCAGTGGGGAGGATGTTGGTGCATCCCCTGAGAAAGTGAATAGGGGAGGCAGTGGCAGTGGCTTGGGAGGCAGAAACAGGGGCTAATTTTAGATGTGGCAGATGTGAGGATGCTTGTGATGGCCAGGTAGACAGGTCTACCAGGCCCTGTGAGGTGGAGATCTGGAGCTTAGGAAGGAGAGCTGAGATGCAGGTGAGACTGGCAGCTGAGCTTGGAACATAAATGAGGTCCCAGAGAGTGCAGCGGGATCAGAGCTAGAGCCCGTGAGGGTGGGGAGAAAGGAGGGCACGTTTAAATGCAAACAGAATAGGGCCAACAAAACTAGAGCCCTTTAGGAAGGGGCGGGGGGCACAGGCAAGGATCTGTATTCTGTCACTACGGACCAGTTTGACTTTTTCAGAGTTTTCATCTGTGAAATCACGCAGCACATGCTCTAGTTGTGACTGGCTTTCTTCACTCAGCATAATTATTTTGAGATAAACCCATGTTATGTGTGTCCATAGATCATTCCTACCTATGGCTGAGTAATTTTCCATTGGTAAAAGTACCACAGTTACTTTTTACATCCATCTATTATTGGACATTAGGATTGTTTCTATAGTTCAGCTATTTTGAATAAAGCTGCAATGAACGTTTGTGTTCAAGTCTTTGCATGGACGTGGGCTTTCTTTTTCTCTTGGGGAGAAAAAAGGAGTAAGATGGCTGGGTCATATGGTAGGTCTGTGTTTAAGTTTTTAAGAAAATGCCCAAATGTTGTTGAATTTTATATTCCCACCAATGGGCCTGTCATATGGTGGATTACATTGACAGATTTTCTGACACTGAATCAGCCTCACATCCCTGAAGGCTAAACCTCAAGTACTAATGATGTGTAATTATTTTAATATATTGTGGAATTCTATTTGTTAATAGTATATTAAGGACTTTTGCATCTGTATTCATGTGGGATGCTGGTCTGTGGTTCTGTCTGGTTTTAGTATCAGTTAATACTAGCTTCATAAAATGAACTAGGAAGTATTCTCTCCTATTTCAGAACAGAGTGTATAGAATTGGTACTAATTCTTCTTTAAATGTTCAATAGAATTCTCCAGTGAAAAAAACCTGAGCCTGGAGATTCCATTTTGGGGGAATTTTTAAATTACAAATTCTATTTCCTTAATAGTGATGGGGTTTTTCAAATGATTTATTTCCTATCAGGTGATTTGTGGTAGTTTGTGCTTTTCAAGGAATTAGTACATTCCAACTAAGTTATCAAACTAATTTATGTATAGTTATTTATTTTTTTAAGATTTTATTTATTTGACAGAGAGAGACAGAGAGGGAACACAAGCAGGGGAAATGGGAGAGGGAGAGCAGGCTTTCCACTGAGCAGGGAGCCCGATGCAGGGCTTGATCCTAGGACCCTGGGATCGTGACCTGAGCTGAAAGCAGACACTTAACAACTGAGCCACCCAGGTGACCTGTACAGTTGTTTATTATAGTAATCTATTATGTTTTTTTATGTCTTCAAGGTCTTTAGTGATATCCCCTATTGATTCCTGATATTGGTAATTTGTGTCTTCCCAACTTTTTTCTTTGTTAGTCTTGAAGGAAGTTTGCCAATTTCTAAATCTTTTTAAGGAAACAGTTTTTTGTCTCATTATTTTTTTCCATTGCTTTTCTGTCTTCAATTTCATTGATTTCTGCTCTGGTCTTTAACCCATCCTTCCTTGTTATTTTGGGTTTATTTTGCCCTTCTTTTTTTCTAGGTCTTGAGATGAGAGCCTAGATATTGATTTGAGACTTTTCTGCTTTTATAATATATGCATTTAGTGCTATCTGTTTACTTTTTAGCACTGCTTTTGCTGTGCTCCATGCATTTTAATATATTTCCATTTTAATTGGTTATTTTAACCATCTACATTTTAAAATGTTAGGATTTAAGTTTGTCTTTTGTGTTGTTTTTATTGTTTCCTTCTTGTATGGTCTTATTACTCATTTCTGTTTTCTTTTTCCTGCTTTTCCTTGGCTTAATGTTATATTTTTAAAAATTCCATTTTATCTATTTTTAAGCATATATCTGTGTGTCTTTTTTTAGTGGTTTTTCTAGGTATTACATAACAGCCTACTGATGTCATCATTTTGCCAATTCGAGTATAGGAACCTTACCTCCTTTACTCCACGTATAGTATAATTTTCTTACACATTTCCTCTTACATATGCTCAGAACCATATAAGTGTTATAATTTTTCCTTCAACCATCAAGCATAATTCAGAAAACTCAAAAGGAAAATGAAATTATGTTTTACTTTTACGATTTTTCTTTCTTCCTTCTTGATGTTCCAAGACTCCTTTTTTAATCACTTCCTTTCTGTTTAGAGAACTTCCAATAGCCATTATTTTAAGGTAGGCTTGATGTCTTGATTTCCCTTTCATTCCTGAAGGATATTTTTTCTGTATATAGAATTCTGGATTGATAGCTCTTTCAGCATTTGAAAAGTGTTGTTCACTTCCTTCTGACATCTGCGGCTTTTGGTGAGAAATCTGCTCTTGTGCAAAAACAAAACAAAACAAACAAAAACTTTTCTTAAAGATAACGTCAATTTCTTCTCACTGCTTTCAGAAATTTTCTTTGTCATTAGTTTTCAGGAGTTTGGTTATGCTTTATCTTGATATGGATTTCTTTGGGCTTATCTGTTTTAGAGTTTTCTCGGCTTCTTGAATCTGTAGACTTATGTCTTTTGCCAAATTTGGCAAGTTTTCAGCCATATGTCTTTGAGTACTTTTCACTTTTACCCTTATTCCCCTCTTCTTCCAGAACTTTGTTGACATAAATATTAGACATTTTTAGTCCCCCGGATCTCTGAAGTTGTGTTCACTTTTCTTCCAGTCTCTTTTCTCTTTGTTGTTCAGACTGGGTCATTTCTATGGTTGCCTTCAAGTTCATGGATTCTTTTCTTTGTCCCCTTCTTTCTACTCATGAATCCACCCACTGTTTTATTTCAGTTGTTATATTTTTCAGTTCAAAGATTTTCATTTGGCTCTTCTTTATACCTTTATTTCTTTTTTTAAAAGATGTATTTATCTGAGAAAGAGAAAGAGAGCAGGGGAAGGGGTAAAGGGAGGGAATCCTCAAGCAGGCTCCACACCCTGCATGGAGCCCAATGTGGGGCTCAATCTCAGGATCCTGAGATCATGACCTGAGCCAAAACCAAGAGTTGGTCACTTAACCAACTGAGCCAGCACCCAAGCACCCCTCTTTTATTTATTTCCTGAGATTTTCTATTTCTTTCTTGAGGCTATGTTTTCATTTTTTTCCAAATGTATTTGTACTTGCTTGTACAAATGCTTGTAAGACATTCTTATGATGGCTTCTTTAAAATTTTAGTCAGATAATGCTAATATCCTTGTCATCTCCACATTAGTGTAGATTTTCCTTTCTCATTAAGTTGAGATTTTCCTAATTCTTGGCATGAATGACTTTTGATTTATAAAATTTTAAAATTTGGGTAAAATGTTATAAGACCTTTAGTTTTATTTAAACCTCTGTAGCTGGCTTCCATAGATTCTGCTCCACCAGGGAGGGTGAAGTACTTCCTGGTTACTGCAAAGTAGGAATAGAGGGTCTAGGTTTTCCACTGGGGACCCATGAAAGTAGGAGCTCCTCATTACTGATGGTGACAGTGGGATTTATGGCTCCCCACTAGGTTTCCTCTGATAACATGTTGGCAGGGTGAGGTGGGAGTATCTTGTTACTCTTCCTCACATGGCCATTATTGACCACATTGAATGCATGGCCTCATTGCTATGGGGTGGTAGTAAAAGTCCTATCTCTCCACTAGACCTCCTCCAACAGCACTCAAACAGGGACTAGGAGAGGCACCTTGTTACTGCAGAAGAGGGTGGAAGTCTAGGCCCACATGGTTTCTCCACTGACACTATGAAGTGTGTGGGAGGTCTCTGTTAATGCCTGGCAAGGATATGAAGAATTGATATTACTTTTTCTTTCAGTGCTTGGTAGAATTCACCAGGGATTCTGTAATGGCTTGGAGATTTCTCTGTGCAAAGACCATTCACTACCAATTCAATTTCTTTAATAGACAAAGAGTACTCAGATTATCTATTACTTCTTGAGTGAGTCTGTAGTATGTCTTTCAAAGAATTTGTCCATTTTATCTAAGTTGCCAAGTTTACTGGCATAAAATTGTTCATAATATTGTCTTACTATTCTTTTACTATTTATAGAATCAGAAGTAATGTCATATCTCTCATTTCTAGTATTTTTAATTTGTATCTTCTCTTTTTTTCCTGATCAGTCTGACTAAAAGTTTATACTTTATTGATCTTCTCAGAGAACTAGACTTTGGTTTTTACTGAAAGTTTGTATTGTTTTTCTTTTCTTCTATTTCATTGATTTCTGCTGTTATTTTATTTCCTATGCATACTTTTGATATAATTTAGTATTTTTTTTTCTAGTCTATTAAAGTGGAAGCTGAGGTTACTTATTTGAAACCGTTATTCTTTTCTGATACAGGCATTTAGTGCTACAAATGTCCCTTGAAGTACTATTTTAATGCTGTCCCATAAATTTTGATATATTGTATTTCCTTTCATTTCTTTTGATATATTATATTTGCTAATTTCCCCCTTTGATTTCTTTTTTGATCCATGGATTATTTAGAAATGTGTTATTTACTTTCCAAATATTTAGGAGTTTTCCAGATAGCTGTTACTGATTTCGACTTTAATTCCACTACAGCCAGAGAATGTTATTTTGTATGAATTGAATCCCTTTAAATTTATTGATAATTCCTTTAGTTCCAGAATATGGTCTATTTTGGTAAATGTTCTGTGTACATTTTCAAAGAATGTATAATCTGCTGTTATTGGTTGAAGTGTTCTATGAATGTCAATTAGGTCAATTAGGTCAATTAGCTATCAAATCAAATTTGATAGTTGACTCTTTTCATGGCAATTTTTATTTAAACTGACATGAAAACCTGAAAAACAAACAGAAAAAACAAAATTCTACCAAATATCTTAAAATATTCCAATAAATGTATTTAAGTTAATAAAATGGAAGAAATTTGATAGGAAAAGATAATAAAATCATAAGAAATTACTGATCTATTACCAAATTAGAGGATCAAAAATGTCAGAGCTGAAGGAGACCTCAGAGATGAGAACAGACATCTTACTTTAGAGCGACTCTGAAACTAAGAGATGTATCCAGTGCAACACACTGAATTTATGTCGACCATGCTTCACCCTGTATTACTGTTTACCTGCTCTACTGTGCAGAAGATGTGGGCATCATCCTGCTGGAAGCGCCGAACTCGAGTCAAGCCACTTAAAGTTCCTGACAATTCATTCCTATGAAGAACTCCAAAATCAGCGAATCTGATAGGCATTTCCCTCCATGATCGTGGACGATGAGCAAACATTAGACTAGAAAAGATGCAACAACACACAGCTTTTACTCAGCACAGAAAAGATTAAGTAATTATCTAAATATTAACAATTACAGTTAAGCCTCAAGATTTGTAAAGACCTTATTCTGGTTCTTAGATCACCAGTTTAAAAAAAAAAAATTCCTCAGGGGTAACTTGGTGCCTCAGTTGGTTAAGCATCCGACTCTTGATTTCGGCTTGGGTCATAATCTCAGGGTTGTAAGACTGAGCCCCAACGTTGGGGCTTAAGATCTCTCTCCCTTTCCTGCTGTTCCTCCCTGTGTTCACTTTCTCTCTTTCTCAAAAAAAAAAAAATCTTCTAGGAATTATTGAACTTACACCACTGCAGCACTCTGAGAAAGAACCCTGTCTATCATCTCTTTCAGAAATTCTGTTCCCTATTCTTATTCACCCAATGAATTTCCATTTACTGTGTACAATTCATTTCAAAGGCTACTTTTTTCCTTTTTAAATATTTTATTTATTTATTTGACAGAGAGAGAGAGAGAGACAGCAAGAGAGAAAACACAAGTAGGGGGAGTGGGAGAGAGAGAAGCGGGCCTCCCGACAAACAGGGGAGCCTGATTCGGGGCTTGATCTCAGGACCCTGGGATCATGACCTGAGCCAAGGCAGACACTTAACGACTGAGCCACCCAGGTGCCCCCCAAAGGCTATTTCTTAAGTGGAGCCCTCCTGGATACTTCCCTAAATGGGGCCTGGTAGTCTCTCCTCAGACTCTGAGATCACCCCAAACATGCCACTAATTTGACACTGAACTTACATTTTCATAATTGATTGTCTACCTATCTGTTTCTGTCCCACTCTGCTCATAAGCTCCCTGAGGAAATGGACTGTGTCTTAATTTCCTTGGCATTTCTAGCACCAAGCACCATAAGCACTCAAGAATTGTTCCCTATTGAATAAAAGACTGCCCTTCTGGGGGAAAAAAAAAAAAAAGACTAAAAAAACCACTCCTGGCTTTCATCCCATCACCATTAATCCACTGTGATCCTACTTCCTTATTCCAAGGTATGAAAATCAAAATTTCATTCCCTACTTTCATTTAGACTTATTTATAATTATAGCTGAAATCACAGACTATAACTTCAAATATTACCTAATAGGAAATTGAGTTAAAAAGTTAACACAGAGAATGCAAGACTCTAG
The DNA here is from genome assembly GCF_002288905.1 of Enhydra lutris kenyoni. Taxonomy (NCBI): domain Eukaryota; kingdom Metazoa; phylum Chordata; class Mammalia; order Carnivora; family Mustelidae; genus Enhydra; species Enhydra lutris. The sequence goes on along the minus strand of NW_019154113.1, from coordinate 3,911,370 downwards.
GTTAGGTTCCAACTTGTTTAAAAAGAGAGCAAATGAATGTTTATACACCCATTTTCATAAAATTAAAGGTAAATATATATTTTTTACATGCAGTCATCATAAAGGTGAACTTCTTTTTGTCTTTGCTGAATAGGGCAAAGAATTTTGTTCAGTTTGTTTTGAGGTTTTATACTTACCTTATAAGGCCAATTTACTTGAAACTATGTATGCTGATGATACAAAATTACAACAGTTGGGATATTTTTTGCAGAGACTCATGTCTGTTCACATCCTATTGTGAAGTACGCTTGTCTTAAAGGGTTGAATTTGCACACCAGCTTTATGATAACTACATTGTTTCAAAAAATCTGAGACAAGACTGTAAGATGTATCACTCTATTATGTACCACTAGAAAGGAAAATAACCATGAAGATATGACATAAAGCTAAGATGCCCCAATTACATGATGCATTCTAATTTCAGGGATGTTGAAATGTCAGAGAGTGGGTGGGAAGGTATCTTAGAATCAGTGAAATCCAGTAACCCACTGATTTTGACTTCACCAGTCTTTTCAGTATATAAGAACTAAATGTTCTGCAAATAGGTATATTTGAAGTGTATTACTCTTGCAAAACCAAATATAATAATTTTAATAAAATTGATATATAATTCCATCTCTAAGAGGCACAAAAACTAAATGGTTTCCAGCTAACATTCCACACCTGCCCAAGATCAAACACATCTTAAAGAGTAAATGCATTCCCCTGAGTGAAAGAACTTTGTAAAGATGACTGGTATCCACCACTCCTCAGATTAAAGGAATCTGTTAACTCCAAAAAAGCAAACTAGTATTATTAAGAGCTGTGATGAGGTGTGCTATGTGCTCTCATGCAACAAAGATCTGCTTCACTTTTCATACTCACCAGTGCCCTGGACAGTTCATGGGCTTTAGGGCAAACGTATCCTTTTCAATATCAAAGGTAAACATGTTCTCGCTATAATGCTGCCAGTGACCTGAGGTCTCCCATAGTTTGCTGTTGTACATGTTGGGAGAGAGCACTTCTGTGAAGTTACGTCGGTGATATTCCTCCTTTAAGATAAACATATTTAATGCTAAAATGTGGCATGACAGGTCACAAGTCCATGCAAAGTAACACTAGGAGTGAATATTTCTTAATTTGGGATTACATTTTATGTTAATTTGTAGTTAATGTGCCCTCAGTTTTAGGTGTGCAGCTTTCTGGATCATGAAAGAAAGATTAATGTACTCTCAGTCTCATTTTCACATTAAGTATCTTTATTTTATACTATATAATAATATATAGTATATATAATCTTAATTTTTGAAAATTAGTAATTGAAATTATATATATGTCATATATAATATTATGTATGTTATTACATATTATTATGTATATATAAACTTTCTATAACTACAAATTCCAAAATCCTTATACATTCTAGATAAACAGCAGGTATTTTTCTATTACTTAAGAGGCAGAATCACTTTATAACTTGATAAGCGTGAATGCTATGTTGCATGCAAATTTAGTTTTGATCTATTTAGTCTTAAACAGAAATGAAGCTGAGAATTGTAATTTATAACACATTAAGTGGTTGGTATCCATAAAGTCATAAGCTGTCTTCTCTTCCTCCCTACCTACCAACAGCATCCCCAGCTCAATCACTCAGGACAGGAAAAGAGAGTCTTTCAACCAAAGTTCTTAGTTTATGTAAACTTTTTTTTCTTCAAGGTATCAATCATGATCTCTGTTGCTGATTTCTTAGGTTCTCACCATTTGTCAATTACTTAAGGGATGTCTGGCACAGATCTAGACCAGCATATTTTAATGAAGTAGAAAAATTTTTTCTTACAGTTAAAAAAGTATAAAACATAATATTTTAAAATAACAAACAACACTTGTTTCATATCAATTAAAAGGACTCCATTGTTACTCTTCAGCAGAGTAACTTTTCGGTCCGGTTGTGGATAGCTGGGTCTCAGCCATTCAGTAAGCTGCTTTACCTATTATTCATTTTTACTAAATTAGAAAGTCTTAACAAAATAATAGATCATTACAAAGGACAGCAATTATTCCGTGACTATGTCAGATGCCTCTATATGTTCAGATTAAACCAGGTCCTAAAAATTGAAGAATTTTTTTTGTGTTTGCTTTTTTGTTTTGACTAGAGACTATTTTAAAGCTAGGCTCAGGAGCTAATCAATGGACTTTTAACCCACTCTGGATAATATTGCTAATCATGTTTACAATTTATGTGTTTGGGAATGATTTTAAAGTATGCCCTATGACGAGAAATGTCATTATGCTTACAGCTTATTTTCTGCAGTTTTGCTACTATAAATAAGGTTTCTGTGGACATTCAGATACAAGTCTCTGTATGTGCATGTTTTTGTTTTTCTTAAGTAAATAACTAGGAGTGGAATTGATAGGTCACATGGTAAGCATATGTTTAATTGTATAAGAAACTGCCAAACTGTTTTACAAAGCAGCATTACCATTTTGCATTTCCACCAATGCGAGTTAGAATTTCTCCACATTCTTGCCAATCTCTGGTATTTTCAGGTTTGTTGTTGTTGTTGTTGTTGTTGTTGTTGTTTTGCCACGGGGTGTGGTGGGGGCATAGTCTGGTGGACATGGAGCTTACTGCAGCTTTAACTTTCATTTCTTTCTTTTTTTTTTTGAAAGAGAGAGAGAGAGACAACAAGCAGGGGTAAGGGGAGAGGGAGAGAGAGAACCTTAAGCAGGTTCCACACCCAGTGCAGAGCCCGATGTGGGGTTCAGTCTCTACAACCCTCAGATCATGACCTGAGCCAAAATCAAGAGTTGGATGCTTAGCTGACTGAGCCACATAGATATTTCCACTCAAAAGATTGTCTAGGGATAAACTGATGAAAGATGTGCAAGACCTCTAAAATAGAAGTTATAAAATACTGCTGAGGGAAAAGAAAGAACTAAATGAACTGACAAAATTTCCATGTCCAGAGATTGGAAAACTCAATGTGGTCAAGGTGTCAATTATCTGCAAATTAACCTATAGAATGAATGTAATTCCAATCAAAATCCCAGCAGTTATTTTTTTAGGAAATGAAAAGGATGATATAAAATTCATATGGAAGCACAAAGAATCTAGAATAGCCAAAATGATCCTGAATAAAAATTTAATTAAACTACTGATATTAAGACAATATATACTTACAGTAAGTTATGGTAATCAAAGCAATGTGGTGTTAATGCAAGGACAGACAACAAAGGGACCAAAAGAACAGAGTGAATATCCAGAAATATATAATGGCTTAGGACAAAAGATTCTACTGCAGTAGTAAATGGTACTGAAGCCACTGGATAAACCTGTGAATAAAAATCAACCTTGACCCCTCTTCCCCAAGACCTAAAAATGAATTCAAGCTAGACCACAGCCTTGACTCTGAAGACAAATACAATCAAGCTTCTAGAGTAGAAAAAAGAAGACTGTTTTCATGACTCTGAAATCGGCAAAGATTCCTTAAAGAGGGCATGAAAAGCCCTAACCAGAAAAGAAAAGAATAATATACCAGACTTTGTTAAACATGAGAACTGTTGGCTAAAAGACATCATTAAGAAAGTGAATCAATAAGCCACAGCTTGAAAAAACACACTCACAATATACACATTCAGCAAATGATGCATATCAGAACAAAGAAAGAGCCCCTAAAAATCAGTAATAAAAGGACAACTCAGTTTTTTAGGATGGGGAAAAGACTTAAACAGGAACTTCACGAAAGAGGATATCCAAATGACCAACAAACATATGGAAAGGCTGTCATATCATTACTCATCAGGGAAATGCAGGATAATACCATGGTACCTCCCCAAACGACAAACTGATAAATACCAAATGTTGAGGAGCATGTAGAGTAACTGGAACGCTCATACATTTCTGGAAGGAACAGTATATGGGTCAACCACTAAAAACTATTCAATATTTTCTTAAATTAGTCATTACCATCCTATGACCTAGCAATTCCACTCCTGGTATATTCCCAGGAGAAGTGAGTACCTGTGTCCACCAAAAGACAGGTACAAAAACATTGGTAACATCTTCGTGTACAATAGCTCCAAAGTGGAAACAATGTAAATGTGAATGTATGCCTACAGGAGAACAAATGAATACCCCATTATATAGCCTCAAACAATAGAAAGAAAATTATACACAAAATTTGGATGAATCTCAGACATTAAGTGGAACAAAAGAAGCCAGAAACACAATAGCTAATATTGTATGAAGTTTACGACAAGGCACAACTGATCTACAGTTAAGAGAAATCAGCAAGATCATCTCAGGTGAGAGGAGGGGAGGCAGGTATTGATTGGGAAGATGCAAGAAGACTCTATGAAAGGATGGAACTGTCCTAGGGGCACCTGGGTGAAATCAACTCTTGATTTCAGTTCAGGTCATGATCTCAGGATCGTGGGATCAAGCCCTGTGCTGGGCTCCACACTGAGCTGGGAGTCTGCTGGTCCTTCTCCATGTGTTCCTCCCCTGCTCTCTCTGTGTCTCTCTTCCTCTCAAATAAATAAGTAAATAAAATATTTTTTTTTTAAAAAGGATGGAACTGTTCTATGTCTTGATTTAGGGGTGATTGTATAGATGCACACATGTGTGAAAATTTCTTATGCTGTAAGCTTCATATTTATGCATTTTAACAAATGTAACTTGAACTCACCCAGCAATTCTGGCATCAGCCTCCACCTGAGTGCAGTCATACAAGGAACTCAATGTAGAACCACCTTGATAAGCCTAACACTTAAACCATTAGAGATAATAATTTAAAAAAAAAATGGGGACACGTGGGTGGCTCAGTTGGTTAAGTGTCTGCCTTCAGCTCAGGTCATGATCCTAGGGTCCTGGGATTAAGTCCCGCATCAGGCTCCCTGCTCCTCGGGAATCCTCCCTCTCCCTCCCCCACTCCCCCTGCTAGTGTTCCATCTCTCACTGTGTCTCTCTCTGTCAAATAAATAAATAAAATCTTTAAAGAAAAGAAAGGAAAGGAAAGGAAAAGGCCAAGGCCATTTTAAGTAACTAAGCTTTAGGACATTCTTTATGCTTTAATAGACAACCAGAACAGAATTTGCACCAGATGTGGGTGCTGCTATAATAGAAACCTAAAATATGCAGCCTTGACTTTGAAGCCAGATGGTGGGTGGGAGCTGGAAGGCTAGAGACTCTCTGTGAGGACTTGGAAGGACAGTGAGGAAAATACATTGGAGGATGAAGAAAAGGGACTCTTGTTACGTGGTGCCAGAAAACGGGTAACACTATCACCTGAGTCATGAAAAACAGAAAAACTACCCAAAGAATTCATGGACTATAGCTAGGATGTGTCTAGGCAGAAAGAAGAAAGGGACAACTGACTTCTTATGGCTGCCTATGACAAAATATAAGAGAGACGTAAACTAAATAGGGTACTATTGCGATTTTGAGAGGGAGTATCAAAAATGCCAGGACCTGTTGGATTCAAAAATGAAACTATTGCATCCTTAGACTCTCCAGCAAAAGACTCACAAGGTAAGAAAGGCTTGTCACCACCAATAAAGCAGGGCCTAGGGTAAAGCTCTTGAGGGTATGGCTATGTGTCACTTGTGAAGACCTCAGAATGATCCACGTGACAGCTGGTTAAGTCTTCTGAGAGTCTTAAGACTGTGCTTGGTAGACTCTGTCACCTAGACAGTAAGACTTTAAAAATTTTTTTTATTTTAAGATTTGTTTTGAGAGAGAGAGTGCATATGAGCTGGAGGCGAAGGGAGAGAGAATCCAAAGCAGACTCTGCACTGACGCCAGAGCCCACACTGGGTGCTCTGCTCAGCGGGGAGCCTGCATCCCTCTTTCTCTCTGCCTGCCTCTCTGCCTATGGGTGATCTCTGTCTGTCAAATAAATAAATAAAATCTTTAAAAAAAAAAAAGAATCTTAAGTGTACTGTCTCACATTAACCTCACAGGAAGGCTTAGGTAGAGAACGATCTGGCTCATGAAGAGACACGAGTGTGATTTTCACCTAAGTGTTGACTATAATTGTATATAAGAGATCTCATGAAGCTTTTAAAGGAATTGTACTGGCGTAGACTAAAAGGGACAGAGATAGCACACAATGAGATGAGGACTTGGAACCCCTAAATGCCTACCAAAAGAAACAGATTGAGAATATTGAGAAAGCTACACCGAGGTCTACATGGGCTATTTCTCATGGTAAAGGAAGGATGATGCAAAGGTCAGAACCACAACCCACGCAGAGACAAAAGTCCTAACCAAAGTGCATTTTCCGACCAGGGAGAAAGAACGAGTACATTGTCAGGATTTCTGCAGATCGGTGACTACTACTCTTCCCCAACCCTTTTTGAATGGCAGTATGTACTGCATCCTATTTGTCTGTCATTATTTTGTAATGTGGCCGGGGGGGTGGTGGCCCACAGATAACTTTTCCCTTTAGTTCACAGATCTCACAATGAGCAGGACTGCACTTGGTGATCTGTACTTTGCTCCTGAGGAGCCTCATCTGCACCTAGACCTGATTCAGATGACATATTATTAGATGTTGGGCCAACACAGTAATTGGATGAGATCTGGAACAGTTTGCTACCCAGTAGAACACATTTGAAGAGCAGAATTGACTCTCCTCCAGGCTTTCAGAGCTGAAGAGACCAGACTGTCAGGTCTGGAGACCACAGGGTCATGCCCTAGAAATATGGATGAAGAAGAGATAGACCGTGTCTTATCAAAATGAAAGCCCAGCCCTAACTCATTCAATCTTTAACTGGATCAAGCAATTAGCCTTCAGTCTTGGCAGGAGGTAAATGCTCTCGTGGGAGATGACATTATCTACAGCCTTTGAAGTTCTTTTTATATACAGTATTTAGATATAATGAAAAATTACTAAATATGGGAAAAGGCAAGACCATATAGAAGAGAAAAAATTAAAGTTCCTGAATATTTTTGTTTTGTTTGCATATAAAGGCCAATTTCTTCAGACAAAGGTATCTGGAAATTCCGAGTCCTCTGCCTCATCTGTGTCTGCCAAAAATTCTTGCTCCAAAATTCAGGAACCCACTCTTTCCCACAAGTGCCCTTACCTTAGCATAAGAGACAACTGGGGTTGTGAATTTAAATGAATTTACAATTCTGCAGCCCGTACAATCAGGCCTCGGGTCTAATCATCAGCCATGTGTGTCTTGCATCTATAAAGATAAGAGATTCCTTTCAAGCCACCATAGAGGTTTTCTGGTTATTCTCCACACACTCAGCCCCTAACCTCTAGAGTCCAAGGTGCCAGGGACTGTGCTGATTCTCCACAAAGACAGCCCATCCAAAATAGCAGTTGTGATGGCCATCACCACCTGCTCAAATCCCGGATAATCTTCAGTGATTCTTCAAGGCCCTCTGGCCTACCATGGCTTCACCCTGGCCAATCCCTACTGGAAGGTATGTAGCCCAGGTTACAGAGTCCATAGAACTTAGCCTCCAGGGACACAGCATAAGAAGAGAAGGAAGAGAAACGAGACTGGTGAGGTGGACAGAGAATAACCAGCTCACGCCACTAACCTTTTCTCAGGAAGTTACTGAAGAAAGTGCTTCCCCAGATGAGAGGGATAAGGAAGGAAGGGGAAGATGTGGGATAAGGAAAGAGGAGAATGAACATAGTAGAGACGTGAGGGGAGTCGCGAGACTAATGAAGAAAGCAAGTCCTAAAATGTCAGTTGGCAAGAATCCCTGTAGCAAGTTAATTCTAGAACAAGAGGACCATATTTTGAAAATTACTGAGACATTACTTGGATCATCAGAAAACACTTGTAAGGAGTTTTGCAGTTTTGAGGAAAAGTTTGAGGATGAATTAGTGATAAGAACTAACTAAGTTAGTGATATAAAACTGAGTAAGTGAAAATTTTAGATAATTATTAATTATGGGAAAGACAAAAACACATGCAAAAAAGGAAACATAATCCTAATAGTCTACATGGATCGCCTCTGAACAGAATCTATAGTTCAAATGATATAAACTGAAGACTTTCTAATCTATAAACTTTATTACATGAAGGTATTTTACACAGTTGTCTTTACTCTTGGCTCTGGATGGAGGTGCCAAGTCACCTGGGAGTCACACCATGGACAATGGAGAGGGACCATGGACCATATTTTGAGAAGCAACCCTTCATCATTTAGCATTGTGTACCAGTTAGACACTTCCTCCTTTCCTCTCCTTCACAGGGAGTTCCATGCTTAGCCTAATAATGCTTATCTCTGTATTGTTCATGTTCTAGAAACTTCTGTGGATGGGAGGTGTACTTATTGAAATCCCAAGAATGCATTTTATCAGGGAATATAGAATTTATCTCAATTTTTTCTGAGGCTCAACCCAGTATTTCTCTTCTAGGTTCAAAACTCTTATTAATATTACCAAACTAAAGTTAATGAAAATGTTTGGCCATCTTACTATGAAAGAAAATAGTAAAATGTAAAATGGGGCTGGGTAAGAAAAACATTTTAAAAGTTAACTTACTCGTATGAAATCCATAAGTGTATTATAAATGAAGGCTCCTCTGGGAAGAAAAAAGCAGCTTCCAGGACTCAAATCATGGAAAAAGAACAGTTCTTGTTCCTAGATTAAAACAATAAATGCATCTCAAATCTCACTGCCATTGATCAATATTCACTATATGTATGTGACATGCTAGGAATGACTCAGTTACAATTTCCATCTTCTAATGACTGACTTCCCGAGGCCCCCTCAATACTTACCTCTATGTACTAGCGCATATAAAATCACAATTTGTATTTATGGTTAGTTAGCTTTTCATTCACCTTTTATTTACTGCTGATTTCTGACTGGGCACCTGGGAGCGTGGACCTCGTGGGCAGAGAACGTGGCACAAAGTTCAGAAAAGATCACCTTGGCAGGTGGGCTCTACCTGGTGGGGATCATCATCATGGCTGTCACCACTGAACACCTGCCCCATGCTGCCACCACCATCCAGCGTCTGTCCTTGCATCAGCCCTGCAAGGGCTTCCAAGGAAGAGACGGGCACAGGGAGTCCCGGAAGCAAATACCCAAGCCTCCACATAACATAGCTCCTAAATGGCCCGATGGAGACTGAAACCCAGGTCTGCCTGCTCTCAAATCTCCTCATCTTTCTGACCTGTTCCCCAAATACAAAGTATGTTATCAAGGACATACAACTTTTTAAAAACACTATTTTTGTTTCATGGTAAGAATGAGAGAAGGGTGTAATTTCTAAATTTAACAGAAGACAAGGGAAGGCAAGAGGTGAGAAGACATTTGGGAGATTAGCATGCAAGAACCCAACAGCAAACTCAACTCAGAGTGCTAGCAAAAACAGAAGACTGCACAAGAGAAGAAGAGACACCGAAAAACTTAATCAGAGGCCAACAAAGAAAATCCCCATCCTGCTGGTGGCCAGGACACGCAGGTACCTTTCCAATCTTCCTGTGATCTCGGTTCTTGGCTTCCTCTTGGAACTTTTCCCAGGTCTTCATCATCTTGTTATCAGGGAATGAGATCCCGTAGATCCTCTGCAGTGTTTCCATTTTGGGATTTCCCTCCCAATATGTTGAGGAATTCTACACATCCAACAGGATTTAGGTAAGCACACCAAACATTTGGTGATAAATAAACCTGCTTTTAAACATGTGCATAATTTTCTGTGATATCACCAAGGTAGCTTTACTTAAAGATGACTTTTATTACCCCTGGAAAGACTTTGAAATGGAGTCTAATTAAACCTGCCCAGCCCAAATCCATCAGAAAATGATTGAGTCTGCTGTGGATTGTGGGAATGGGAAGTGTGGGAGAAGGGGAAGACGGGCAAGGCCAAGAGTAATTGCACCACCGACGAGAGGAGCAGCAGAGGAAGGGGGACGTGATGATCCAGTCAAGTGTTCTTGTTCACTTACGGTGATTTGAGAAAACAATATCTTCACATCTATAAATCTATATATCTTAACTATCTTATGTCTATATATCTTAACTATCTATATGCAGAACAGTATCTTAACATACCATACGAAAAAGAAAGGCAAAGTAAGGTTAGATAATAAAAAGTTAACAGCTACTGGGGCGCCTGGGTGGCTCAGTGGGTTAAAGCCTCTGCCTTCGGCTCGGGTCATGATCCCAGGGTCCTGGGATCGAGCCCCGCATCGGGCTCTCGGCTCAGCGGGGAGCCTGCTTCCTCCTCTCTCTCTCTGCCTGCCTCTCTGCCTACTGGTGATCTCTGTCTGTCAAATAAATAAATAAAATTAAAAAAAAAAAGTTAACAGCTACTTGTAAGGTACTAATTGTCAAAAATGTAAAAAATTATAGTATTTTTAGAAGTTTATGTAAAAAAATAATAATGAAGTATTTTACAATACTGCAATGCTCAGATTATAAAAGATATGACTGAAATTCCTCATTATCCGGGTCATCTCAAGTTTGCTGTATTAAACAAAAATCCTTACCTTGAAAATTTTTATGGTTTTAATTTTTCCAGTGTGTCTTACATGGGGGCCTTTGCAGAGGTCAATTAGTGGACCACACCTATAATGAAATATTTCAGACATGCCCAGGTAACAGTTTCAGCTTTACGGATCATTCATTACAAACTGTGTTTTCATGTTTAAAGTGAAGGATCTCACTTATTTATACATCTTCGGTCGATTTTTAATTTGGGGACAACTTAAAATAAAATTAATTTTTAATTTAGGATAAAGAGGCAATTTATCTAGACTTAGATCCCAGTATTCCCTTCTCTGCTCAAATTCAAAAGTTACAAGGCTCCTAGGTAGCTTAGTTGGTTAAGCAACTGCCTTCGTCTCAGGTCATGATTCCGGAGTCCAGCTATGGAGTCCTGCATCTGGCTCCCAGCTCCACAGGGAGTCAGCTTCTCCTCTGACCTTCTCCCCTTTCACGCTCTCTCTCACTGTCTATCTCTCAAATAAGTAAATACAATTTTTTTAAAAAATTCAAAAGTTACATAATCTTCTGAAAGTAACTATACATAAAGACCCCGCTTTTCAATGTCATATCCCAAGGCTCTTAAAAACCTTCCACTTTCATAAAATCAAAAAGTCATTCCCCTGCTCTACACTAACTTTCAAAACCAAAATTAGCTGCAATTTATACAAAATGCACTAACTTGATACCTCACTCTAAAAATAAACTTCACCAAACCCACAGAAGGTACCCCAACAAGAGTGAACCATGATGCAGACTCTGGGCTCTCTGTGACTGTGACGTGTCCATCATATGAAGGTCCATCACTTGTAACTAATGTGTCAGTTTGTGGGGGGTGTTGAGAGTGGGTGAGGCTGTGCATGTGTGAGGGAGGGGTACAGGAGAAATTGCTGTGCCTTCTCCATTTTGCTGTGGACCTAAACCTGTTCTTAAAAATCAGGTCTGGGGTGCCTGGGTGGCTCAGTCGATGAAGCCTCTGCCTTCGGCTCAGGTCATGATCCGAGGGTCCTGGGATTGAGCCCTGCATCAGGCTCCCTGCTCAGCGGGGAGTCTGCTTTTCCCTCCCTCCCTCCCTCTGCTCCTCTCCCCTGCATGTGTGTGCACTCTCTCTCCGTCTCTCTCAAATAAATAAATAAAACCTTTTAAAAAAAATCAGAACTTTCTTACACTGTTGGTGGGAATGCAAGTTGGTACAGCCACTTTGGAAAACAGTGTGGCAATTTCTTAAGAAATTAAAAATAGAGCTTCCCTATGACCCTGAATGGCACTACTGGGTATTCACCCCAAAGATACAGATGTAGTGAAAAGAAGGGCCATCTGTACCCCAATGTTCATAGTAGCAATGGCCATAGTCGCCAAACTGTGGAAAGAACCAAGATGCCCTTCAACGGACGAATGGATAAGGAAGATGTGGTCCATATACACTATGGAGTATTATGCCTCCATCAGAAAGGATGAATACCCAACTTTTGTAGTAACATGGACGGGACTGGAAGAGATTATGCTGAGTGAAATAAGTCAAGCAGAGAGAGTCCGTTATCATATGGTTTCACTTACTTGTGGAGCATAAGAAATAACATGGAGGACATGGGGAGATGGAGAGGAGAAGGGAGTTGGGGGAAATTGGAGAGGGGAGGTGAACCATGAGAGACTATGGACTCTGAAAAACAATCTGAGGGTTTTGGGGGAGGTGGGGGATGGGTGAGCCTGGTGGTGGGTATTAAGGAGGGCACGTATTGCATGGAGCACTGGGTGTGGTGCAAAAACAATGAATACTGTTAAGCTGAAAAGAAATTAAAACAAAAACAAAAACAAAAACAAAAAAAACCCACTTGGTGGCGCTCCTGGGTAGCTCAGTTAGTTAATTGTCAGACTCCTGATTTTGGCTCGGGTCATGATCTCAGGGCCGAGCGATCAAGCCCAGCATCATGTGCTGGGCATGGAACCTACTTAAGATCCTCTCTCTCCCTCTGTCCCCTCCTCACTGGCGGTGTATGCCCTCTCTCTCTCTTTCAAAAACAAAACACAACAAACAAACAAAAAAACGCACCTAATACTGTTGCTGGGAATTCACTTGTACCTCTAACAAACAAGGACCCCCAAACCTTAATAAGCAGACTTTTTTCCCAAGAACAGAAACATTTAAAATACAAATGACACAGTATTTATACATCTGTATAACAGTCAGAGGAGAGGTCCTTAAAAATCAATTAATTTAAGGAAAATTTAATAAAGAAAGTGAGTTGTTCCTTAACTACTGTAACCAATTTTAAATATTTTTTAAAGTTCACTGCTTAAAAGGTTAAAAATAACAATGAATACATAGAAGGACTCGTTTATTCACCAAAATGAAATAAGCTTTAAAGATGAAAATATCATTTCTTTGAATGACCAGGCTGTATTGTTCTCTGCTCAAAATGGAAGTAGTAAACCAACATTCAGAGGAATGGAAGGAATGCCTAATTAGCACGAAAGACTTCAATACTCTAATCTTTAAATAACCTTATAGAAAGAAAAGCAAAAATTCCAAAAAAAAAAATTCCAAAAATTAAACTGGCAGAATAAGAAGTGCCAGTGTTGACCTAAGTAAGGCTCAAAGAAATAACCAAAAAGGCTCAAGTATTAGAAGCCAGAATTTTAAAACAGCATATCTTTTCTATTTCTTCGTGTATCTTTAAGCTTTAAAATGCATATTCTAACATTAATTTGAATTACAGGTAATGAATAATAAAACCTTATCAGGTTATTGGAGAATGGAAAAAATAAGGCAAGCAGGTATCTATCCTGTTTCAATGTCAAAGGACAGTGAGTTCATATTATAATGCAAGAAATGCCCTGTGCATAGCTTTGCTTAGAGGCGAGATGACTTGACTTACAGCACAATTAATCCCCAGAACCATAAACACTTGACTGTGGAAAGTAAATGCCCTTAGGAGGATAGCTGTGATTTCAATTACATAGACATCAGATCTTCTTCTTTTTTTTTTTAATCATTTTTTTAATTTATTTTCAGCATAACAGTATTCATTGTTTTTGTACCACACCCAGTGCTCCATGCAATCCGCGCCCTCTCTAATACCCACCACTTGGTCCCCCCAACCTCGCAGCCCCCTCACCTCTTCAAACCCTTCAGATTGTTTTTCAGAGTCCATAGTCTCTCATCGTTCACCTCCCCTTCCAATTTCCCCCAACTCCCTTCCCCTAACTCCCCATGTCCTCCATGCTATTTGTTGTGCTCCACAAAGAAGTGAAACCATATGATAATGACATCAGATCTTCTAAGATGGGACCATGAAGGTCACAGAAGCAGCCAGCCGGCCAGAGCACACAGACATGGAGGACAGCAATTACCTGTCAGGGAGCTTTAAAAAAATGCATGAATAAAAAAGGGGCTCAGAGGTTAAAGGAACAGAACTAAGTCATGTGGTACTGACTTCACTTGCCTCTTCCTACTATTTGATTTGCCTTTGGTTCCCGAAACACATTGTCTTTCATTATGTTTCATCACGAACATCCGGCTAATGCATGAAAATTAATGCTCTTGGACTCCAGAAAACGGGGAGTGTGGTGAGAGGCAGAAAAATCACTGTGGAATAAAGATGGCCTCAACAACTCTCACTGCCACATTAATAAAAATATGGGAGGACAAAACAAAATTCCCTTCCTTAACAGCCCCCACTAAAACGTAAGGCACTGGGCAAACACAGTCTCACCCATGGGGGGAAAGGTGCCATCACCACTAACGTCCAGGAAACAAAAATTCAGGGTTTAGCAACAGCCTGATAAATACAAACGAAGAGGGAGTAATTTCCCTTTGCAGATAACATTTTGGAGTCCCAAACCCAAGTAGTACATCAACCATGAGAATTTACAAATACACCATCCACCCGAAGACCAACTGCTTCTACTTCTCACACCTTCAAGCTTACCACGAGCAATGCTTAAAAATGCTTTACCTGTAAACTGTCGTAGTTGGCGTGTTCACTTTCTCATTCAGGATGCGGCACTTAAATTTATTGTACTACAAAGAAAAATATATTTGCATATTATTATGTAAAATATTTAAGTGGGAAGAAAAACTTTTACTTTCTTCAACAGACACTGAATGGCTGTCTACTGTGTTCTAGCTGCTGAGACCCGGGAAATACCATGAGCTCACAGCTGAGAGCGGTAGTGTCCAAACCAGGAGCTACGAGCCCGAGTGGCTACAGGGCACTCGCAACGGAACCAGTCTGAAATGAGATGAGCTTAAGCGCGAAACACAAGGGATTTCTTACCGTGAAAGACAGGATGTAAAATAACTTATTAAGTACTTTGATGTCGGTCACAGACTGAAGTGATATTTTTGATATAGTGGGTTAAAAATGTTATAAAAATTAATCCCACCATTCTTTTGCTGTTAGAATGTGGCTACCAGAAAATTTAAGATTACATATGTGGCTCAGATTTGTAGATCACATTACATTTTCATTTTTTTAAATTTTTTACTTAAATTCAATTAGCCAACATATATAGTATATCATTATCACATTATATTTTTATTGAACAGCACTGTTCTAGAAGATTCTGATTTTTTTCATCTCATTTCCAAAATGTATTTAAGTTTTTATTTAAATTTCAGTTAGTAGTTTCAGGTGTACAATATAGTGACTCATCACTTCCATACATAACCCGGTGTTCATCACAGGTGCCCCCCCCTTATCCCCCATCACCTATTTCACCCATCCCCCCACCCACCTCCCCTCTGGTAACCATCAGTTTGTTCTCTATAGTTAAGAGTGTTTCTTGGGTTGCCTCTCTCACTCTCTCTCTCTCTCTCATTTTCCCTTTGCTCATTTGTTTAGTTTCTTAAATTCCACATATGAGTGAAATCATTCATTTGTCTTTCTCTGACTTATTTAGCTCAATCCATGTCTTCCTAGGAAACATTCTATTCTTTTTTATGGGTGAATAATACTCCATTGTAGATTTATAAACCACATCTTCTTTATCTGTTCATCAGCTGATGGATACTTGGGTTGTTTCCATATTTTGGCTATTGTAGATAGTGGTGCTTTAAACACTGGGATGTATGTATCCCTCTGAATTAGTATTTTTGTGTTCTTTGGGTAAACACGTAGTAGTGTGATTGCTGGATCCTAAGGTAGTTCTAGTTTTAATTTTCTGAGGAACCCACATACTGCTTCCCAGAGTGGCTGCGTCAGTTTGCATTCCCACCAACAGGACAACAGGGATCCCCTTTCTCCACATCCTTGCCAACACTTTCTATTTCTTGTGATGTTGATTTTAGCTATTCTGATAGGTGTGAGGTGATACCTCATTGGAGTTTTGATTTGTGTTTCCCTGGTGATGAGTTATGATGAGCATCTTTTCGTGTGTCTATTGGCCATCTGGATGTCTTCTTTGGAAAAATGTCTATCCAGGTCTTTTGCCCATTTTTAATCAGATTACTCTTTTTTGGGGTGCTGTTTGATAAGTTCTTTATATATTTTGTATATTAACTTTCTATCAGATATGCTATCTGCAAATATCTTCTCCCATTCAATAGGCTGCCTTTTATTTTGTTGATTGTTTCCATTGTCATACGGAGCTTTTTATTTTGATGCAGTCCCAATAGTTTATTTTTGCTCTTATATCCCTTACCTCAGGAGAGATAGGTAGAAAGAAGCTGTTACAGCCTCTGTCAAAAAGAATACTGCCTGCGCTCTCCAGGATTTTTATGGTTTTAGGTCTCGCATTCAGGTTAGAAGATTCCAATTTTAACAACATAAAATAAATAAAACTCTGAGGACACGGCTGTTCTATTGCATAAAACAAAAACAAAGTTTATAGAAAATGATCCTATCATTACCTTAAAAACTCAGCAGACACTTTTCCTTTCTTTCCTGCTTTCATCACTACTACCTTTGTGCCAGGTACTTTTTATTAAATGACTATTTAAAGGGGATAACTGTTGAGAGAAAAAAATAGATTTGTATGGCTTAACTTTTATGAAACATGAGTATGTTTCATACTTATATGTTTAAATCAAATCGCTTTTCTTCACAGACATTTAAGTTTAGTCCTTAAGAGTAGCTGCAAAAAGGCAACCCACAGAATAGGAGAAAATAATTACAAATCATGTATTTGATACAGGATTAATATCCAGAATATATAAAGAACTCCTATAATTCAACAACAAACAACAAACAACCCAATTACAAAGTGGGCAAAGGACTGGAATAGACATTTCCCCAAATAAGACACACAACTGGCCAACGGGTCTATGAAAATATGCTTAACATGACTCCTCATCCAAGAAACACAAATCAGCAGCACAATGAGATACCACCTCACACCCATTAGGATGGCTACTACCAACAAAACAGAGGACTACAAGTGCTGACGAGGATGTGGAGAAATTGGAACACTTGGGCACCACTGATGGGAATGTAAAATGATGCGGCTCCTGTGGTGGACATTCTGGTAGTTGGCAGAGAATTTCCATATGATCCAGCAGCTTCTGGGTGTAGACCCCAAAGAACCGAAAGTATGGGCTAGAACAGATATTTGCACAGCCATGTTCACAGAGACACTTTTCACAATAGTCAAAAGGTGGAAACAACCCAAGTGTCCACCAACAGATGAATGAATGAACAAAAAATGCAGTCGATGCATACGACGGAGTATTATTCAGCCTTCAAAAGGAAGGAAATTCTGACCTAGGCTACAACATGGATGAACCTTGAGGACATAACGCTAGTGAAAGAAGGAGGTCACAAAAGGACAAATATTATATGATTCCACTTATACATTCTTAGGGTAGTCAAATCTGTAGAGGCAGAAAAAGGGGAGTTCGTGTTTATTAGGCGTGGGGTTCCAGGTGGAAAAGAGAAAAAAGCTCTGTAGATGGATGGTGGTCATGGTTGCACAATATTAATGTACTTAAAAATGGTTAACATAATAAATTTTTCTAGTTTGCATATTTTGACACACATACACACACACACACACACACACAAAGCTGCAACTTTACCTAGCCCAAACCTGTATCTTAATTCCAGCCCACAGAACTAATAGTCTTACATATTCAAATCACGTGCTTTCTCTGATATGATTTCAAAAATAAAACCAGGGGGCGCCTGGATGGCTCAGTTGGTTAAGCATCCGGCTCTCGATTTCAGCTATGGTCATGATCTCGGGGCTGTGAGACTGAGTCCCCTGTCAGGCTCTAGTCTGGGCTGGGTGCGGAGCCTGCTGAAGATTCTCTCCCTGTGCCTCTGCCTCTCTCCAACCCCATCCCTCACCCCTGCTCACATGTGTGCACACACACTCTCACTCTCTCTCAAAAATAAATAAATAAAAATTAAATTAGATGAGGAATATATTTACATACGTTGGTCAAAATAATATAAAGAGAAAGCAGAAGTGGCATTGAATTTAGCAGTCAGAATATTAATAACACCCAAAATTGATCTCATTTATAAACACACACGTGAAAATTATTCAGCTGGTCCTCCACCTACATATATCTGCATTAAAATGTTCCAGGGGCGCCTGGGTGCCTCAGTGGGTTAAGCCTCTGCTTTGGCTCAGGTCATTATCTCAGGGTCCTGGGATCGAGCCCCACATTGGGCTCTCTGCTCAGCAGGGAGCCTGCTACCCCCTCTCTCTCTGCTTGCCTGTCTGCCTGCTTGTGATCTCTCTCTCTCTGTGTCAAATAAATAAATAAAATCTTTAAAAAAAATAAAATGAAATGTTTGGGACTCAGTAGGGACATATCACATTGGGTGACTAGGGACTACCTCACGGTAGGCTGCCAAACTGTCTGGAACAAGGTGGCAGGCAACACTCAATTATCTGTTTAAAAAAAAAAAAAAAAGCTGTCTGTGTCAACTAATCATTTTTAATATTCCTGGCAAAAGGTTTTCTTATTCTAAAGAGTTTCCTGAAATCACCTTAAACATTTCGAGGAGCACTTCCTTGTTGACTTCCAGTCTTTCGAAAGGCTGCTTTTCTTTGATGATGGTCTTACAGATATCCTCCAAGGCTGACAGTTCCGTGCTGGACACTGCCCTAAAAAGAAGAGCAAGGGAGGGTCAACACAGATTTCTCAGACGTCCTGCGATGTCCTTTCTGTGGACCGTTGTCACTTAGCAACACGCTGTCTGCACTGAGGAATTCTGTGTTTTACTGCACCAGGCCTTCAGAGAGTTAGACGTCCACAGGCACAAAAGATCTACTCATTGCTCAAAGAAGAATCCTGAGGGAGGCCTCCGGCAGAGGAAATGATTTGCCCACAGTTCTCCGCAATTTGAAAAGCCCAGTTAGGATCCTCCTGGGTTAGAGTGTAAGCTCCTTTGAGGCCTGTTTTTCGTGCGGTCTAGCTTGTACTTCATGCATCGACACTTTTGTTCAAAAGAGCTGTAGTAAGTGCCCACAAATCCCCGCCTTCAGTGACTACAGAATCAGGGCTGGGGACAGATCTGTGGGTGTGAGCTGCAGTGTCCAGTCTGGCACTCGCAGGGAATGGGCCTCTGGGAGCCAGAGGCTGACCCCCTTCACCTATTCCCTGGTTTACTCTCACTCCCCTTCACCCATGCCGGCTTCCTTGCCTTTCCTCAAACAAGCCAGGCATAGGCCCACACCAGGGAGGTTCCAGAGGCCTAGAATGTTCTTCCCCCAAATGTCCATAAATACACCCCCCCCCCCCCCCCCCCCACCAGCCTCAGAACTTGCTCCCTTCCTCCGTCTGGGTCCCTGCTTCAGCACCACTTTCCCCCTTCCTGACCACGTGTCATGGCACACACCTCCCCCTACCTGGCTTCTTTTCCTCCCTACCACTCATCACCACCTGAGAGTAGATGGCTGTTAGTTTGTTTCTCGGTAAGCTAACCTGACTGTGAGCTCCACGGGAACAGACTAATCTGTTCCCTGCTGCATCACCAGCACCAAGCACAGAGCACAAGATAGGCGGTCCGAAAATCTTGTTGAATGAGTACTGGGTGCTCAGTGCGGTGGTGAAAGTTAAGGACAAAATGTACCAAAGTCATCCAGCAAGAGACATCATGGGTCTAAATGAGGCAGAAGTACGAAGGAAGAGGGGAGGGTGGGAGAACTATTTAGGAGATAGAACTGGAAGAACTGGATTGAAGGAGGGACAGAAATGGGAAGGGCCTAGGGTTTCACCTTTGGCATCTAGTCCTTAGGAGCCATGGGGATACAGCTGGTGGGCTGGGGCTGGGCCTGTGGCTAGTGATTTCAAGCACAGACCTACCGAAGATGAGGCCTCTGTGTCTACTCTGCCCGGTACTTATCTGAGCGAGATGTCTGGCCAAAGTGGGTAGCACCCTTCATTATCATGGAGCGGAAACTGAACCGACCGCTCTCTGGGGATTACATTTGGGATTCTGTTCTTAAGTTAGTACTAGGCTCTGGCAGGTCTTATGTGAGATAAATGGTATATCACTTCCTCCTGGGGAGAAGAAAGAAAGTTGGAGAAGCTGCTCTGGAATCTAAACTCATAAAAAAATAATTTTCCAACATACCCAGTCTATACTCAAGTTACAGAACATAGACACATTCACTAAATTAATATGTAACCATGATACACGCACGCCTTCAGAAGTGGCTCTGCGGTGGTGTTACCTGTCTCCGATGAACATGTCATAATAAAATCCATTTTCAATGGGTGGACCATAGCACAGGTGGCCTCCATAGTAGAGCTCCATGGCCTCCCCAAGGACGTGAGCACTGGAGTGCCAGTACACCTGCGGGGAACACAGAGGCCAGTAGCTATTGCAATGACGGCATGGAAAACTGTCAGCCCCATCACACAAGGAGGCAAGTGGATCCCCTTTAAGGGGACAAATGCCAAGACACAGAGCAACATCAGTCTGAAAAGAAACACTTCAATGCGGGGCATCTGGGTGGCTCAGTCAGTGAAGCGACTGCCTTTGGCTCAGGTCATGATCCCAGAGTGCTGGGATCAAGCCCCACATCGGGCTCCCTGCTCAGTGGGGCTCTTGCTTCTCCCTCTCCCTCTGCTGCTCTGCCTGCTTGTGCTCTTGCCAAATAAGTAAAGAAAAATCTTAAAAAAAAAAAAAAAAAGAAAAGAAAAGAAAAAGAAACGCTTTAATGCCCCTTTTGAAGAGAACACTTTCTGAGAGCTCCTGGCAATTACACCAGGACCACAAGCTGGGTTCTAGTGTGAACTGCTGTCCTGAGTCGCAGCTGTAAGCACAGGTCTGAAACCACTTCTGGGTGTCTTCACTCGCAGAGCGGTCGTGAAAGCCTCCACCACCCGCTTGGGACGCTGAGCGGAGTAGCCACCCAGTGTGGAGTTCAGCCCAGTGTGGAGGGAGGCAAGGAGTGACAGACACCAGTCTCCTTCCTTTTCTGTCCAGGGACAGCCTCTAAGCTGAATGCAGGGACCAGAGTAGCTTGCGTCTACACGGCGGTCTTCCCAGGTTGAATGGATTTTGACAAGATTGCTCTAGAGGGAGACAAGTGTGGCCTGGGAATGCTGGCTGGCTGCCTGAGAGCCCCAGGCAGCCCACACATGAATTCTTTTACCACTGTTTATGGGCTGCTCTACAGGTCTACAAAGTCAGAAAGTTGGGTTTTGAATCTGGTTTTGAATGCCCAAGGAATGGATGGCTTATGGATAAACTAAAGCTAACCGAAGTCATCAAATAGAGGTGCCAAAGAAGCAAGACAGTGGAGTTCCCTGGCAGCCCCTCCTTTCCCTTATTAAATAGGAAACATTACAATGAGAAAGCTGTTTGACAAATAAAATTGATCGAAACGGAGGTATCTGGCTGGCTGGGCAGGCTAAGTGCAATCCCAACCCGCAGCCTTAGGCTGGGATAGGATCTGCAAACAGCCCCAGAGTGTCAGTCCCTGGGCACAGCCCCTTTGCTCCGGATGGTGCTGGGAGGGCAGAGTAACTGTCAACATGAACCCAAGTCTCTTCTTTGGTGAATTGTCCACACCTAGATATTTGTTGAGCCGAATACTGAGTTAGGTGCTGGGGATACAACAGTGAAAGAAAAGGAGTCACCACCCTCATGCAGTTTGCAGCACAGTGTGGGAGAGATAAGCATCAACAAACTAGGTCAAGAGCATAATCACAAGGCGAGAAGAGCATTTAAGGGGAGATGGACAGGGCACTGTTGAAAGTTAAAAGACTAACAGTGAAGGCGCTGCCTGCACAGGGAGTCGGGAAGGCCTACGTGGCTAACATGTAAGGGACAAAGCAGGGTAGCCTGAGAAAGGCTGAGGAGGGAAGAAAGGGCCAGCAACCACGCAAGCCTGGGGCAGAGCTGGGGTGGGGGAGGTGGCTGGGGAGGAGGGAGGCTGAGTTTTACTCTAAATGCAATGAGATGCAGTGAAGGGCTTTAAGCAGAAAAGAAATCATTCAATTTACATTTTGAAACATCATTTGGTAGCAGTACGGGAAGGGACTTTAGGGGAACAGGACAGCAGGTGGGCAGTTTTCCCGGGTTGTGCTAGAATAATGCCATCGTAGACTCTGGGACGGTGGCAGTGGAGATGGGAGAAGTGGCCAGACTCAAGACACGGCAGGAAAGTAATGGCCTACTAATTAATTCGAGACTGTTGTGGAGGGAGCAGGCAGTAAACACACACAGCCTCCGAGACTCCAGGTTGAGCCTCAGGTGTGGCGTGGAGGTGTACCCTGAGATGGCAGACAGGGAAGAAATCCATTCTGGGGCCACAATCAAGGGTTCCACTGTGGCCATGCTGAAGATCCCCGTACGATCTCTCTGGATGGAGCTATCCCACGGGCAGCAGTGTACACAAGACTGAGACGTGTCCTGCTACAGACAGAAGAACTGACAGCGGACCGTGAACAGACGGGGCAGCTTGGAATGGGAATCTAAAGACAGAGGGGGCCATGACTGAGCATGGAGGAACTCTCCACTCTGCTGGCAGATGAAGGAGAAAAAGCCAGCAAAGAAGACTGAGAAAGAACCAAGGGTGGGAATGAAGCCAGGAAAGCAATGGTGGCATGGAGGACCTTAAAAGAAGGGCATGGGTTATTGTCACTTCTGCTGAGAGGATCCAGAGGATTGGTAGGGAGGGGGGAAGTGGCCTTTGAAATGGGCAGCGAAGCCCGATTCAAGCCCTGAGGGACTGGAAGAAACTATTACCACCGGTTTCCCTGGGACTTCCCCCAAAGATTTAAAGCAGAATAATAAACATATATATATATATATATATATATATATATATATATATTCTTTTACTGGACAATATGCTTACAAAAGGAAATACCATTAGCTATGTTTTTATTGTGCGTATGTATCAGCTTTATGTGAATATTCTTCATGTCGTTTTTCTATATGAACTTATCTAGAGGGCAGCAAGAGTTTCTTCTGTATATTACATTATGCTCTAACTAGTCTTACAAATAGAATCATTTTTTACAATATAAAAGGTCTTGAATTTTTCCATAAGGCAAAAAATGCTTTTAAAAAATCATTAATTTCTCATTGTTTCAGATCTGAGTTTTCAAGATTTTCTTTTCTTTTTTTTTTTTTTTAAGATTTATTTATTGGACAGAGAGAGATCATAAGCAGGCAGAGAGGCAGGCAGAGAGTGGGGGGAAGCAGGCTCCCTGCCAAGCAGAAAGCCCGATGTGGGACTCGATCACAGGACCCTGAGATCATGACCTGAGACGAAAGCAGAGGCTTTAACCCACTGAGCTACCCAGGAGCCCCTCAAGATTTGCTTTTCTATAGGGTTTCTTTTTCATGGATATGTGCTAAATATTCATAAGCTGCTTTATGTTCAGTATTCTTAATATGTCCATAGTAACAGGAAAATAAATTCCCAGAACAACAACAAAAATCTTTGTTACTAAAAGAAGCATCAAGATCTTGGAAAAGTTACTGCGCCATTCTGAGCTTCATCTGTAAAATAGGGATTAAAACCTACCTGTGTGCTAGGGTAACCGGGGACTCGAGGGGCCAGGGTCACTCAGTAATTGTTTGGCAAATAAACATTTGGTGAATGTGTTTACCTATTATCATTTGCATCAACAACCACACATATTTATGGAAACCCTACAATCTGATGTCAGATACCATGTTCTGAGCACGGCAAGCAGAGGGGCCTGCTGGTTCGGCACCCTAGAAAGATTTCCCATGATAACAAATGTTTTCTTTTTCATGAGGTCACTGAATGCAAGGAGGGAAAACCCCAAAGATGCCCACATCTCCACAGAACATTAAAGCTGGTAGTTCGTCCATCCCCTACCATCCTAGTACCTGGCAGGCTGAAAAAGTTCAAAGAGTCTCAGGAGGGACACCTGCAGATAAACCAAGAGCCAGTGTGGGAAGGTCTAAGTAAGGATTTCAAGTGGGATCTGGGCCCTTAGTTGAGGATCAAAACTAACTGCCCTGCCAGCTGTCATGGAGGCTCTTGGTTCCAGCCCCCATTTGACTTCTCCAGAAACTGACACTATCTGAAACCTTTAGTTGTTTGTTTTCTTGTTTACTACCTCCTCCCACTGAATGTAAACTCTTGAAACTCTTGGAAGTAGGAGTCTCCAGGCTTTGTCCACCGCAGCCCTATAGTGCCTATACATGCCTCCAAGGCCTTAGATGCTAGTCAGCCGACTGAGGGAATTTATAAAATTTTAAAGACTAGGGATGACATCTAAGATCAAGTTAAAAGACAGGTGTTAACAACTCACAAGAAAAATTAAATAACACATATGTGCTATGTATTTCTTCTAAAAATTGCTCTTTCTGAATCACTTTTAAATGTGATTTTATTAATATTGTATTATTTAGCTATTGGATTATTATACCTCACATGTTTTAAAAGAAAAAGTAATAATAATATGCTTCTTATAAGTTTGGGTTAATAAATGAAGAAATTTAGCCTAAGTTTCAAGATTAATGTAACCTAAGCTAATAGGTTAGGTTTTAGGTGGATAATGGGCTGCGTGAAGAGAAAACTACAAAGTCAAGGCAACAATGCATATCAGAGACCTACATGAAAATCTGGTATCTATTTTACAGAATAGTACATTAATAACTATTTAAAGGATATCTGAGTTTTGGTAATGTTTTCAAACTCTCCTACACATATTGTATTATAAAGTAGACCCATTTTTAAGAATCTATTAAACTTCATTTGGAATATACACTGATTTTAAAATAAAGCATTATAGCATAAGGAAACAATTCTTTTAAAAAATGATAAATAGGGGCTTCTTTAAAAGCTGATATATATTTGTACTTAGTCCATAGAAACTCATGAAATACATACTAAACACCAATAAACAAATTTTAAGTCTTAGAAGGTTACAAAACTCATCATTCTTGACTTTAATGTGTGTCTTCATGCATAATATCATTTATAATACAAAGTTTGTTTTGTTGATTGGATTTTAAATACTTACAGCTTGAGCTTCCTCATTATCAAATGTAAGCAGCTCTAGAACAGAATCTCCTTCCAATGGACGGTCCAAGTCCCACAGTTCACCATTTACTTTGGCTACAACTGTGCTTTCAGCCAGTTCTGGACTAGTAAGAGAAAAGTCACTTGGGAGTTAACCTTATCACATTCTACAATGATTCATTAAAACAAAAGATTAGAATAATTTCCAGGGTGTTTTTCTTAAGTGAATAGAAAGTACAAATGTAAACTAACAGAATAGATTTTTTATTTCATAACATTTATTTTAAATACAAAAGTGGTACACATCCACCGTAAAAAAACAACAACAACAAAAACAATACTTGGAAAAAAGAAAACACAAAGAACAAAATAAAAATCATATCTGAATTTACCAACCTGAAATAACTATTCCTAACATTTTAGTATATGTCTTTCTAGTTTTTTTCTATATCTACCCATCCTTTTCTCCCTCTCTCTCTCTCTCTCTCTCTCTCTCACGCACACACACACACACCCCACACACATTTATTTTTTGAAAATTATTGACAAAAACAACACATTAAGAACCGGGAAAGCACAGAAAAGCAAAGAAGAAGGAAAAAAAAAAACCCTCAATCCCAGCACCCAGAAATTGCTGTTAACATTTCATTGTATGTCCTATCACAATTTTTGATAAATATATATATCAATATAAAAACCTAGTAATAGTACCATTCTGGATATGTTATTTGGTAACGCACTTCTTAAACTCAGTAAAGTCACACATTTTCCCTGACAACAGACATACCTGAGAAACACACTAGTAAGACTTACTGAATCCTCCGTGGCTGGGCATTTTGGGTATTTCTTTGTGGGGGGTTTTGCTTTGTTTTGTTTGGGGATAAATAATACTGCAGTGAACATTCTTGAACACACATCTTAGTTCCCAGTCATTTCCTCAAGAAAAATACCTGAAGTAAGACTGCTGGGTCAGGGAGATGTGCTTTAATGACCTTTGTTGGAATAGTCTGACAAATTTTCCAACTGGGGGAAGGTGCAAGGATACCTTTTCTCTGTCCCCTCATAATGTCAGGTACTATGAGACCGTGTCCTCTTTCCAGTATGATGTTTGAACTTGCATTTCTGTAAGGTGAGCAGCGGTACAGAGCTGTGGTTTAAGAGCACCTGCTCCGGTGTCAGACCAACCAGGGTTTGAACACTGAACAATGTACTCTCAGCCTCAGCTTTCTCATCTGTAAAATGGGGTTTAGAGGAGCTTCCTCATCCATTTATCCTAAGGATGAAATAAGGCCATATTCACAATAAGAACTTCTTACTAAATGCTAGCTACTGTTATTAATGTAGTAGAATTTTATTTTCATTTTTAATGACTGTGTAGACTGCTAAGGGTTCTTCAAATCCTTTCTCTCCTTCCTGGGCAGGAGTTTGCAGTCTTCCTTGCAGCCAGATGTGGTCACATGACTAGGTCTGGAAGTAATGGATGCAAGCAGAAGTGGCCTGTAGCACTTCCGCATCTTAGCCTTAAGACCTCGGAGAGCCCCTCTCCATCCCCTCCCTTCCCTAAGCACACCATAGCGCATGCGCAGTGTTCCCCAGGACCATGCAGACAGGGCGACATGGAATGTACATACTGATGATTCAACCAAACGGAGGGAATTCAGGTTTCCAGATGACTTATGGAGAGGAGTGCTGCCCTGCCAAGGTGACACCCCGCACCTCCAGACTGCTACTGGAGAAAGGCTTTGATCCTGTTTACGCCACTGAATTTTTTGTGGCCTCTGTCGCAGTGACTTCGCCTGATCTTAACTAATACAGAAGACTGAGGACCCGGAGGTGAACACCAAAACACGTGGCACTGGCTTAGCAAATGGGCAGTGAGATGTGGAAAGCCAACGCCCCTTGCCGTGGCATCATTTGGTATTCGATATTTGGTAAGTATCAAATATTGATAGATATTTGATTCAATAGTTGAGAACGTATTTGGTAAAGCCTGAAAGCAAACTAAGGGGCTCACAAGCCTACAGCACAAAAGGAAGCAGGCATAGAAAGGCAGAATGTTGGTAAACGCTGGACAGCTACTGCAGCTTTTGCAAAATACCACCCCACCAAGCTCAGCCCAGGTGAGAAATACCCAGTTTGCAGGCGGAGAAGGAAGGGACGGGACTTTGCCAAGAGAGGCTCTGCCTATGGCCTGTAATCCAAACTGACTAAGAGTCCAGAAATGTGAGGCTGTGCCAGACTGGAGAAACAGTCTTTCGTCCCAAATGGCAGGAGGGACATTCTCGAAGGCCACACGTCAAGACTGACAATAGGGGCGAGGCCCACTGCAGGGATCAGAGTAAGGGTGCTGCCCTCCCACAGCCTGTGGTTTTCATGGGACCTCAGGCCATTTAACTGAGGGACAGAGGAATGAGCCAAGCCAAAACCCAGGAAAAAAAGGGGGAGGTGAGAAGTCTCTGTGTAGAAGAATGCCTTAAGCAAGAGGACTTCACGTGGAGCTGAGTTAGAAGCAAACAGCCCAGAAGCCTACTATGCTGGAAAGATCGGGACTGCCAAAGGACAAGCCCAGCTTACAAACACCTGTGACTGTGCAATCCTTTAAAGGAGCTCTGAGCCCCCAAGTGTGCACCAGCAGGAACTGGGTACAGCCTCAGGGGCAAACTGTCCTGTACATCTGAAGTACCTGAAGTACCAGGGCCTCTGGGGGACTGTGGACCAGAAAACAGAGGGCGGCCAGACGGGCTGACCCAAGCACTGCGGGCCTTCCCCATCACTGCCAGCAGGATCTGACGGCTTCTCTACACTACCTGATCCCCCAGTGCTCCTTCCTCTTTCCTCCAAATACACTTCAATCATGGTGGCTTCCTGTGTATTCCACCACTGTACATACATGTGGGGTGGGCAGCCCTGTCTGCCAGCTTATCTGTTGCTAGAGCATAAGGGACCAGCCTCACGGGGTGCTCTGCACATCACTTGGAAATCCCACGCTTTCAGCTGATGGGACCTAAAGCTGTCTCACCTGGGGAGGGACTGAGTGTGCTGGATGATGAAAAAGGGATCTCATGGATTCCTGGATGCCACAGGGGCACATTGTGGCAGACATTGTCCCCTAAGCCAGAATTTCCCTCTTCCATGGGGAGAATGCTTTAGCTGGATATGTGGCCGTCGAGCAGGGGCGACATTTCCCTTTCTCTCTTACTGCTAGGGTGGCCAGGTGACTAAAGGTGAGCTAATAGGATGTAAGAGAAAATCAAAGTGTGTCGCTGTGGGGTCTGGCCCTCAAAGCATCATTGGTCCTCAGCTGTCTTCCCCCTGCCTGCAAGTGAGTCCCTGAGTCCATGAACTCAGTTTCCGGACAAGCTGGAAGAGGATGGAAGATCAACAAGACAGAAGGAACCCAGGTCCATAAATGACTGCATGGACCAGAGATGTCCACCAGCCTGCACTGGTCATCTCTGGACTGTCATATGAGAGCATGTGATGTCTGCCTTTTCAAGCAATGGTCTTTGGGTGGGGGTCTCTTGAAACAGCAGTTTAGCCTAACTCAATGGTTCTCAAACTTGGACTTGCTTCAGAAACTCATGGAGGGGCTCACAAACACAGAGACTAACTAATTCAAGAGGCGTGGAGCAGGGCCCAAGAATTTGCTCATCTGAGTTCCCAGGTAGTGTTCATGCTATTGGTTTGAGGACCACATTCTGTGAACAATTCTTTCATGAACTACTATGAAATGTCCTTTGCCCCTTTTTTCTACAGGGGTATATTCTTTCCTTCTTTTTTTTTTTTTTTTAAGATCTTATTTATTTGAAAGAGACGGAGCACACACACAAGCAGGGGGAAGCAGGAGAGGGAGAAGCAGGCTCCCCACTGAGCAGGGAGCCCTACACAGGGCTCAAACCCAGGACCCTGGGATCATGACCTGAGCCAAAGGTAGACACTTAAATGGACTGAGCCACCCAGGCAGCCCTCTACAAGGGTATTTCCTTAAGATAAATGGCTATGTATAGAATTACTAGGTCCAAGAGTTAGGGTCTGTATGTTTTTACGGCTTTAAAAGTTTGAAAGAGACTGGACCTACTTATCTACCCTCCAGCAGTGCCATTTCCCCAAGACTGTATCAATATTAACTGCTATTCATAAACCTTAGACAAATCGAGAACACATAATAATTTTTGTTTACACTTCTAAGATAATCTGTTCCTCTGGTGAAGCTTTCATCTTTTTCCTATTAATTTGAAACACACTTAGAGAGCAATCATTTGGTTTATAGGGTACATTTTTTTCACATCTGTCACTTCCCATTTTATGTGTCATTTTTACACATAGCCATTTTTCTTCCGTGTTTTGTTTTGTGTGCCATTTGAATTTGTCCTTCTTTTTCCTTAATGATTTCCACATTACCTGTTATGCGCAGACTCCCCCAGAGAAGGAATAATCATCTATGCAATCAACTCTCAGCTACCCAAGGAAAGAGGCAGTATAATTTAATAAAGCTATTAATTTCTCATTTATTTTATATCCAGCCACCTCACTGAATCCTTACTTATTCAGATAGTTTTCCATTTAATACTTTTCTCTAATTTACTCTTTTTTTTTTTAAGTAGGAGCCCAACACAGAACCCCATTCACAACCCTGAGATCACCACCTGATCTGAGATCAAGAGCCCAACGAATTGTGTCAACTAGATGCCCCTCTCTAATTCATTTTAGAGCTCCGCTCTTTTTTCTAACTGCCTGAGTTGAATTCTTAGTCTGCTTCCTTTTCCTCTTTCTTATTAGAAAAGCCTTCGACACTACAAATCTGCTTCTGATCACTACCCCAGCTCTATTCCACAGATTTCTGATATATATTCTCATGAAAGTATTTTCTTAAAATTCTGTGGTTTTTATTTCCTTTTACCTGAGTTATTTTGAAGAGGGTTTTTTTTTTTAATTTCAAGTTTTATTTTGTTTTGTCTTGCTATCATTTAATGTTTACTGAGTTCCTAATGGATTTCATTTTACCTACAGAATAGGGGAACTGTGTATTGCCACATATAATTCAGGTTCTGAGGAGCCAAAAACAAGACCACAGGTGCCAAGAGATCTCTGTCTGTAGACCAGAGACTGGTGAGCAGCGAATAAGTTCACCACACAGTGGTGGTAAAACCTAACTGATGTTTACCCATGTGATCTGTCCAGAACCTGTCCAAGGACGGGTTAAAGCCTACAACACCTGAGTGTCTATAATTTTGTATTTCTGATCTGATGCTACATTATTTAACTCATAAAGGTCCATGACAAATAGTCATTGTGGATTACACTGTTTGGCTCTTTTTGCAGTAAGCCTCCATATCCCATCGGATGATTTTGGTCCTGAATTCTGGTGTCTCATAGTAATATCATGATCGCTGCTTTCTTCTTACCAGGTTTGCCTGATATACCAGCTCATCTTTTGGTTTTGGCTAACTTTACTTTTTAGACACTCCTGTAATCCCTCTCTCATGAAACTTGACTGTGGGGTTTGTAAGCTGGTACCCTGTGGAAATGCAGATAATTAAGGGCACAATGAAGTACCCATCCTATAATCAAATAACTTTGTTTCCCAAGTTCAAACAGGTTTCTTTCGTGCAGAACTCCTCAGTCTCTAATATGCCAACATGCAAACTGACTCGCCATGAAGAAGCATAAACTTATTTTTGCTTCAAACCCCATTTTTCCCCAGCACATCTATTTATCTCTCCTGGAAAACAGGGGAACAGGTTGGGAGAGGCCGTTAGAGTGCAAGATATGATGGAATGGAAAATATATACATATATGTATATATATATACATATATGTATATATATATA